>NC_092022.1:7102500-7452500 GCF_042242105.1 Pempheris klunzingeri
CATAGATAAATGAGATTATCTTTATTCCTAACTTTATTTAGAATGAAAACATAACAAATTAAAAGTTTTTATATGTAGGACAACTAATAAAAACATTTACATCTGATTAGACATCTTTGATGGTTTTGATTAGTTTGTTAAAGAGGGAGAAACTACATGTCAGGATGTGTTGTGAAGAATCATCCAGTGTCCACTGTTTTGCAAGAACTGACCTGTCTTTGTCTAGAATTTGCTGACTGAAATAGGTCAAACTGTCAAGTTCGAATGTGTTTTAAATACACCATCTGATTTCCCTGTATCTTTTTTAATGTGTTTCATTGCCATAAATGTTTCTGTGGCATTCATACCAGAAATGTTGAAAAGATGCATATATCAAGAAACCATCAATGTAAATGTAAATATCAAATTAAAGGATGGATATAATAGTTAATTGTTGTGTGTAACACAAATATTTTGCTGTATCTGAAATAACCCTTTAAAAGACTAAAGTTGCACATAAAAAAATAGTGGTAGACCAGACTCTCCTGTATTTTGTGAAGGAAAATTATGTTTTTATCAGCAAAGTCTGGTGGTTTTAAAGAGATACAGTGGGGCAAAAAAGTATTTAGTCAGCCACCAATTGTGCAAGTTCTCCCACTTAAAAAGATGAGAGAGGCCTGTAATTTTCATCATAGGTACACTTCAACTATGAGAGACAGAATGGGGGGGAGAGAATCCAGGAAATCACATTGTAGGATTTTTAATGAATTAATTGGTTAATTCCTCGGTAAAATAAGTATTTGGTCACCTACAAACAAGCAAGATTTCTGGCTCTCACAGACCTGTAACTTCTTCTTTAAGAGGCTGCTCTGTCCTCCACTCGTTACCTGTATTAATGGCACTTGTTTGAACTCGTTATCAGTATAAAAGACACCTGTCCACAACCTCAAACAGTCACACTCCAAACTCCACTATGGCCAAGACCAAAGAGCTGTCAAAGGACACCAGAAACAAAATTGTAGACCTGCACCAGGCTGGGAAGACTGAATCTGCAATAGGTAAGCAGCTTGGTGTGAAGAAATCAACTGTGGGAGCAATTATTAGAAAATGGAAGACATACAAGACCACTGATAATCTCCCTCGATCTGGGGTTCAACGCAAGATCTCACCCCGTGGGGTCAAAATGATCACAAGAACAGTGAGCAAAAATCCCAGAACCACACGGGGGGACCTAGTGAATGACCTGCAGAGAGCTGGGACCCAAGTAACAAAGGCTACCATCAGTAACACACTACGCCGCCAGGGACTCAAATCCTGCAGTGCCAGACGTGTCCCCCTGCTTAAGCCAGTACATGTCCAGGCCCATCTGAAGTTTGCTAGAGAGCATTTGGATGATCCAGAAGAGGATTGGGAGAATGTCATATAGTCAGATGAAACCAAAATAGAACTTTTTGGTAAAAACTCAACTTGTCGTGGTTGGAGGAGAAAGAATGCTGAGTTGCATCCAAAGAACGCCATACCTACTGTGAAGCATGGGGGTGGAAACATCATGCTTTGGGGCTGTTTTTCTGCAAAGGGACCAGGACAACTGATCCGTGTAAAGGAAAGAATGAATGGGGCCATGTATCGTGAGATTTTGAGTGAAAACCTCCTTCCATCAGCAAGGGCATTGAAGATGAAACGTGGCTGGGTCTTTCAGCATGACAATGATCCCAAACACACCGCCCGGGCAACGAAGGAGTGGCTTCGTAAGAAGCATTTCAAGGTCCTGGAGTGGCCTAGCCAGTCTCCAGATCTCAACCCCATAGAAAATCTTTGGAGGGAGTTGAAAGTCCGTGTTGCCCAGCGACAGCCCCAAAACATCACTGCTCTAGAGGAGATCTCCATGGAGGAATGGGCCAGGAACAGTGTGTGAAAACCTTGTGAAGACTTACAGAAAACATTTGACCTCTGTCATTGCCAACAAAGGGTATATAACAAAGTATTGAGATGAACTTTTGTTATTGACCAAATACTTATTTTCCACCATAGTTTGCAAATAATTTCTTTAAAAATCAGACAATGTGATTTTCTGGATTTTTTTTTCTCATTTTGTCTCTCATAGTTGAGGTATACCTATGATGAAAATTACAGGCCTCTCTCATCTTTTTAAGTGGGAGAACTTGCAAAGTTGGTGGCTGACTAAATACTTTTTTGCCCCACTGTATATGCTGAAAATGATACAGGGCCTATGTTGAGCAACTTCAGAAAATCTACAAATGTGGGTTAAATTATTGTCAATATCAGACAGAAAGCGCTGGAAGACATGGCCAGGTCCCAGTAGAATTCAGATGGCAGAGCCTTATCCATTAGGTGGTGTCGGTCAGTGAGCACTCGAAGATACTACTCAGGAGCCAGTAAGACTAACACAGCAGAGGATGGTTGCGATCCGTTGCCGTGTGTGTTACAGGCAAAGAGGATCACCAATTTCACATTGACGACGGCAAGGTCAAGCTAAACACAGTCAAGCCAGGTAACTCAAAGACAGCCATAGTACACGGAACTCACTTCGTGATAAAGGGAGGTTGGATGAGGATCACGCCGTTGACCAACGTGGGTTTCATTATCATCAATGTCAGAGAGAAAGTGCTGGAAGCCATGGCCAGGTCCCAGTAAAATGCAGATAGCAGAGGATGGTTTTGATCCATCAACCTCTGGGCCCAGCACACTTTCACTGCGCCACTCTGCTATCAAACACCCCAGATGGGACTCGAACCAACAAAACTGCCCGCACTTCGTGATAGAGGATGTTGGATGAGGATCACGCCGTTGACCAATGTGGGTTTCATTATTGTCAATGTCAGAGAGAAAGTGCTGGAAGACATGGCCAGGTCCCAGTAAAACGCAGATAGCAGAGGATGGTTTCGATCCATCGACCTCTGGGTTATGGGCCCAGCACGCTTCCGCTGCGCCACTCTGCTGTCAAACACCCCAGATGGGACTCAAACCCACAATCCCTGGCTTAGGAGGCCAGTGCCTTATCCATTAGGCCACTGGGGCTTCACAAGAGCAAAAAAAGTCACCAGTTCTGTGCACAGTGACAACATTAACAGATAGAGAGACACAAAATGAAGAGCTACACATATTGACCAAACCGAGTTACCATTAACGCTCGGCTGGACAACGCTAGGCTACGCTCAGTAAAGCTAGGCAACCCAAAGACAGCCCAACAAAACTGCCCTGACTTTGTGATGCAGGATGTTGGATGAGGATGAGGATCACGCCGTTGACCAACGTGGGTTTCATTATCATCAATGTCAGAGAGAAAGTGCTGGAAGCCATGGCCAGGTCCCAGTAAAATGCAGATAGCAGAGGATGGTTTTGCTCCATCGACCTCTGGGCCCAGCACACTTTCACTGCGCCACTCTGCTATCAAACACCCCAGAGGGGACTCGAACCAACAAAACTGCCCGCACTTCATGATACAGGATGTTGGAAGAGGATCACGCCATTGATCAATGTGGGTTTCATTATTGTCAATGTCAGAGAGTGCTGGAAGACATGGCCAGGTCCCAGTAAAACGCAGATAGCAGAGGATGGTTTCGATCCATCGACCTCTGGGTTATGGGCCCAGCACGCTTCCGCTGCGCCACTCTGCTGTCAAACACCCCAGATGGGACTCGAACCCACAATCCCTGGCTTAGGAGGCCAGTGCCTTATCCATTAGGCCACTGGGGCTTCACAAGAGCAAAAAACGTCACCAGTTCTGTGCACAGTGACAACATTAACAGATAGAGAGACACAAAATGAAGAGCTACACATATTGACCAAACCGAGTTACCATTAACGCTCGGCTAGACAATGCTAGGCTATGCTCAGTAAAGGTAGGCAACCCAAAGACAGCCCAACAAAACTGCCTTCACTTCATGATGCAGGATGTTGGATGAGGATGAGGATCACGCCGTTGACCAACGTGGGTTTCATTATCATCAATGTCAGAGAGAAAGTGCTGGAAGCCATGGCCAGGTCCCAGTAAAATGCAGATAGCAGAGGATGGTTTTGATCCATCGACCTCTGGGCCCAGCACACTTTCACTGCGCCACTCTGCTATCAAACACCCCAGATGGGACTCGAACCAATGAAACTGCCCGCACTTCATGATACAGGATGTTGGATGAGGATCACGCTGTTGACCAATGTGGGTTTCATTATTGTCAATGTCAGAGAGAAAGTGCTGGAAGACATGGCCAGGTCCCAGTAAAACGCAGATAGCAGAGGATGGTTTCGATCCATCGACCTCTGGGTTATGGGCCCAGCACGCTTCCGCTGCGCCACTCTGCTGTCAAACACCCCACATGGGACTCGAACCCACAATCCCTGGCTTAGGAGGCCAGTGCCTTATCCATTAGGCCACTGGGGCTTCACAAGAGCAAAAAAAGTCACCAGTTCTGTGCACAGTGACAACATTAACAGATAGAGAGACACAAAATGAAGAGCTACACATATTGACCAAACCGAGTTACCATTAACGCTCGGCTGGACAACGCTAGGCTACGCTCAGTAAAGCTAGGCAACCCAAAGACAGCCCAACAAAACTGCCCTGACTTTGTGATGCAAGATGTTGGATGAGGATGAGGATCACGCCGTTGACCAACGTGGGTTTCATTATCATCAATGTCAGAGAGAAAGTGCTGGAAGCCATGGCCAGGTCCCAGTAAAATGCAGATAGCAGAGGATGGTTTTGCTCCATCGACCTCTGGGCCCAGCACACTTTCACTGCGCCACTCTGCTATCAAACACCCCAGAGGGGACTCGAACCAACAAAACTGCCCGCACTTCATGATACAGGATGTTGGAAGAGGATCACGCCGTTGATCAATGTGGGTTTCATTATTGTCAATGTCAGAGAGTGCTGGAAGACATGGCCAGGTCCCAGTAAAACGCAGATAGCAGAGGATGGTTTCGATCCATCGACCTCTGGGTTATGGGCCCAGCACGCTTCCGCTGCGCCACTCTGCTGTCAAACACCCCAGATGGGACTTGAACCCACAATCCCTGGCTTAGGAGGCCAGTGCCTTATCCATTAGGCCACTGGGGCTTCACAAGAGCAAAAAACGTCACCAGTTCTGTGCACAGTGACAACATTAACAGATAGAGAGACACAAAATGAAGAGCTACACATATTGACCAAACCGAGTTACCATTAACGCTCGGCTAGACAATGCTAGGCTATGCTCAGTAAAGGTAGGCAACCCAAAGACAGCCCAACAAAACTGCCTTCACTTCATGATGCAGGATGTTGGATGAGGATGAGGATCACGCCGTTGACCAACGTGGGTTTCATTATCATCAATGTCAGAGAGAAAGTGCTGGAAGCCATGGCCAGGTCCCAGTAAAATGCAGATAGCAGAGGATGGTTTTGATCCATCGACCTCTGGGCCCAGCACACTTTCACTGCGCCACTCTGCTATCAAACACCCCAGATGGGACTCGAACCAACAAAACTGCCCGCACTTCGTGATAGAGGATGTTGGATGAGGATCACGCCGTTGACCAATGTGGGTTTCATTATTGTCAATGTCAGAGAGAAAGTGCTGGAAGACATGGCCAGGTCCCAGTAAAACGCAGATAGCAGAGGATGGTTTCGATCCATCGACCTCTGGGTTATGGGCCCAGCACGCTTCCGCTGCGCCACTCTGCTGTCAAACACCCCAGATGGGACTCGAACCCACAATCCCTGGCTTAGGAGGCCAGTGCCTTATCCATTAGGCCACTGGGGCTTCACAAGAGCAAAAAAAGTCACCAGTTCTGTGCACAGTGACAACATTAACAGATAGAGAGACACAAAATGAAGAGCTACACATATTGACCAAACCGAGTTACCATTAACGCTCGGCTGGACAACGCTAGGCTACGCTCAGTAAAGCTAGGCAACCCAAAGACAGCCCAACAAAACTGCCCTGACTTTGTGATGCAGGATGTTGGATGAGGATGAGGATCACGCCGTTGACCAACGTGGGTTTCATTATCATCAATGTCAGAGAGAAAGTGCTGGAAGCCATGGCCAGGTCCCAGTAAAATGCAGATAGCAGAGGATGGTTTTGATCCATCGACCTCTGGGCCCAGCACACTTTCACTGCGCCACTCTGCTATCAAACACCCCAGAGGGGACTCGAACCAACAAAACTGCCCGCACTTCATGATACAGGATGTTGGAAGAGGATCACGCCGTTGATCAATGTGGGTTTCATTATTGTCAATGTCAGAGAGTGCTGGAAGACATGGCCAGGTCCCAGTAAAACGCAGATAGCAGAGGATGGTTTCGATCCATCGATCTCTGGGTTATGGGCCCAGCACGCTTCCGCTGCGCCACTCTGCTGTCAAACACCCCAGATGGGACTCGAACCCACAATCCCTGGCTTAGGAGGCCAGTGCCTTATCCATTAGGCCACTGGGGCTTCACAAGAGCAAAAAACGTCACCAGTTCTGTGCACAGTGACAACATTAACAGATAGAGAGACACAAAATGAAGAGCTACACATATTGACCAAACCGAGTTACCATTAACGCTCGGCTAGACAATGCTAGGCTATGCTCAGTAAAGGTAGGCAACCCAAAGACAGCCCAACAAAAATGCCTTCACTTCATGATGCAGGATGTTGGATGAGGATGAGGATCACGCCGTTGACCAACGTGGGTTTCATTATCATCAATGTCAGAGAGAAAGTGCTGGAAGCCATGGCCAGGTCCCAGTAAAATGCAGATAGCAGAGGATGGTTTTGCTCCATCGACCTCTGGGCCCAGCACACTTTCACTGCGCCACTCTGCTATCAAACACCCCAGAGGGGACTCGAACCAACAAAACTGCCCGCACTTCATGATACAGGATGTTGGAAGAGGATCACGCCGTTGATCAATGTGGGTTTCATTATTGTCAATGTCAGAGAGTGCTGGAAGACATGGCCAGGTCCCAGTAAAACGCAGATAGCAGAGGATGGTTTCGATCCATCGACCTCTGGGTTATGGGCCCAGCACGCTTCCGCTGCGCCACTCTGCTGTCAAACACCCCAGATGGGACTCGAACCCACAATCCCTGGCTTAGGAGGCCAGTGCCTTATCCATTAGGCCACTGGGGCTTCACAAGAGCAAAAAAAGTCACCAGTTCTGTGCACAGTGACAACATTAACAGATAGAGAGACACAAAATGAAGAGCTACACATATTGACCAAACCGAGTTACCATTAACGCTCGGCTGGACAACGCTAGGCTACGCTCAGTAAAGCTAGGCAACCCAAAGACAGCCCAACAAAACTGCCCTGACTTTGTGATGCAAGATGTTGGATGAGGATGAGGATCACGCCGTTGACCAACGTGGGTTTCATTATCATCAATGTCAGAGAGAAAGTGCTGGAAGCCATGGCCAGGTCCCAGTAAAATGCAGATAGCAGAGGATGGTTTTGCTCCATCGACCTCTGGGCCCAGCACACTTTCACTGCGCCACTCTGCTATCAAACACCCCAGAGGGGACTCGAACCAACAAAACTGCCCGCACTTCATGATACAGGATGTTGGAAGAGGATCACGCCGTTGATCAATGTGGGTTTCATTATTGTCAATGTCAGAGAGAAAGTGGATGGTTTCAATCCATCGACCTCTGGGTTATGGGCCCAGCACGCTTCCGCTGCGCCACTCTGCTGTCAAACACCCCAGATGGGACTCGAACCCACAATCCCTGGCTTAGGAGGCCAGTGCCTTATCCATTAGGCCACTGGGGCTTCACAAGAGCAAAAAAAGTCACCAGTTCTGTGCACAGTGACAACATTAACAGATAGAGAGACACAAAATGAAGAGCTACACATATTGACCAAACCGAGTTACCATTAACGCTCGGCTGGACAACGCTAGGCTACGCTCAGTAAAGCTAGGCAACCCAAAGACAGCCCAACAAAACTGCCCTGACTTTGTGATGCAAGATGTTGGATGAGGATGAGGATCACGCCGTTGACCAACGTGGGTTTCATTATCATCAATGTCAGAGAGAAAGTGCTGGAAGCCATGGCCAGGTCCCAGTAAAATGCAGATAGCAGAGGATGGTTTTGCTCCATCGACCTCTGGGCCCAGCACACTTTCACTGCGCCACTCTGCTATCAAACACCCCAGAGGGGACTCGAACCAACAAAACTGCCCGCACTTCATGATACAGGATGTTGGAAGAGGATCACGCCGTTGATCAATGTGGGTTTCATTATTGTCAATGTCAGAGAGTGCTGGAAGACATGGCCAGGTCCCAGTAAAACGCAGATAGCAGAGGATGGTTTCGATCCATCGACCTCTGGGTTATGGGCCCAGCACGCTTCCGCTGCGCCACTCTGCTGTCAAACACCCCAGATGGGACTCGAACCCACAATCCCTGGCTTAGGAGGCCAGTGCCTTATCCATTAGGCCACTGGGGCTTCACAAGAGCAAAAAACGTCACCAGTTCTGTGCACAGTGACAACATTAACAGATAGAGAGACACAAAATGAAGAGCTACACATATTGACCAAACCGAGTTACCATTAACGCTCGGCTAGACAATGCTAGGCTATGCTCAGTAAAGCTAGGCAACCCAAAGACAGCCCAACAAAACTGCCCTGACTTTGTGATGCAGGATGTTGGATGAGGATGAGGATCACGCCGTTGACCAACGTGGGTTTCATTATCATCAATGTCAGAGAGAAAGTGCTGGAAGCCATGGCCAGGTCCCAGTAAAATGCAGATAGCAGAGGATGGTTTTGATCCATCGACCTCTGGGCCCAGCACACTTTCACTGCGCCACTCTGCTATCAAACACCCCAGATGGGACTCGAACCAACAAAACTGCCCGCACTTCGTGATAGAGGATGTTGGATGAGGATCACGCCGTTGACCAATGTGGGTTTCATTATTGTCAATGTCAGAGAGAAAGTGCTGGAAGACATGGCCAGGTCCCAGTAAAACGCAGATAGCAGAGGATGGTTTCGATCCATCGACCTCTGGGTTATGGGCCCAGCACGCTTCCGCTGCGCCACTCTGCTGTCAAACACCCCAGATGGGACTCGAACCCACAATCCCTGGCTTAGGAGGCCAGTGCCTTATCCATTAGGCCACTGGGGCTTCACAAGAGCAAAAAAAGTCACCAGTTCTGTGCACAGTGACAACATTAACAGATAGAGAGACACAAAATGAAGAGCTACACATATTGACCAAACCGAGTTACCATTAACGCTCGGCTGGACAACGCTAGGCTACGCTCAGTAAAGCTAGGCAACCCAAAGACAGCCCAACAAAACTGCCCTGACTTTGTGATGCAGGATGTTGGATGAGGATGAGGATCACGCCGTTGACCAACGTGGGTTTCATTATCATCAATGTCAGAGAGAAAGTGCTGGAAGCCATGGCCAGGTCCCAGTAAAATGCAGATAGCAGAGGATGGTTTTGATCCATCGACCTCTGGGCCCAGCACACTTTCACTGCGCCACTCTGCTATCAAACACCCCAGAGGGGACTCGAACCAACAAAACTGCCCGCACTTCATGATACAGGATGTTGGAAGAGGATCACGCCGTTGATCAATGTGGGTTTCATTATTGTCAATGTCAGAGAGTGCTGGAAGACATGGCCAGGTCCCAGTAAAACGCAGATAGCAGAGGATGGTTTCGATCCATCGATCTCTGGGTTATGGGCCCAGCACGCTTCCGCTGCGCCACTCTGCTGTCAAACACCCCAGATGGGACTCGAACCCACAATCCCTGGCTTAGGAGGCCAGTGCCTTATCCATTAGGCCACTGGGGCTTCACAAGAGCAAAAAACGTCACCAGTTCTGTGCACAGTGACAACATTAACAGATAGAGAGACACAAAATGAAGAGCTACACATATTGACCAAACCGAGTTACCATTAACGCTCGGCTAGACAATGCTAGGCTATGCTCAGTAAAGGTAGGCAACCCAAAGACAGCCCAACAAAAATGCCTTCACTTCATGATGCAGGATGTTGGATGAGGATGAGGATCACGCCGTTGACCAACGTGGGTTTCATTATCATCAATGTCAGAGAGAAAGTGCTGGAAGCCATGGCCAGGTCCCAGTAAAATGCAGATAGCAGAGGATGGTTTTGATCCATCGACCTCTGGGCCCAGCACACTTTCACTGCGCCACTCTGCTATCAAACACCCCAGATGGGACTCGAACCAATAAAACTGCCCGCACTTCATGATACAGGATGTTGGATGAGGATCACGCTGTTGACCAATGTGGGTTTCATTATTGTCAATGTCAGAGAGAAAGTGGATGGTTTCAATCCATCGACCTCTGGGTTATGGGCCCAGCACGCTTCCGCTGCGCCACTCTGCTGTCAAACACCCCAGATGGGACTCGAACCCACAATCCCTGGCTTAGGAGGCCAGTGCCTTATCCATTAGGCCACTGGGGCTTCACAAGAGCAAAAAAAGTCACCAGTTCTGTGCACAGTGACAACATTAACAGATAGAGAGACACAAAATGAAGAGCTACACATATTGACCAAACCGAGTTACCATTAACGCTCGGCTGGACAACGCTAGGCTACGCTCAGTAAAGCTAGGCAACCCAAAGACAGCCCAACAAAACTGCCCTGACTTTGTGATGCAAGATGTTGGATGAGGATGAGGATCACGCCGTTGACCAACGTGGGTTTCATTATCATCAATGTCAGAGAGAAAGTGCTGGAAGCCATGGCCAGGTCCCAGTAAAATGCAGATAGCAGAGGATGGTTTTGCTCCATCGACCTCTGGGCCCAGCACACTTTCACTGCGCCACTCTGCTATCAAACACCCCAGAGGGGACTCGAACCAACAAAACTGCCCGCACTTCATGATACAGGATGTTGGAAGAGGATCACGCCGTTGATCAATGTGGGTTTCATTATTGTCAATGTCAGAGAGTGCTGGAAGACATGGCCAGGTCCCAGTAAAACGCAGATAGCAGAGGATGGTTTCGATCCATCGACCTCTGGGTTATGGGCCCAGCACGCTTCCGCTGCGCCACTCTGCTGTCAAACACCCCAGATGGGACTCGAACCCACAATCCCTGGCTTAGGAGGCCAGTGCCTTATCCATTAGGCCACTGGGGCTTCACAAGAGCAAAAAACGTCACCAGTTCTGTGCACAGTGACAACATTAACAGATAGAGAGACACAAAATGAAGAGCTACACATATTGACCAAACCGAGTTACCATTAACGCTCGGCTAGACAATGCTAGGCTATGCTCAGTAAAGGTAGGCAACCCAAAGACAGCCCAACAAAACTGCCTTCACTTCATGATGCAGGATGTTGGATGAGGATGAGGATCACGCCGTTGACCAACGTGGGTTTCATTATCATCAATGTCAGAGAGAAAGTGCTGGAAGCCATGGCCAGGTCCCAGTAAAATGCAGATAGCAGAGGATGGTTTTGATCCATCGACCTCTGGGCCCAGCACACTTTCACTGCGCCACTCTGCTATCAAACACCCCAGATGGGACTCGAACCAACAAAACTGCCCGCACTTCGTGATAGAGGATGTTGGATGAGGATCACGCCGTTGACCAATGTGGGTTTCATTATTGTCAATGTCAGAGAGAAAGTGCTGGAAGACATGGCCAGGTCCCAGTAAAACGCAGATAGCAGAGGATGGTTTCGATCCATCGACCTCTGGGTTATGGGCCCAGCACGCTTCCGCTGCGCCACTCTGCTGTCAAACACCCCAGATGGGACTCGAACCCACAATCCCTGGCTTAGGAGGCCAGTGCCTTATCCATTAGGCCACTGGGGCTTCACAAGAGCAAAAAAAGTCACCAGTTCTGTGCACAGTGACAACATTAACAGATAGAGAGACACAAAATGAAGAGCTACACATATTGACCAAACCGAGTTACCATTAACGCTCGGCTGGACAACGCTAGGCTACGCTCAGTAAAGGTAGGCAACCCAAAGACAGCCCAACAAAACTGCCCTGACTTTGTGATGCAGGATGTTGGATGAGGATCACGCCGTTGACCAACGTGGGTTTCATTATCATCAATGTCAGAGAGAAAGTGCTGGAAGCCATGGCCAGGTCCCAGTAAAATGCAGATAGCAGAGGATGGTTTTGCTCCATCGACCTCTGGGCCCAGCACACTTTCACTGCGCCACTCTGCTATCAAACACCCCAGAGGGGACTCGAACCAACAAAACTGCCCGCACTTCATGATACAGGATGTTGGAAGAGGATCACGCCGTTGATCAATGTGGGTTTCATTATTGTCAATGTCAGAGAGTGCTGGAAGACATGGCCAGGTCCCAGTAAAATGCAGATAGCAGAGAATGGTTTCGATCCATCGACCTCTGGGTTATGGGCCCAGCACGCTTCCGCTGCGCCACTCTGCTGTCAAACACCCCAGATGGGACTCGAACCCACAATCCCTGGCTTAGGAGGCCAGTGCCTTATCCATTAGGCCACTGGGGCTTCACAAGAGCAAAAAACGTCACCAGTTCTGTGCACAGTGACAACATTAACAGATAGAGAGACACAAAATGAAGAGCTACACATATTGACCAAACCGAGTTACCATTAACGCTCGGCTAGACAATGCTAGGCTATGCTCAGTAAAGGTAGGCAACCCAAAGACAGCCCAACAAAACTGCCTTCACTTCATGATGCAGGATGTTGGATGAGGATGAGGATCACGCCGTTGACCAACGTGGGTTTCATTATCATCAATGTCAGAGAGAAAGTGCTGGAAGCCATGGCCAGGTCCCAGTAAAATGCAGATAGCAGAGGATGGTTTTGATCCATCGACCTCTGGGCCCAGCACACTTTCACTGCGCCACTCTGCTATCAAACACCCCAGATGGGACTCGAACCAATAAAACTGCCCGCACTTCGTGATAGAGGATGTTGGATGAGGATCACGCTGTTGACCAATGTGGGTTTCATTATTGTCAATGTCAGAGAGAAAGTGCTGGAAGACATGGCCAGGTCCCAGTAAAACACAGATAGCAGAGGATGGTTTCGATCCATCGACCTCTGGGTTATGGGCCCAGCACGCTTCCGCTGCGCCACTCTGCTGTCAAACACCCCAGATGGGACTCGAACCCACAATCCCTGGCTTAGGAGGCCAGTGCCTTATCCATTAGGCCACTGGGGCTTCACAAGAGCAAAAAAAGTCACCAGTTCTGTGCACAGTGACAACATTAACAGATAGAGAGACACAAAATGAAGAGCTACACATATTGACCAAACCGAGTTACCATTAACGCTCGGCTGGACAACGCTAGGCTACGCTCAGTAAAGCTAGGCAACCCAAAGACAGCCCAACAAAACTGCCCTGACTTTGTGATGCAGGATGTTGGATGAGGATGAGGATCACGCCGTTGACCAACGTGGGTTTCATTATCATCAATGTCAGAGAGAAAGTGCTGGAAGCCATGGCCAGGTCCCAGTAAAATGCAGATAGCAGAGGATGGTTTTGCTCCATCGACCTCTGGGCCCAGCACACTTTCACTGCGCCACTCTGCTATCAAACACCCCAGAGGGGACTCGAACCAACAAAACTGCCCGCACTTCATGATACAGGATGTTGGAAGAGGATCACGCCGTTGATCAATGTGGGTTTCATTATTGTCAATGTCAGAGAGTGCTGGAAGACATGGCCAGGTCCCAGTAAAATGCAGATAGCAGAGAATGGTTTCGATCCATCGACCTCTGGGTTATGGGCCCAGCACGCTTCCGCTGCGCCACTCTGCTGTCAAACACCCCAGATGGGACTCGAACCCACAATCCCTGGCTTAGGAGGCCAGTGCCTTATCCATTAGGCCACTGGGGCTTCACAAGAGCAAGAAACGTCACCAGTTCTGTGCACAGTGACAACATTAACAATTAAAGAGACACAAAATGAAGAGCTACACATATTGACCAAACCGAGTTACCATTAACGCTCGGCTGGACAATGCTAGGCTATGCTCAGTAAAGGTAGGCAACCCAAAGACAGCCCAACAAAACTGCCTTCACTTCGTGATGCAGGATGTTGGATGAGGATGAGGATCACGCCGTTGACCAACGTGGGTTTCATTATCATCAATGTCAGAGAGAAAGTGCTGGAAGCCATGGCCAGGTCCCAGTAAAATGCAGATAGCAGAGGATGGTTTTGATCCATCGACCTCTGGGCCCAGCACACTTTCACTGCGCCACTCTGCTATCAAACACCCCAGATGGGACTCGAACCAACAAAACTGCCAACACTTCGTGATAGAGGATGTTGGATGAGGATCACGCCGTTGACCAATGTGGGTTTCATTATTGTCAATGTCAGAGAGAAAGTGCTGGAAGACATGGCCAGGTCCCAGTAAAACGCAGATAGCAGAGGATGGTTTCGATCCATCGACCTCTGGGTTATGGGCCCAGCACGCTTCCGCTGCGCCACTCTGCTGTCAAACACCCCAGATGGGACTCGAACCCACAATCCCTGGCTTAGGAGGCCAGTGCCTTATCCATTAGGCCACTGGGGCTTCACAAGAGCAAGAAACGTCACCAGTTCTGTGCACAGTGACAACATTAACAATTAAAGAGACACAAAATGAAGAGCTACACATATTGACCAAACCGAGTTACCATTAACGCTCGGCTGGACAATGCTAGGCTATGCTCAGTAAAGGTAGGCAACCCAAAGACAGCCCAACAAAACTGCCTTCACTTCGTGATGCAGGATGTTGGATGAGGATGAGGATCACGCCGTTGACCAACGTGGGTTTCATTATCATCAATGTCAGAGAGAAAGTGCTGGAAGCCATGGCCAGGTCCCAGTAAAATGCAGATAGCAGAGGATGGTTTTGATCCATCGA
The DNA here is from genome assembly GCF_042242105.1 of Pempheris klunzingeri. Taxonomy (NCBI): domain Eukaryota; kingdom Metazoa; phylum Chordata; class Actinopteri; order Acropomatiformes; family Pempheridae; genus Pempheris; species Pempheris klunzingeri. The sequence goes on from NC_092022.1 coordinate 7,117,318, forward strand.
CCTCTGGGCCCAGCACACTTTCACTGCGCCACTCTGCTATCAAACACCCCAGATGGGACTCGAACCAACAAAACTGCCAACACTTCGTGATAGAGGATGTTGGATGAGGATCACGCCGTTGACCAATGTGGGTTTCATTATTGTCAATGTCAGAGAGAAAGTGCTGGAAGACATGGCCAGGTCCCAGTAAAACGCAGATAGCAGAGGATGGTTTCGATCCATCGACCTCTGGGTTATGGGCCCAGCACGCTTCCGCTGCGCCACTCTGCTGTCAAACACCCCAGATGGGACTCGAACCCACAATCCCTGGCTTAGGAGGCCAGTGCCTTATCCATTAGGCCACTGGGGCTTCACAAGAGCAAAAAAAGTCACCAGTTCTGTGCACAGTGACAACATTAACAGATAGAGAGACACAAAATGAAGAGCTACACATATTGACCAAACCGAGTTACCATTAACGCTCGGCTGGACAACGCTAGGCTACGCTCAGTAAAGCTAGGCAACCCAAAGACAGCCCAACAAAACTGCCCTGACTTTGTGATGCAGGATGTTGGATGAGGATGAGGATCACGCCGTTGACCAACGTGGGTTTCATTATCATCAATGTCAGAGAGAAAGTGCTGGAAGCCATGGCCAGGTCCCAGTAAAATGCAGATAGCAGAGGATGGTTTTGCTCCATCGACCTCTGGGCCCAGCACACTTTCACTGCGCCACTCTGCTATCAAACACCCCAGAGGGGACTCGAACCAACAAAACTGCCCGCACTTCATGATACAGGATGTTGGAAGAGGATCACGCCGTTGATCAATGTGGGTTTCATTATTGTCAATGTCAGAGAGTGCTGGAAGACATGGCCAGGTCCCAGTAAAATGCAGATAGCAGAGAATGGTTTCGATCCATCGACCTCTGGGTTATGGGCCCAGCACGCTTCCGCTGCGCCACTCTGCTGTCAAACACCCCAGATGGGACTCGAACCCACAATCCCTGGCTTAGGAGGCCAGTGCCTTATCCATTAGGCCACTGGGGCTTCACAAGAGCAAAAAACGTCACCAGTTCTGTGCACAGTGACAACATTAACAGATAGAGAGACACAAAATGAAGAGCTACACATATTGACCAAACCGAGTTACCATTAACGCTCGGCTAGACAATGCTAGGCTATGCTCAGTAAAGGTAGGCAACCCAAAGACAGCCCAACAAAACTGCCTTCACTTCATGATGCAGGATGTTGGATGAGGATGAGGATCACGCCGTTGACCAACGTGGGTTTCATTATCATCAATGTCAGAGAGAAAGTGCTGGAAGCCATGGCCAGGTCCCAGTAAAATGCAGATAGCAGAGGATGGTTTTGATCCATCGACCTCTGGGCCCAGCACACTTTCACTGCGCCACTCTGCTATCAAACACCCCAGATGGGACTCGAACCAATAAAACTGCCCGCACTTCGTGATAGAGGATGTTGGATGAGGATCACGCTGTTGACCAATGTGGGTTTCATTATTGTCAATGTCAGAGAGAAAGTGCTGGAAGACATGGCCAGGTCCCAGTAAAACACAGATAGCAGAGGATGGTTTCGATCCATCGACCTCTGGGTTATGGGCCCAGCACGCTTCCGCTGCGCCACTCTGCTGTCAAACACCCCAGATGGGACTCGAACCCACAATCCCTGGCTTAGGAGGCCAGTGCCTTATCCATTAGGCCACTGGGGCTTCACAAGAGCAAAAAAAGTCACCAGTTCTGTGCACAGTGACAACATTAACAGATAGAGAGACACAAAATGAAGAGCTACACATATTGACCAAACCGAGTTACCATTAACGCTCGGCTGGACAACGCTAGGCTACGCTCAGTAAAGCTAGGCAACCCAAAGACAGCCCAACAAAACTGCCCTGACTTTGTGATGCAGGATGTTGGATGAGGATGAGGATCACGCCGTTGACCAACGTGGGTTTCATTATCATCAATGTCAGAGAGAAAGTGCTGGAAGCCATGGCCAGGTCCCAGTAAAATGCAGATAGCAGAGGATGGTTTTGCTCCATCGACCTCTGGGCCCAGCACACTTTCACTGCGCCACTCTGCTATCAAACACCCCAGAGGGGACTCGAACCAACAAAACTGCCCGCACTTCATGATACAGGATGTTGGAAGAGGATCACGCCGTTGATCAATGTGGGTTTCATTATTGTCAATGTCAGAGAGTGCTGGAAGACATGGCCAGGTCCCAGTAAAATGCAGATAGCAGAGAATGGTTTCGATCCATCGACCTCTGGGTTATGGGCCCAGCACGCTTCCGCTGCGCCACTCTGCTGTCAAACACCCCAGATGGGACTCGAACCCACAATCCCTGGCTTAGGAGGCCAGTGCCTTATCCATTAGGCCACTGGGGCTTCACAAGAGCAAAAAACATCACCAGTTCTGTGCACAGTGACAACATTAACAATTAAAGAGACACAAAATGAAGAGCTACACATATTGACCAAACCGAGTTACCATTAACGCTCGGCTGGACAATGCTAGGCTATGCTCAGTAAAGGTAGGCAACCCAAAGACAGCCCAACAAAACTGCCTTCACTTCGTAATGCAGGATGTTGGATGAGGATGAGGATCACGCCGTTGACCAACGTGGGTTTCATTATCATCAATGTCAGAGAGAAAGTGCTGGAAGCCATGGCCAGGTCCCAGTAAAATGCAGATAGCAGAGGATGGTTTTGATCCATCGACCTCTGGGCCCAGCACACTTTCACTGCGCCACTCTGCTATCAAACACCCCAGATGGGACTCGAACCAACAAAACTGCCCGCACTTCGTGATAGAGGATGTTGGATGAGGATCACGCCGTTGACCAATGTGGGTTTCATTATTGTCAATGTCAGAGAGAAAGTGCTGGAAGACATGGCCAGGTCCCAGTAAAACGCAGATAGCAGAGGATGGTTTCGATCCATCGACCTCTGGGTTATGGGCCCAGCACGCTTCCGCTGCTGTCAAACACCCCAGATGGGACTTGAACCCACAATCCCTGGCTTAGGAGGCCAGTGCCTTATCCATTAGGCCACTGGGGCTTCACAAGAGCAAAAAACATCACCAGTTCTGTGCACAGTGACAACATTAACAATTAAAGAGACACAAAATGAAGAGCTACACATATTGACCAAACCGAGTTACCATTAACGCTCGGCTGGACAACGCTAGGCTACGCTCAGTAAAGCTAGGCAACCCAAAGACAGCCCAACAAAACTGCCCTCACTTCGTGATACAGGATGTTGGATGAGGATCACGCCGTTGACCAATGTGGGTTTCATTATCATCAATGTCAGAGAGAAAGTGCTGGAAGCCATGGCCAGGTCGCAGTAAAACGCAGATAGCAGAGGATGGTTTCGATCCATCGACCTCTGGGCCCAGCACACTTTCACTGCGCCACTCTGCTATCAAACACCCCAGAGGGGACTCGAACCAACAAAACTGCCCTCACTTCGTGATACAGGATGTTGGATGAGGATCACGCCGTTGACCAATGTGGGTTTCATTATTGTCAATGTCAGAGAGAAAGTGCTGGAAGACATGGCCAGGTCCCAGTAAAACACAGATAGCAGAGGATGGTTTCGATCCATCGACCTCTGGGTTATGGGCCCAGCACGCTTCCGCTGCGCCACTCTGCTGTCAAACACCCCAGATGGGACTTGAACCCACAATCCCTGGCTTAGGAGGCCAGTGCCTTATCCATTAGGCCACTGGGGCTTCACAAGAGCAAAAAACGTCACCAGTTCTGTGCACAGTGACAACATTAACAATTAAAGAGACACAAAATGAAGAGCTACACATATTGACCAAACCGAGTTACCATTAACGCTCGGCTGGACAATGCTAGGCTATGCTCAGTAAAGGTAGGCAACCCAAAGACAGCCCAACAAAACTGCCTTCACTTCGTAATGCAGGATGTTGGATGAGGATGAGGATCACGCCGTTGACCAACGTGGGTTTCATTATCATCAATGTCAGAGAGAAAGTGCTGGAAGCCATGGCCAGGTCCCAGTAAAATGCAGATAGCAGAGGATGGTTTTGATCCATCGACCTCTGGGCCCAGCACACTTTCACTGCGCCACTCTGCTATCAAACACCCCAGATGGGACTCGAACCAACAAAACTGCCCGCACTTCGTGATAGAGGATGTTGGATGAGGATCACGCCGTTGACCAATGTGGGTTTCATTATTGTCAATGTCAGAGAGAAAGTGCTGGAAGACATGGCCAGGTCCCAGTAAAACGCAGATAGCAGAGGATGGTTTCGATCCATCGACCTCTGGGTTATGGGCCCAGCACGCTTCCGCTGCGCCACTCTGCTGTCAAACACCCCAGATGGGACTCGAACCCACAATCCCTGGCTTAGGAGGCCAGTGCCTTATCCATTAGGCCACTGGGGCTTCACAAGAGCAAAAAAAAGTCACCAGTTCTGTGCACAGTGACAACATTAACAGATAGAGAGACACAAAATGAAGAGCTACACATATTGACCAAACCGAGTTACCATTAACGCTCGGCTGGACAACGCTAGGCTACGCTCAGTAAAGCTAGGCAACCCAAAGACAGCCCAACAAAACTGCCCTGACTTTGTGATGCAGGATGTTGGATGAGGATGAGGATCACGCCGTTGACCAACGTGGGTTTCATTATCATCAATGTCAGAGAGAAAGTGCTGGAAGCCATGGCCAGGTCCCAGTAAAATGCAGATAGCAGAGGATGGTTTTGCTCCATCGACCTCTGGGCCCAGCACACTTTCACTGCGCCACTCTGCTATCAAACACCCCAGAGGGGACTCGAACCAACAAAACTGCCCGCACTTCATGATACAGGATGTTGGAAGAGGATCACGCCGTTGATCAATGTGGGTTTCATTATTGTCAATGTCAGAGAGTGCTGGAAGACATGGCCAGGTCCCAGTAAAACACAGATAGCAGAGGATGGTTTCGATCCATCGACCTCTGGGTTATGGGCCCAGCACGCTTCCGCTGCGCCACTCTGCTGTCAAACACCCCAGATGGGACTCGAACCCACAATCCCTGGCTTAGGAGGCCAGTGCCTTATCCATTAGGCCACTGGGGCTTCACAAGAGCAAAAAAAGTCACCAGTTCTGTGCACAGTGACAACATTAACAGATTGAGAGACACAAAATGAAGAGCTACACATATTGACCAAACCGAGTTACCATTAACACAAAATGAAGACCAAACCGAGTTACCATTCACACTCGGCTGGACAACGCTAGGCTACGCTCAGTAAAGCTAGGCAACCCAAAGACAGTGCCTTATCCATTAGTCCACTGGGGCTTCACAAAGGCAAGAAAACTCACCAGTTCTGTGCACAGTGACAACATTAACAATTAAAGAGACACAAAATGAAGAGCTACACATATTGACCAAACCGAGTTACCATTAACGCTCGGCTGGACAACGCTAGGCTACGCTCAGTAAAGCTAGGCAACCCAAAGACAGCCCAACAAAACTGCCCTCACTTCGTGATACAGGATGTTGGAAGAGGATCATGCCGTTGACCAATGTGGGTTTCATTATTGTCAATGTCAGAGAGAAAGTGCTGGAAGACATGGCCAGGTCCCAGTAAAATGCAGATAGCAGAGGATGGTTTCGATCCATCGACCTCTGGGTTATGGGCCCAGCACGCTTCCGCTGCGCCACTCTGCTGTCAAGCACCCCAGATGGGACTCGAACCCACAATCCCTGCCTTATCCATTAGGCCACTGGGGCGTCAAAAGAGCAAAAAAAGTCACCAGTTCTGTGCACAGTGACAACATTAACAGATAGAGAGACACAAAATGAAGAGCTACACATATTGACCAAACCGAGTTACCATTAACGCTCGGCTGGACAACGCTAGGCTACGCTCAGTAAAGCTAGGCAACCCAAAGACAGCCCAACAAAACTGCCCTGACTTCGTGATGCAGGATGTTGGATGAGGATGAGGATCACGCCGTTGACCAACGTGGGTTTCATTATCATCAATGTCAGAGAGAAAGTGCTGGAAGCCATGGCCAGGTCCCAGTAAAATGCAGATAGCAGAGGATGGTTTTGATCCATCGACCTCTGGGCCCAGCACACTTTCACTGCGCCACTCTGCTGTCAAACACCCCAGATGGGACTCGAACCCACAATCCCTGGCTTAGGAGGCCAGTGCCTTATCCATTAGGCCACTGGGGCGTCAAAAGAGCAAAAAAAAGTCACCAGTTCTGTGCACAGTGACAACATTAACAGATAGAGAGACACAAAATGAAGAGCTACACATATTGACCAAACCGAGTTACCATTAACGCTCGGCTGGACAACGCTAGGCTACGCTCAGTAAAGCTAGGCAACCCAAAGACAGCCCAACAAAACTGCCCTGACTTTGTGTTACAGGATGTTGGATGAGGATCACGCCGCTGACCAACGTGGGTTTCATCATTGCTAATGTCAGAGCGAATGCGCATCTCAGATGGGACTCCAACCCACAATCCCTGGCTTAGGAGGCCAGTGCCTTATCCATTATGCCTGTGGGGCTTCCCAAGAGCAAGATGAGCTACACATATTAACGAAACCAAGTTATGACGGAACCCCATCGAGATGCAAGATAACCTGTCCTTGCTCTTTGACAAGCCAGAAGATGAAGATCTTTGTCTTGTTGGATTATTCCACTGACCCATTCAGAGAGACTGGTTTCTTCCTGTTCACTGTGTCGGTCAGAAAGAGCACAGTTTTCTCCATCAGAGCCATCAGGTCATGTTCAAATATTTCACACACTCTTGATAATCAGAAAACTATTATAATCATGTGTCAAACCTACTTTTCCACCTCTCACATGCAATTGCAGGAAAGAAGCAAGATGAAAGTTTGAATTAGAAAAAAGATCAAGGCCTGTAGCTGTATCTGTTAATCACAGTGTCTCTTTAAGGAAGCATATTTTTTGTCCTGTTTAGTTAACCAGTATCTGTTCTTCCAGTGATTAAGCAGGTCTCCCTTTTACTCTTCTGTGGTGTAATAAATTAACAAGAACAGCCCTGACTGAGCTAAAATGGCTGACTAATCTAATCGCACAAAGAGACATAAAACACTCAGATAAGACATATCTCAGACTGTGAATATGTTACTCTATTGCAATTCTGTCCACATTCATCTGAACTTGTGTTTAGTTTCTCATGTGTGTGTGCACAAGACTTTTTGCATACCCAAGTTGTATGTACCCAAACTTACATTAGAGTGTGTTGGTTCCTTTAGAACATTGTTCTTCAAAGGCAAAAGGGTATTGACACTGTAAATTAAAAGCCATGACAATAACTACAAAATCGGTGATTTATCTCACTCTATAAATGTTAATAAGCACATAATGCACCCTAATGTCTACCATTTGTTATTGATAAAATAAGTACATATTGCATCTTTCTACCAAATTCTACCACTTCTGTTTCAATTTCCATAACTGCAACCTCACAGATTGGATTTTGCCCTCCGTCCACAATGTCATATCTAGATTTCTCTTCAAGGTCCACAGCGGAGGAGCCACAACACACACAGAGACTATCTCAATCTCATACAGAGAGTAGACAGAAGAAAGAGGGACATTTATTTGCAGGGGTATTTCTTTGTGTTTATTTTTCAGAGAAATTCTCTCTGTTGTGGATTTTAAAAGAAAACCTTACCTTCGTCTGCAACAAAAAGCGATCACCATTTGTTGCTTGGTTTCCACTCTTGGATCTGATGGAAAACTCTACAGCAGAGGCAGTTTGAAGCCCACAGACCACTGCACACAGGGATTCTTCTGAAGGAGGGATCTGCCATTGTATGACTATAGGAACGTTAATTCAGGTGAACGCTTTTCATTTCATCCCAGACCAGAGACTTGGAGTTGGATCTACTTCCTCTGAACTGGAAAAAACAATAAAAGACACCAGCATAGAAGACAAAACATTATCTGAAAACCTCTGAAAACCTACACTGAAATTGCATGGTTCATCTCAAGGCTTCACTTGGTTCTGGGGTTTTTGTAAATAGAACAGCATTTGGAGTGTTAAATCTTTTCATCATAATAAAACATTTACTCTGACAGAGCCGGAAGAAGCAAGGTAATTATTATCAAAAGTTTCAAACTGTTGCTCTCACATTGAGACGAACAGTTTCAGTCCCATAGGGATCGTGATCAGGATTTGACTTCACATGAAACATCAAGAATTGTATTTTTTATGGCTCTTTTTGTGCAGAAACAATATAGAAAATAACATTTTATTGATATTGTAAAATGTGATGAGTTTTTACTGATATATTTTCTAGAAAAATGGAAACACTACTGAAGATTTAACAGCAGTATTTTTACAGCAATGATAATACAATTTTAAGCAATCCGTTTTCTGCCAAAACAATCCCAGCATTTGGAATGAAACTGTTGTGTTGTTGCAGCTAATTTGAGCCATGGCAGAGAAGAGACGAATGGGCTACAGTATCAACAGGGATGTCCTGGATGAAGGAGCAGTGGAGGAGTTGGCTGACAAGTCTGACTCAAAAACCACTCTGTCTGACAAGCTCAAAAAATCCATGAGGTAAAATTCCCCACGTCTGATCTATTATGCATCTCAGCTAATCTCTCTACATATTCAGTATCCTGTCTTGTATATTTTATTTTTGTATTGAAAAACAAAACATACAGCAATTATACCCAATCCCATGTAGTCAGTATTTATTCAGTTACTCTTAGAATAAACTATTCTTGATAAACCAGATTTTTTAACATTACAAATAAAGCACTTAATGTAAAGTGTTTTTATTTTAGTTCAAGCAAGAATGTCTGTCCCCTTGTTACATAAACCAAATAGAAAGACCATCATATGATGGTGTCATGTTAGAATCAACAACTTGCGTAACAAGTCCGGCTCTATCTTTTCCTTGTTATCTTCTTGCATATTAAATACCAATGTGTGCATGTCAAAAGGTCTTTGGCCAGGAAGAGTGATACAGAGTAAAGTGTAGTTCAGCTTTCCACTAATGTCCACATTTTAGATTTAAAACAGTCACTTTTTTTTAATGTGCTCCTTTTTACTGTAAAATACATTAACATACTTGCAGCTACCTGAAGTCCAAGTGCTTTTATAACGTCATAAATTATTGACATATCTAAATAAATATAATAGAGCTACACAAGCATTCATGTCTGAGACCAAAAGCAGAAAGTCATGTCTTTTCATGTCTGAACAGTTAAGTGAGTTATTTAATGATTAGATGAGGACAAAAAAATGCATGATTTACTCTGAGAGGAGGAAAGATAATTTATTAACTATTTTTGGTTTGCTGGAAAAAAGGCAACATCAGAAGTGGTAAAGAGTGGCCTGGAGTGGAGTTTAAGCTGAAAAACAAGGGCAGACTTGACACATACCACTCAGCTTTCATCAAAGCATGTCCCTCTGTCTCTTCTTTGTCTCTGACCGTCACTCTGACACACAAACTCAGGTGTTCTGGTCCCAGGCTGAAGAGTTGCCTGCTGGGTAGCATTCCTGTTGTGTCATGGCTACCTCGATACTCCATCAGAGAAAACGCCCTGGGTGACCTCATCTCTGGAATCAGCGTGGGGATCATGCAGCTGCCGCAGGGTGAGGATGGAGATTCAGGAGATAAAGATTAAGTGAGGGCTGGACAGGTAGAAGAGACAAAGGTAGAGGTGTAACTTGTTTATTCTACACGGTAATCTGCTGGTTTCTTCGCACACCCTCCTAGTCAATCTCTTCTTTGTTAAAGCTGTTTTCTCTCCTATCCCTGCAGGTATGGCCTATGCCTTGCTAGCATCTGTTCCTGCAGTCTTTGGCCTTTACTCCTCCTTCTACCCAGTCCTCGTCTACTTCATCTTCGGCACATCTAGGCACATCTCAGTCGGTTTGTACTTTAACACTTGCTGTATATGCACACTGGGTCATTTTGATAGGTGGGAATTAATCCACCATAACGTTGCATGGATAGTACTTCAAAAATAGAAAATACAGCAGAGTTACCAAGAGACAGCCAGAAAGATCCACACTCTAGGATATGCTGCCATGAACATTTATGCTTCCATGTAACATTTCAGGCTAAAGCCCTTTTTAAGACATACAGGCAATGTCTTTATGATGGCAATAAACGTTAATGGAAATATAATCTAGAGCACGGATTAGCATGTAATTCTGTCTGCAACTAGGATTATTTGCATTTGGATATTTATGCTTTTACGCACTTTCTTACTGAGACAGTCCTCTCTTAGTCTTCTCTAATCTACAAGGTTGAGTTTTTAAGCATAGACGTACAGTATCTGATCTTTAGCTGAAGCTCAAGACTTTTCAGTCCTTACATTCTCCTCTATTGATCACTACTTTGTGATTTTCCCATATAATGAGTTTAGAAGTTATGGCCACCAGTTCTAATTATCTCAACTTTCATCAGTTTGACATGGCGGACTGGTCTAAATTCTCCAGAGAAATTTCTGATCGGTAGTTGGAAATATGCAGTATCACTTTCCAACAGACCAGTGAGAAGTGTAAAATAAGTGTAAAATAACCAAAATGGCAGAGGATACTGTATCCATGTAGGACCCCATCAGTCATAGCTAGGCTCTGGGGACAAAATTGTGTTTCAGGACCAAAATGGGGTTGAGGGAAGTGCTTTTAAAAATATAAAACAATATTTCCAATATGTTGTTATAAGGCCAACAAAAATGATGCATCTCCTTCCTCCAGGAACCTATGCTGTGCTGAGTGTGATGATAGGAGGGGTGATAGAGCGATTAGCCCCAGATGCAAACTTTATGACATGGGACAATGTGACCAACTCCAGTGTAATTGATGTCAATTCCCGAGATGCAGAGAGGGTCAGAGTGGCCGCAGCTGTCACCTTCATGTGTGGAGTATTTCAGGTACACAACTGGTTTACTGGATTCTCTGGTCTGGAAGTTAAACATTTGAGAGTGATCTTCCTATTGGCTGTTGATCTTTCTATAAATGTTGCTTCTCAAGTCATTCAGCTATGAGTGCATGGCTGATGCGTTTCCATGTGTTTATCTATCTGTGTTATGTATGCAGATTCTGCTTGGTCTAGTCCAGTTTGGTTTTGTTGTGACCTACCTGTCTGAGCCGCTGGTTCGGGGTTACACCACAGGAGCTGCCATCCACGTCATCGTGTCCCAGCTGAAATACACCTTTGGCATCAGCCCTGTGAGACACAGTGGACCCCTCGCATTGATATATGTAAGAAAGAACACAATCACAATCATTGCTTCTACATATTTTTTTAATTTTATACAGGCTAAAACTAATAATACTATTATTCTTTCTCTCCAGACTGTGTTGGAGTTGTGTTATCTCATTACAGAGACAAATATCGGTACTCTTGTAGTCAGCATCGTCACTATAATCAGCCTCATCCTCGCTAAGGAGCTCAATACATACTTGAGTAAAAAACTACCTGTTCCTATACCTGTGGAGCTACTTGGTGTGAGTATACAGAAATATATGTTTGATAAGATAAATACACACTTATACCCACTAATACAGCTCTTCCTATGTGTTTCTCCAGGTTGTTATTGCTACAGTTGTCTCCTGGCAAGTAAACTTGAAGGGGAAATATGGAGTGGATGTGGTGGGATTGATTCCTTCGGGGTGAGAGACACACACAGCAAACAAACAGGAATGTGTGTGTGAAAAGAGAAGTATTTGTAATGGGTGATGTAATCTACTCTGTCCGTGTCTACCAGTCTCCAGCCGCCTGTTCTCCCGACTGCCTCCTTGTTCGGTCAGGTCATTGGAGACGCCTTTGCCCTGTCTGTGGTTGGCTACGGTATCGCCATCTCAATGGGACGAATCTTTGCCCTGAAATACGGATACAAGGTGGACAGCAACCAGGTAGGGAGGTGACAAATGGGATCATGAATGAATTGCTCCTTTAAGGTTGATGTCTTGTATATAAATAGTGTTGTTTTCCTGGTTTAGGAACTAATCGCTTTGGGTCTGAGTAATTCCATTGGAGGAATTTTCCAGTGTTTTGCCATTAGCTGCTCCATGTCTCGCACCATGGTTCAGGAGAGCACAGGAGGGAGGACTCAGGTTGGTATGAGTTCCCTTGAGCAACACATTGCAGTCTTATCTCACTGTGGAGGCAGGTTAAGATACATGTGCAGAGAGCATCTAGTATCAACATTAACATCTCCTTTGAGCCTGTTACGCTGTACAAAGTGAGTAGGACATTTAATTTTTAAAAGGTCAGTACACACAAATTACAAAAATAAAACATATTTTCTCACTTACCCCTCCCAGTTCCCATACAGAAAATCAAAATCAAACCAATCTGCATGGCAACACTTGAGGTAAATGAAAAAAAAAAGTTTTTTTTTGTCATGTAAGTGAACCACAAGTATGTTGCATAAATCACTACAAAACTAACAAAGTAAAGAAAATGCCACTTCCTAAAAAGCTGAATTTAGCTCCTCATATTAGACAGAGATATTAAAATATCTACTGTATGTACATTAATGCTGATTTTGTCTCATATTTAGTACAGGCCAGCAGTAATTTTCTCTATAAGTAAAATCAACACATCAAAATCATTATGAACACATGACATGAAAACAAAATCACTACACTTGTTTTTCTGCTTTTGACCGACATCCTGCTACTGATGCACCACTATAAAGTTACATTTCTACAACTGGGAGACCTGTTTTCTTTATTTAATTTGCATGATGTTTGTCTCCTGTGTTTATTCCACACAACTGAAAATCATTTTTAACAATGTTTAGAAAAATGTTTACTGGTTTTCATGCTTTCCATTTTTTTTTGACAAGGAAATTTCATGAGATCATTTTTCAAATCGGCATTTTCATCCCAACACTTCACCTTGCCTTTAGCTGCAAACCTGGGCAGTCTTAAAGGTTAAACAGAGTGAAAAGTCGCACATAATTAATGTTACTCGGATAAGTGGCATCATTAAAAAACACTCAGAGTATCGATTTTTCGCTCACATCTTTGAAGTCCACCTACACAAACACAGATTTGCTGAAAGGCTAAACCGATTTAGTCTGACAACACCATTAATCAGCTAAGGCCCATTACAGAGCAAGGAGAGGAGACTTTAACTGATGATGCCTTGACTCCTCTCATAATCATGTACCAATTCACTCTAATAACCACTTCATCATTCATCTTTTCTGTAGTTATTCTTTAACTCTCTTCCTCTGATCCCTCACTCCTGATTTCCATTCATCAAGCCTCGTTTCTCACTCTCTCTTCACTGCAGGTTGCTGGGGCTCTGTCAGCAATAGTTATCCTTTTCATCACACTCTGGATTGGAACTCTCTTTGAAGATTTGCCGAAGGTACCGCGCATGTGTGTGTGTGTGTGTGTGTGTGTGTAGCATTTGTTCACATCTGTGCACCAGCAGAAGCTACGTGTCCAAGTCTGAGAGTGATTCCAAAATTATAAGCTCTCCTCGGCACTCAGCCAAAGTAAGAGAGAGGCTGTGTTACCTCTTTAGCTTCAGACTAAAGCCACCACCTACTTTTAAAAACAAAAAAGCTGACAAAAACAGTAGTAATGAATTAATCACAGTACCATATCTAAGGTGAAACTGTATCTTTTGGGCCTTTAACCTTGTATTATATTTGACTCACTTTGCAGGCAGTTCTGGCTGCTATTATCTTTGTCAACCTCCATGGCATGATGAAGCAATTCCTGGACATCCCTGCACTGTGGAAAAGTAACAAAGTGGACATGGTGAGCTTATTATAAAATAGACAAAGAAATGGTTAATGTTTTGGAAAGACAGAGCCATAAACCATTAGCCAATCCTAGCTGTCACTGGGCAAGAGGCAGGGTACACCCTGGACTGGTCACCAGTCAAACACACGGCCAACACATATGGCACTAGCACCTACTCTACTCGGCTCGACTCGACTCGACTCGTACTTTTGGCGCTTTTCCACTAGTACCTACTCGGCCGGGCTGAAAATGTGACGTCAACATACTGCAGGCCACTGATTGGTCGGGAGTGACGTCACTGGATGAGTCATGAGAGCGACTCGTTCACAAGAATCAAACCCGCCATTTTTAAAACCTTGGCAACAGCGACCCGATGTCCTTAGTTGTGTTGTGTTGTGTTGTGTTGTGTTGTGTTTGTGTTGTGTTGTATTTAGTGTTGTATTCAGACGCCACTGGAGTTTCCGGCCGCCTTGCTATGACGACCCCACCCACGTTGAGGTGTGACGCAATTGTAATGGAAAACGACCGAAACCGAGTCGAGTCGAGTGCTGCTAAAACTGCGTAATGGAAAAGCGCCAATAGAGACAGACAGCCATTCACACCTATGGGCAATTTAGAGTTACCAATTAAGCCTGGAGAAACCTGGATTACCTGGAGAAAAGCCACGCAAGCACGTGGAGAACATGCAAACTCCACACAGAAAGATTCAAGGTTCAAACCTGCCGGTCAGCGGATTTTAGCCTGAAACCTTCTTGCTGTGAGGCAGCGGTGCAAACCACCTACAGTGGCGGTCTGAGGGGGAGCAGTGGTCCGGTATCCAGTCCTTATAGTACTTCCATGATACTGTTAGGCCACAGTTAAAATGATAACATGCTATGCTAACTGTATCCTAACTGCATGTAAATTGCTAACAAGCTTAACTTTACGTACTTAACGTCAACGAGTCAGTACTTTGCAAAATTACCTCTAATGGGGACACTACAGTTTATGGGAGCTTAATAGTGACATGGGAAATAAACAAACATGATCGATTAAAATGACCAAAGTACTATCATCAGTACTGTATACTGTATTTTGACGTTATGATAACATCCCTCTGACTTGCTAAAGTTAACCTGTTAACATGAGTGCTTTACCTCCAGGTGGTCTGGGTAGCCACCTTCATCTTCACTATTCTGTTAAACCCTGACCTGGGACTGGCTGCTTCCATCGGGTTCTCCATGATGACCATCATCTTCAGGACACAGCTGTAAGAACACATAGCCACGGGGACCCCACTAATACATACACCAATAAGCGCACACACAGTGTGAGAAACAATCAACACACCCAACATTTCACTCAGTCCTTCTCTTTCAGACCACAACTAAGCAAAGTGCTCATTTGTTTTGTGTGTGTGTTCCAGACCTAAGTACTCCCTATTAGGGCAGGTCCCTGACACCGACATTTACAGGCCACTGAAGGAGTACAATCAGGTATTTATAAGTAGCCTAAAAGCAAAAGTGAGTACTGAGCACAGGTCCAGAGATCAACAGAGCCTCAACACCTGTCTGAGTCTGTAGACTGTTAGAGGAGAGCTGTTTAAAAAGCTAGATACCTAAATAACCTAGATAAAGTAATGGGAGTTATGTACCACTCAGTGTCCAGTCCACACTGACCTTTCCTTCCCAACACCTACATTGTCAAATTTTCTATTTTTTATTTAAATTTTGAACTTTAAACATAGCCAGTCGTATTGCAAAGTTTTTAAGACATGATCTGCTAATCCCATCACATCACATCAAATTAATTAAGAATATAAGGAAGTTAAAGGAAGTTAAAAACAAGAGTAAAGATGAACTTGACAGCTCACTAATAATACAGTGCAACGGGGATAATTAAATTCTCACTGATCTGTTTTTTTAAAAACAACATTTACCCTAATGAATTGGTGTGGCAGTCTTGTCACAGTTCCACTGTGTGACAGTCAGCATACTGGGTACCCTGTACGATGTGTGAGCCAACATGTTTATTTCTAAGACAAAAACTGTCAATAGGAGATAATTAGGATGGACAGTTCAGATGTACCTTAATTAAGACACTGCAAGTCTGCTACAATATCATGAACATAAATAAAAATGTATTTGAATGATTTATTTGACTGTTTAAATGATTAGCTGATGGATTCATTTTAGGTGAAGAAGGTGCCAGGGGTTTTGATCTTCCGCTCATCAGCCACCCTCTACTTTGCCAATGCTGAGATGTACCAAGATGCCCTTGGAGAGAAGGTGAGGACACACACTTCGCCTTTAACTGTAATCTCAACCTAACCCTAAAACCAAGTTTTAACATTCAAACCGCTCTTTAAAGAAGTGTGGACAGATAAGATGTCTTACCAAAAATATCCTTGTGCTCAGTATCTAAAAGTAAGATTCGTCCTCACAAAGATGGCACTCACACACAGGAATATGTGTATTAATATATTAACGTGGGCGCCCCCTAAAAAACAGTATCAGTCACACAAACACACCATAATGGACACACAGGCCCAGATTTTTATGAATTTAGAAATAAACACACCACGGCTTCACACATACACACACATACAGAGAAAAGACAGAAGCAATCCCCCTTGTCACAGTTTCCGTGCAATTAACTCCTCTCTTACAAACATTATTTCTGACACACTAATAACTGACCCCACATTTCTCCCATTCACACATGACGGCCGTGACAGACATTGTTCAAAATGCCATCCCACCATTTTCTCCTCTCCTTTCTTCTGTTTTTACACTTTTGTTTAAACACCCCCCTCCTTCTCCTTCCTCCCCCCCTGTCTTCCTCCTCCTTTTCTGTCACGTCTGTGCGGGGCGAATGGGAAGACAGATTGAGGGAAGGTAGAAAATAAGGATGACAAAAGATGGAGGGAGGGTGAGAAGCAGAGACTGAATAAGGAAGGGAGATAATGGTACGTCTCATTCATTAAAATGTCAGCATGTCAGAGCCAAAGGGTCGCTCTTTTCTTTCTAATATTTGATGCAGCTTTCACAGAGCTGTTGTTGACTGGCAGAGGCTGCACGTTTGTTTACTAGGTGAGAAATTGCAACCAGATGAATTCTGGTAATTTTTTTTGGATGTGGATCAAGAGTGTTTCTGCTCCACAAGTCACTGTGGTATGCAGACGTCTCAATTTTAGGGATTCTTTTCAATGAAATAGTGAGAGGTGCTGAGAAGCTAAGCTGATGGGTTGCACTTGTGTAAGAGGTTACTAATGCTGTATTTGCATCAACTAGTAAAGCTAGAAATGGCAAATCATACGTTGTCTTTGCATGAATTCTTACCGATACCGTAGTATTACACTGTCTCGATGAATTAAAATATCCTACAAACTTTCAAGCCGTGTTTTTGAGATGCTAATTGCTCAGTTTTGTTTCTGGATCAGAATTAGATTCTGATTCACTTTACAATTGCCAGGCAGACATTTTATTCCCGGAATGGAAATCACAAAAACAAGAAATGAAAATCCAATTGGCTGTTGGTGACTGATGACCATGACATTTTTCCCTGGCATTTCCATTTCCTGGTTGCTCATCAGTCCTTACTCATTGCTTGAGTTGGTCTTTTCTACACACTTGGTATGAAAACTACTTTGTGTAAAGATCATTTAAATTCAAATGGGATGCTTAAATGATCCAACGATGTCTCGTTTGCGCCGCTTCAAAAAAGTTCAGAGTTGGCCACAGTCACCTGACCTCGGTTGCACTAATTTTCACTAATAGGTTCACAATTTTTCAAGTCAGTCTTAAAACAATAGTCACTTGTATCATATGTATAATGAAACAGGTTTTGCTGGCTGTGACCATTCCACCTGTTTATACTGGCCATTAGATATCTCTTCCTGAAGTGATTTCACTTTAAGTGAAGGGAAACAAAATCCACAGCCTCCCATCTGTGCAAACACGTTTAGTTTAATTAAAGTCTATCTAAAGTTAATATGAGGCTTCAGCTGTCTGAGTTAGATGTATCTTTCAAAGTTAGATGAAGACCAGTACAGTACAGTATTTCATTCAGAGCTGTATGTGGTGTTGTAATTGCATTTTTTGTGGACAGGAGAGCAATTCAAATTACATGAATTTAACAATTCAAAGATTTGAATTGTTAAATTCATTCATGTGACACTAAAACCAGAAAAAGCCTAATCAATTCCATACCTAACAACATTTTTTGGAATAAACTGGGAGTACTAGTTGTTAGACATCTAAAAGATCAGTATTTTTCTTTTAAAAAGTGTAAGATCAAACAACAAACAAAAGTGAGAACGGACAATTTAGAGTCTGAGAAACTTCTGTTAACTTGTGTTTGTTTCATGTGGAAAGGAAAAAAACTGCCACACCTGTCTGTACTGTTTTTTTGTTTTTTGGGCTCAGGAATTCATCTAGTTGAACTGGTTGAATTGGCTGAACCGGCTAGCTAAAATAAACATTTATATTTCTGTCTGACAGTAGTAGTAGCAGCATAATAACAGGTATTAGACAGGTATTAACAGTTACAGCTATAAACAATAAAACATTTTCAACTAAACAAACATTAATTTTGCTGCTGTCCGTCACCTATTGTTCTAACACAATAGTGGTTTATGAAACATTTGACATGATTTCTGGGAAAAGTCCTTTTTCATATTCTTTAAGATAATGTTTTTGTGTGAGATAAAACACAGCAAATTCATTTAAAAACGTAAAGTAAAACCAAGATGTATTGCAGTCATAATGACTACCTCAGGAGGAAGCAAGGTTTGACTGGTTATGTCTGGCTGTTGACTGACTGTAAGTGCTGTTAAAATGTGTGATTGTCTTTTGCTGTTTCTTTTAGTCTGGCATTGATATTACCAAGATCCTGTCAGCAAAGAAGAAGCTAGAGGCCAAAAGGAAGAGGCATGAGAAGGAAAATGCCAAGAAAGCCAAGAAAGCTGCCAAAAGGAACGCAGTGAACATTGTGAGGATGACCAGAGACATGATATTTACTGTAAATGATACAAAAGGATGATTTTTCCATTTTTCTCTGACCTGCTGAACACCCGCTGAGCCTGATAAAAATCTTGGCCCATTCCAGATGCAACTTTTCTCTTCTTATACAAATTAAAGAAACCCTGAACCGCGATGGTCATTTGAATTCCTGGTTATGCAGTTACCTTAAATTGTGATTCATCGCCTAAAGCACCAATACCGGTATTTCACTTTAGCCAACGTCTCTCGGGTCTCTTTGAACTGTGTCGTGTCTCCTCCTGTTCAGGAGGAGATGCCAGAGAGGGAGGAGCAGAGGGACGTTGCCATCATTGAGATGAATGCTGAGCCTGACCCCTCACTCCCCACCGCCATCATCCTCGACCTCAGTCCTGTCAACTTCCTGGATACTGTGGGAGTCAAGACGCTACGCAGCGTATGATTATAGCAGTCACATTTACACACATATACAAAGAGAGAGAGAGGGAAATAGATAATGTACATATTAACAGATTCAGATTATAAAGAATTTCATCATTATTTTCATCTTAAATGCATCCCAAATTAGATATTTAGTTGTCTCTTTGAGGATATATACATACATGTATATGTTTCTTCTTATTTAACCAACCCTTGTAACTCTCTTCATCTCTCCCCACAACAACGTATCCTCCATTCATCCCTTCCTTTTCCTTATCATTTAGCTCCTCAGGCTCTCAATTACTGTAAATTGAATTGTCAGACTAATGAAATGATCCCCAGTCTGACCTTTGCTCTGTGCTTCTGTGTCTGTTTTAGATCCGGAGAGACTACGGGGAAATTGGTATAGAGGTGCTTCTCGCTGGCTGCCAAAGTAAGTCCTCTGGACTTTCTTACACTAACGCAGTTGTGCTGTTTAGAGCTGTTTGAGTGACTATAGATCTGCTTTTTGTATGTATCAGGGCTATAAAGAAATTCAAAGTATTTTGTATTCTGTTGGAACTCCATTTGACTTTCTATTATGAAATTAGCTTTTAATCCATTTCAGTACGACTTATTCTATCAAATTAGTGGCACGTGATACATTAGACATTAGTGATCCGCTGACAGTTTGTAGGAAATATTCCAAGATCCCACTGGGATTTTTTTGTCCTACATACTATAACCCACATGTAGACTTATTTTTATACTCACGTTCCAGACCCGCTTAGCCATACACAATTTGAGTTCATGCAACACTGCCTGTTATTTTAGCTGTATTCTCGTGTTATTGTAACGTTTCTGTGAAGGAAGCCATTCAGTCAATAGCTGGTACATTTCCCAGAAAACACTATTCCAGGTTTTCTAAGTCTGGTATGATATGCAATAATGACTCCAAAGGAAAGCTAAAAAAAAAAACAACAACCTTGAAATCTGGTGGGCCAGTTGTATTTTTACAGCAGAAAAAGCATCTACTCTCAGTGATTATTCTTAAATAATAGCCCACAAATTTAGGTCTCACTTGCTGGATGGGAAAAAATGAAGGTCTTCAGGGAAAAGAATCTAACAACCACCGCAGGATCGCAGCTCTAATTAGCCCGTACTGGGCTGATTGCCTGTAATGAGAAAAATGGTTTATTGTGAGTATCTTGGCTCGCAAAGGGACTGCAAAGAACATTTATATGGCCAAGAATTATACAATGTTCATATTAACACAAGGACTAACCCTCCCATCCCCCTCTCTCTCTCCCTCTCGGTCCGTTTTATTCCTCCTACTTCAAATGTTCCACAATGTCTCTCTATTTATCCCCCTCTTTTCACTCCATTTTTTGCTCTCTCCTACTGACATTCTCTTTGTCTCCTTCTATCTCCCCACAACTTTTCACGTACACTCAAGCCTGTTTATCCATTAGTCCCTCTCTCTCTCCCTTTTCTAGCTGGTGTGGTGGACAACCTGCAGACCGGAGGCTTCTTCAATGACAAAGTGACAAAGTCTTGTCTCTTCCCCTCCGTCCATGATGCTGTTTTGTACAGTCAGTCCTCCAGAACAGAGAGCCATGATGTGGTGAGTTATTGTGTGAGCATTCAAACAAACACATCAGTGATGACAAGTTTCTACTTTTAGTGATAACTCCGATGTTACTTGACACAGGAGTCTCAATATCGTTTTTCTATATATCTATATTCTCTCTCTATATATCATATATTTACTGTCCTTTTAGCTCTATATTTGATCTCTACCATCTTTGTAAGGCAAATATCTGTCTGTTTAGCTGTACAATACAGACAGTCACTAACTGAGTGTCCAGTGGACTATTAGAGGTTTGTCAATGAAAGCAGCTGCCTGCTACAGCCACAACAAAACAACAACAAAATTCAAATGCAACCAAAGTTAACTGCAAAATACTACATTTAAATTAATGAATGTTGGACTGTGAATGTAGAAAGTCCACATGGGAAAATGACCGAGTTCACTCAGCAGCCTGGAGTGTGGGAATGAAGTATTTAAGTAATTGTAATGGACAAAGATTAAAATGCTTCTGGGATGGTTCATTGATCTCTGCTCTGTCAGGAAGCATGACCTGGACTTCAGATTGATTACACACAGTAAGAAGGTTGGGGGTGGGTGAGATGGGTATTTTTTAGATAATATATTTTGATGCATATTAATGTGTTTTCCTACAAATTTCTTTTGTGTTTATTTCATACACAGTTAAAGACAAATTTCTAAACATTATGTATTTCATATGCACAAGAAATTCTACTCATCCGCCATCACACCATCAATCTTTGTCTGAAGCTTTGACACGAGGGAATTGTGTGTGTGTGTGTGTGTGTGTGTGTGTGTGTGTGTGTGTGTGTGTGTGTGTGTGTGTGTGTGTGTGTGTGTGTGTGTGTGTGTGTGTGTGTGTGTGTGTGTGTGTGTGTGTGTGTGTGTGTGTGTGTGTGTGTGTGTGTGTGTGTGTGTGTGTGTGTGTGTCTGTTAATCTCATTTATACACCTGTCCTTGCATGTATGTCTGCATATTGTTCAGCCTGTGTGCGTTTGTTTCTGCCTGTTCTGTTTTAGTATTTAGTTGGGTGCGTGACTTTCTGCTTCTGCTCCCATAGGAGAAATCTAACAAAGAACAAAGACGTGGCACTGGTCCATGAAATACAGTTTACAGGAGCAAAGGCTTATCATGGGAGAGCTAGGAAGCTCACACACACAGCAATAAAGTCACTGGCACGCACACATAGGGATACAAAACTACAGACAATGTAATAGAGTGGATGGTAAGAGGAGCGTGTTGTTGGTCAAGGGACCTGTGCAAAGAACAGGAACCCACACATAATGTAACACTCATGCAAGCATGTACATGCATGCCTATATATTCATATATGCAGCCCATACTGCATGAATATATTTCACATGAAAATGATTTTACATGGGAGTGAGAGTTTTTCAGAGGATGTTGGTTTGGAAATCCACCTGGCCTATCGTGTATCTCCACTTCACTTAATTTCAAATCTATTTAATTTCATTCATTAAAATAATCTATAATAATAAGGAGACAGTATTACAGGAGCATTTCAGCATATTGGAAAGCAAGCAGCACCTTACATCCATCCCAGAGGCCCATTAGCGATATAATATCTAAGGTTAAATATAATGAACGAGTGAATTCACATGGTGTAAAGTAAAGACATCAGATTTAAAATAGTTTGACTCAGAACCATTATTTCATAGACTGTGGTATGCTGAGCCAAAGTTTCATGCATCGTGTCCACAGTCACACTCTGTTCCTCCTCATTAACCTCTACTGAGACTTTCATGCCACTGGAGAGAAAAGAGAAATCTGGTATATATGTTGAAAAACCAGTCATACTACTTTGCACCTCTCCTATTCTTTCTCTGGTTCTCTGCTTTGATCACTCCTGTCCTTCTGTTTCACAGATCACAGCGACACATTTGTAACTCCTGAGAGGAACGATGAACGATATTAAGAGGAAGTGCCAGACACTCTGTCTGCATGAGGATTTTATCCAGTGAGCTTCAGATAACTGGAACATACACACACACACAGACACGCACACACAAGCACAATACAACTACAAAATACAAAGACAAAAACAACTGCAATCCAACCACATGACAAATGACTGCACATGTGGACCGAAACCGTTTTAAATTCTGAGGATTATATAAATCAAAGCAACAGCACAAACACACACTCACAATTAAAGCATATTAATATGAATAACATCTACATTGCCAATCTACATTACATATGGTTTATTTATGAAAATCCAAAATTCTGCCAGTGCTTGTGTACTTACATGAAAAATAAAGATAATTTTACTCAGAGAAATGCTTCTCTTTTCATTTCCAAACACATACAGTCTTGATTTAAGTTTTCCTAGGGAGACATTTTGATCTGGGTACGCAACTACAGGAAATCTTCAAATAGCTCTGGATTGCTGAAACTGAAATACATTTCACATATGGATGCAGGGTGTCCTCCTTTCCTGTCTTACTGGGACTGGCTGCTTCATTCACACTCAAACTCCAGCCTGCACCTTGTTTATCTACAGACGTGTTCAGTGAATTTGTTTATACTGTATAAGGAGTTGTTCCCTGAGACGCGTTCTCCTGCCAGATGTAATTATTAGTAGTTCAAGCAGGGATAATGTAACAGTAAAGAAAGCTACAGTGGAAATCAAACCCATAACCAACATAGTTGCGCCCACATTGTAGCAGACAATGCATCGTGTATCATTTTTTCCACTTGTCACTCATGAAACTGCATATTTACAGATAAAATCCACCTGTTTTTGGTCAGGGACTATTTTTTCCAGTTTAAAGTCACATATCAGAATCAGAATTAGGTTTATTGCCAAGTAAGTTTTCACATTATTTACCTGGGTGTATTGGTGCATAATCAATAAGCATAAATATGAGATATAAAAACAATAAATAGAGATATTTACAAATATTTACAGAATGTGAGAAAAATGTTGTTCAGTTGACAGTTGGTCATTTCCACATCTGTTTCAATTTTAGAGAAATGGAAATGTGAGTAATTTCTGAGCATGCGTCTGTAAGCAGTTAGAGAAATGGGAAGGGATTTGTTTCCAGTGTCCCAGCACAAAGATTTGCAACAACAACAATCCTCTGTTAACTAAAACCAGCTCCAATGAGTCATTGTTGATTGGAAAAGGAACGTGCTGAATCATAAGTATAAGAAAACAAATGGATTTTCCCGTAACAGATTACACTAACACACTTTTATGTTCCTTGGCCTCGTTCATACTCAAAACATTCTATGGCTACATGTTCCTGATAAGAAGCTCTTGTGGATGCAGAAAAGCAGTGTTTCAAAGTTTCAAGTGTTGCACCTAAAAACGCCAAAAAGTGATGTCACCATGCATGGTATGTAAGGTGTGTGTGTATGGAGGGTTTTGCTCTAACCAATCAATAGCAGGGCTCAAACTAGAATAGATGTTTCTCTATTCTTAAACCTACACTAATCAATATTTTTGGGTTGACGTGGATCAATTGTCTG
Organism: Pempheris klunzingeri; assembly: GCF_042242105.1. Taxonomy (NCBI): domain Eukaryota; kingdom Metazoa; phylum Chordata; class Actinopteri; order Acropomatiformes; family Pempheridae; genus Pempheris; species Pempheris klunzingeri. The sequence goes on from NC_092022.1 coordinate 7,141,543, forward strand.
TGTGTGATGTGAAATCAGTTGCTTTTATTGACAAACTAGAGACGGTTAGTCTTCACAGCTCTGACGTGCATTTTAGCATCTTTTGGCTCGTTACTGTACTGTTTTGGTTCGCTGTGATAAATCCACTGTAGAGAGACTAAATTAGCGAATGGGAACACAGTGGAGCATTCACCAGCTGAAGAATGTATTCTTTGCAGGACTTGGTGGAGAGAGGATCAGAGCTAAAAGGGCGAATATTGGACCCGCTTTGGTGGCCAGAAACATTTCAGACTGAGGGTAGAAGGATAGAGGGTGTTTTTTTTTTTTTTAATTCATTAATTATTGTTTACATCCATGCTTTCTATCTTACAGCTGATTCTTATCTTCTGCCTTTGTGGTGTGTGCAGGTAATTTACTAACACACACAATATAACAACATTTTAAGGTCATATGATGTCAATGTTGCGTTTACAGCTTGTTTAGCTGCCCCCAAGTGGCCAAAAATTGATGCTGCCTTTACCACAGTTTTACTTGCCTTAACTAATCAATAGATGGTGACAGGGTGCTTTGTAATGGGAAACAATGTCCTTAAATGACTTATTTGGGCTAGATCAAATCAAAATGTGGGGGTTTTTTTTGGAAGAAAATGACAAATGCAGTCATGTAACCTATCCTCTCATTTAATTTGGAGCAGCTCTTGTCACATCAGGTGGGAGCTTTACTGTAAATAAGGAGAAAGGGGTCGATCCACACATAATACTATTAATAAATGAGCATCAGTGAGTCTGGTGTGTGCAAAAAATGTGAACCATGTGGACTCAAGCATGGTGAGTATTTTTTTTTCTCCCTTTTTTTCTAACAGTAAATGAGGCTCAACAGAAGGAGAGAGGAGCTGAGCTGTATCTCTGCCTCTGGGGAAATTGGGAAGTGTGTATACATATGTGTGTGTGTGTGTGAGAGAGAGAGAGAGAGAGAGAGAGAGAGAGAGAGAGAGAGAGAGAGAGAGAGAGAGAGAGAGGGTGTGTGTGAATACTTATTTAGTTTCTCCCCAATCGTCGCTGACTGCATTCTTCTCTTGGCGGGTGGCGAGAGTGGAGCATCGGAGACACACACACACAGAGAGAGAGAGAGAGAGAGAGAAAGAGTGGGATTGGGGAGTCCGAGAAGAAGCTTGAACTTCACTGCAGACGCTGCTGCTCAGGTTGGTTCCATCTCTGTATTATTCTTATGATGTTTAACAGTGCGTCTGATGGACACTCCTGTGTGTTTAATCTCCAGCTTCAGGGTGGTATTCCTTTAGCTTTTGGGTCTTAATCAATCTAACTTGCAGTTTTTCAGAGATGTTTGCACGTGTGGCACATTCTCTGGCTTTCCTCCATTCATCTTTTTTTTTTTTATATATATAAACCCCGCAGACCCTCATATTGATGTCATGCTACTGCGCGTAATGCGCTACCACGGGCACTGGTATCTACATCACCAGTCAAACCAGATGGATCGCTCCTTCACGATGCAACACCACCAGCTTAAATAGAAACAGTTGCATTGTCTTATCCCACTGTCCAGCCGTGTGCAGTCTCATGTGCACGAAGGTGGAAACGGGTGATTGCAGCAGAGATGAGAGTAGGACGGAGGTTTTGCGCACACATGTCATTGGAGCAGCTTCCAGTAATGATCCACTCATACGTATGGCTGCAACTTAAGTGATAACGATTGTTTCCGTGTGTGATGCCCATCTATTGTGATTAATGCGCTCTCTCATGATCCAGTAATGTGCAGCTGAAATGAACCATACTCGTCCGGACAGAACTGGCTGCACAGCAGGAATGTAGCCTGTTATTTAGGGTGAAAATCAGTGAAAAGCCGCATGTTGATGCTCGGGAAAACAAACAGGCTTCTAATGATAAAAATGCATAGTAGAAATAATAACACCTGGTGTTGGTGTTTCAAACAATGAGCTTTTCCATGTTCCTCACCAACATGCATCTTTTCATTGATCAGCTCTCAGTGGTTGCTGAGGTGCGAGCTTCCAGGCTGTCAGGTCACTAAACCTGAAAGGCGACACCCTATCATTTCAGGAAATAGCTTCACACCGGCGCTATTTTTACCTCCGGCGGTGTGTCAGGCGGTACACACGCTGTCCACTTCATTGTAATGCTGCACATGCCATCACCACAGTGGTAGAGGCTGTGCCAGGGCAGCCTCATGTGTGTAGTGCCAGAGATAGAGAGGGGGGAGAGAGGGGAAGGGGGAGTGCAATACACACAGTGCAAAAAGAGACGTGCATATGGATTGTTTATCTGTGTGTGTGTGTGTGTGTGTGTGTCAAAGCTACACACACACACAGATAAACAATCCACATGCACGAGGTTTGACAGAGGCAGAGAAACAAAGGCTATTTCTATTTGCTTTGCCAGCAGTGATGTTGTCAGTAAATCAGCTCAGTGCTTGTGTGCGACGGTGACAAATAGGTGTGTAATGAAATGAAATTAAAGATGCATGTAATTTCTAAACACTGAGATAGAAATAGCTGAATAGTAGAAATTAAATGAATAAGTGAAACAAAAATATCTCATCCAGGTGAAATGTGCCTTCCGTCATTGGTTCTTAATTCATCATTTTTATGTCCATATTACCATATATTCAAGTTTTGAGTGTATGATTTATGTCTTCTTTTAATTACAGCTCAGTGATGGAATTGTTGTATTATAGTGCAAACCATTTGTTATTGTGGGCCTAAACCATACAGGCCACGACCCCTTTGGCAATGCTGCACTTTAAAGTGTGCAAATGATAACAATGATGTCAATAACACTGATTTAAAATAGAGAGAGAGAGATGGGGATAGAGAGGGGGAGAGAGAGAGGGAGAGAGAGAGAGAGAGAGAGAGTGGTTGAGAGACCTTGTGGAAAACAGGGCATATGGTCTCGTGACGTAACGCCGGTCGCTGCGGACGCTCTGACAACATTGCCTCTGTGTGTGTGCGTGTGTGTGTGTGTGTGCGTGTGTTTATGTGTGCGTGCGTGCGTGCAGCTCAGGATTAGATCCGGTGTATCCAAACGCACTCTGCGCACCGTGTCATCTCCGATACGCGCGTAAAACACGCACCAAATAAACAAACAACAACAAACAATGAACGCCGTGACCGCCGCCACCTGCCTTCTCGTCGCCGGCTTCAGCTGCTATCTGTACGGCAGCGACGTGTTGTTATCGCTGCTCCGTGTCTCTGTTGCAGACCCCTCCATGCCCGAGCCGGGAGCTGCTCCGCGGCGGAGCCCGCAGGGAGTCCCCTACGCCGACCTGCAGCACATCGTCAACGCCGACGGACTGCACCTGTTCTGCCGCTACTGGGAGCCCGTCGGCCCGCCAAGGTCAGTGGGGAACGGAGCGGGAAAACTAGCGGAAAGAGTGTGTCTGTTTCATCATCTGTGTGTCTTCCCTTTGTGTGCAGGCTGTGTGGGAGATGGAGTGTATACCAAAAGAGTTGGGTTCATTTTTTAGTAATGTAAGAATCTTTATCCTGTGAAAGTGGCCCTATTCACATGGTTGTGTCACATGAGGGCATTCCTCTGAGTTCCTGCATGTTAATCTATACAAGTGTGTGCGTGTGCGTGTGCGTGTGCGTGTGTGTGTGTGTGTGTGCAGGGACCCAGCTGTGATAAAAGTGCACTGTTGGCACTGTTGGTATAGTCTCTAACCCTGGTTGGTCAGTGCACATTTGGGCTATGTCTGAGAGAGTAAAACCAACAGCACCAGCTCTAGTCTCTGCTGCTCCCTTCTCCACACAATCTCAGTTAAAATCTTTACTAAGGTTTTTGTTTTCAAACGGCTGCCCAGGAGTCAACTGGTCAAACAACTTTCCAGTTAACTCCTCATCTTCCAAATACTGTCACAGTAAAACAAAACAAAGTTTGTTAGTTACATTAACAGGAGTAACACTGGCTGTTATAGATTTTAGAACTGTAACTCAGTAACTCAACACTAATAAACACAGGTTTTTAACCATATGCAAGACAAAAGCATCACTAGGTCAAATCAAAACAACAAAACAATGTCAGTAAGGAACAATGAGATGAAATAAAATCAGTTTGTTAAAATGTCAGGGCAGTTTAGTCTCATTCTGTGACGCGAGCTCGTTAAAAACACCATAATTATGTTAATCTCCTCACAGTGGTGACTACCAGATGCACCAGTGACTCATACTGGGTCATGACCCCATTAAAAAAAAAAAAACAGTTGCTTGTTGAACCCAGCAAACATATTGTTGATTGATCTAACAACTACTGCGGTTGGAGATCCTCTCCGTACGCCACCATTGGGGAATACTGTCAGCTTTATGGGGGTTTGGAAGAACAAAAAAAATGCAGAAAATGACAGATTCAGCTTTAGTCAGTCATCATGGAAGCAGATTTATCTTAACGGCACAAATGTAACACCCTGAGAAGATCACAAACTGTCCTGCAGAATCTCACGTTTAATATACAGTATGTTCCCTCAGCCTGAGCTGCAGTGAAAAAGCCAATTTATTTAGATTAGATTAACAAAGTCAGCGACAATCCAGCACAAATTTGACTGGGCACTAGTATACAGACTGTAGTTTCCCCCTCACTGTACTGAGACTTTCCAAGCACGAGGAAAATGTGCCTATCACATGTCAACATCTGTTTCTTCATACCCACAAACCCTTGTGCTTTGAAGTTGTTCCTTGTAGTTGATTTGAATTATATTCTGAATCGTAATGAGCAGCATCGTAGTTCATTTGTAAAAGCTCTGAGATCCTGACTCATCTGGTGTGCGAAAGAACATAAATGGTAATGTTGCCTCATAACTAGACGATTAAAAAAAAGTTTAACAGGGGTATTTTCCACAGTCTGCTGCTGGAGGCCCCCTTGGTATGCACTCTGAGCCGTTATGAGCCTGTGCACCCTCCACACATGTGGCCGTAGCAGATCATGCAACACAGATGTCACAGTGAAGCGAGCTCAGAAAACCTCATGCAGCGCGTGAGCACAGACGGAAAGAGATGTGACAGAAGCAGGAACATCTGGAGTCAAGATATTACTGATCTCTCTGTCTCACATACACACACACGGCTCACACCTCTGTGTAGAGCAGTGACTCATTAACTGACACTGTGTCTGTGTCTCTGCTGTATGATTGCTCCGTAAACTGTGGGTCATGGTTTACAACAGCATGTGTGTATGTGTGTGTGTTTATTCTGCAGTCATCCTTCATTTGTTCTGCATTCGTACATTCGGGTGCTTGTGTACTTGTGTGTAGATGTGTAGATATCTGTGTATGTTGGTGGCAAACCTCTGTGTGGTTGTGTTGGTTCTGTTGTTGGACTGAAACGCTCTGGCAGCTCTTGTTAACATGTAAATATGCATAATTCTGCATAGGCAGTGGAGCTAATATTTGACTTTATAATTTCCCACAATGCCACTGAGGCCTAATGGCTCACTGTGGTCACACAGAAGCCCTTTCCCAAAGCCCACAACCCCATATGAACAAACATCCACTCATGCAGCGACCTGCTCACATATTTCAATCCTGCCAACAAAGACTCTTGGAGATAAACAGCCAGTTCTAAAAATGTTTTCTACTCATCCGGCCAAAAGCATCAATAAACCAAATGGCAAATGCAGTTTCATTGGCATAACATTTTCTTCTTCAAATCATGTTTTTTGGAAGTAAAAAGCTGAATCACTGCAGGCTTAAAATAGCTGCAAATAGCTCTCTGCTTTGTAACTGTTTTAGAGCCAAGGCTTTGGATGGCTTATATAAGAGCTTTCTCACTGGAGGCCAGCCATTGACCATGCTAAAAATGCATGCATGTACAGCGAGGCAGGCTAGAGTCCATGAAATGCCATTTATCATGGTGTGTATATCCATCCAGCAGTGTGTGCTTTTAATAGCTGATGCAAATATTTGTGGACTGATGCTGCTGATGATTTGTGCTCTGTGGAATCAAATTTGAATCTGTAGTTAGACTTTCACAGGACACTAAAATTCTTCACTGAGGCTCAGACTAATGAAATTCTTTTAGCTGAGCTAGCAGCTCCTTAAAGCTGAGTGAGGTAGGTTTTATAGTTTTACAAGCTGATAAAACAGAGGCTTGGGTAAAGCCACAACCTCGCCAGTACACCCTAACACTGATTTATTGGTCTTAATTTGCTGTTGTGTGTGTGCTTCATGTTATCGGAGTATACTTGTTGAGTGAAATCAGCATCCTCTGAATACGATGCCTTCTAAATATGTTAAAGTTAAAGTTACACACAGGATGTTATCAGAGGGTAAAAGTGCTGCAAAATGAGACACTCCAACCTGCTGTCTATCTACACTTTACCATTATCTCTGACACACACCTCCTGTTTCAACACAAACTGCCCCTGCAGTCTGATGTTTCAAAATAAAAGAGTGCTCTGTGGTCTGGATGGATGCAGCCTCCAGGCTTGCAGCAACCCACTCACTGCTGCAGTCAGATTAGTAAATTAACACACTGTGACACAGCGTGTCAGAACCAAATTTATGAAACCTTGGGCTCTGTAGATCCAGCTTAGCCAGAAGCTTATAGCATCCTAAGTACTTTAGGTAAAATGTTGTCGTCTTTGGCATGAATGTAAAATAGGAATTAGAGGCTATTAGTATGTACTGTGGAAGCTCCATTTCATTAACTACTTCTATACTTTATGGAAGGATGAATTAATTTTAGGCTTATAGATCAAAAGTTGTTGTTTTTAAAATTTACAAGTTGTTTTAATCTTCCCTTGGGTTACATTAACAGGAGCAACACTGGCTGTTATAGATTTTAGAGCTGTAACTCAGTAACTCAATACTAATAAACGCAAGTGGGTCCATGCTCATAATAATACACCATCCTCACATGTTGTGGAGCTCATTGTTTCTGCCAGCAGCAAGAACATTTATCTTAAATGTTTGTGATAGGAGTGGTTTCATACCGGCCACAGGAGCAGCTGGTGCGCTGATAAGCTTTGAGGAAGGAATCTACAGACAAAAGATTTGACAACTGACAGTTTTTCCGCCTCGGGGCCGAAAGACTCGTTACATGTTTTAGAAGTCTGTGTGATTATAATTTGATTATAATTTGATTATAATAAAATGGTAATGAGTGATAATATAGGCGTGTTGGCTTTCAGTAATATGCTACTATTGCCAATAAGCCATGTGGTGAGTGAGTTCTCAAAAGGATGATAATTATAAACTGATAATTATTTTACATAATTAATAGATTCACTGTTTGGTCTATAAACTGCTAGAAAATAGTGAAAATTTTAAGTTCCTAAAGACCCAGGTGGCATCTTTATGTTTTTTGTTTTGTCCAAAACCTAAAGGTTTTCAGTTTACAGTGGCACGAGAGAAAGACAGGCTGCACGTCTTCACAGTTGAGATTCTGGATAGCGAGTGTTTGCTTGAAAATGGCTTTAACGATGTATTGATTATCAAAGACGTTGCTGGTGATTCACCATCATTGTCAACACCACTAAAGTTGTGATGTGACGTGCTGTAACCATGGTGACAGGCAGCAGTTTGAGAGTGCCAGGCCCGCACATATTAACTAAACTGAGTGGACCAACTGTAGGCCAGACAGCAAAAAAAAGTGGAAATTAAGCTGACTGTTAAATGTAAAACCTCCGACTGAGTGGATGGGAAAAACCAAAGTTTGTTCTTTATATAAAGCAGCAACAGGGAGGTTGAGAGGCCGTGGAAAAAGAAATTCTAGGCAGCGAGGGACAGGGAAAGCACCTGCAGGCAAATGAGGACAGATTATAATATGCGCTAGTTTTAAAGTTTGTTTGACTAATGATTTTAGCAGAAATCTGTCCATCAACCATCAAACATGTGTCTTTAGTTCAATAGTAAAGCTGTCTGATGAATTTGGGAATCAATTCATCTGTTGCTGGTGGACCAGAAAGTCCCCAACATGCAATGGTTGTTTCTATGCATAGCTTTCTTTTAATGAACAGTTAAATACGCTCAGATGAATGAGAGAACGTTGTAGTAACAGCATGTGAGTGCAGGTGATGGAGTAAAAATCACCACAGTCACGTGCTTTGTCCTCTGGCACAAAAAACATGTTTTAAGGACAAATATCAGCTGGTAGTGAGTGACATACATTGAGTGCGCAAACATCAGCATAACCTGTCTGACATTGATTTTTGTTGCCACACCCTTTTTTACGGTTCAGGTCTTAAATGTGTCTCCTTTCATCATTTCATCTTTCATCCAAAGTTGTCTTGTTTAGATTGTTGCTTAAATTTCGAAAACTGGAAATATTTTTTTTTATTGACTTTTTTTCTGTTGTGCTTGCTTTGTTTTGTGTGGCAGATATCACTGTTATGCACAGTATGTGCAACTGCGCTCATGTTTTTTTACATGTTTCTAAGGTCTAGAAGTTCACAAGTGTCATTTAATACGGAGCCCTGATGTTTTCACATGAATGACTGAGCATGAAGCTGTAGGTAGGGAACGAAACTACTATTGCTGACTAGTACATTTCCTACAAACGTACACTTCTGTATAGAAATCTGAAAATAGATTGAGGAAGAAAAGACAAACTCTTCTGTTATTCATGTCCACCATGTTGCTCACATAAAAAATAAAACATCCTAATAATGCGCAAATCTTGATTTGAAATGATATTGTCTTTATTTAAAATCATCCTCGTGGGCATGAGAATGACATGGGGTCAAAGGTCATGTGGGTGCCTGAAAAACCTTTTCACTAGAACCAGGAAGTAGGTGAAAGGTGGAGGGGTGGAGGGGCGGAGCATCAACAATGATTGACTAATCGCCCGACAGACGTCCAACTGAGGCTTTGAACACACCAGCAGACCAGCACACCAGCCATTCGTTCACTGCACACCACACCTGTGTTTTCACATCAAGAGTAGTCACACACACTCACACAGACACACACAGCTTGTGTAAATAGGTCACGCTCTTATCGAAGTTTTGCTGATGGTCTCCGGATGAGTTTCCTTCCCTGTTTGTTTTTCTATGGTCAGACTGTTTAATTTCTCCTCTGCTCGCTGCCACTGTTACTGTCGGCCGCAGAGTTTTGCCAAGATAAAAGCTCCACAGTTCCTTTCGTGTTCGTGCTTCGGCTTGCCTGAGTAACGGAGTGTATAACATATTAGGGCCTCTCGTATTCCTGTGAAATTCATGAGTAGGTGATTCCAAGTGCCAGCTGTGATCATTTACAGTAAATGAATGTGAAGAGAAAACAGAGAAGAAGCACTTCAGTTTTCTTTTTTTTTTTCATTTCGCTGTTGCTCATATTCACAGTGACTTAGTGATTTCATTAATACTGTCCCAGCAAGTTACACTTCCTGCATCACTAATCACCAGCAACAGCCTAAACATTAGAATAAGCTGAGACACTAATCGTGCAAATACGATTATAAATAATTATCAAAGTATTCTGGATGATAATTACAATTTCCATACATTTGATTGTGTTCTGCTGCTATACAGATGTGTTAATTGAAAATATTGATGATGTTGATTGGCAAAGTGGAATGATGTAAGAGCAAGTAGTGAAATCTAAAATGAAAATGCGTAAATGAAGGATTCCAACAGCGATAAGAAGTAAAAATAGCAGCAGAGTTATGAGAGGTAATGTTTGTTTTTATATTTATACGGTGCATAATGTTCATAAGACAAGTACGCTCTGTCTCCACATGCAGATAGAGGGAATGACTGACAACATGTGCCTGAAGTTTTATCAATATAGTATGTCTTTGTCTTTTTGTATCACTGGTATAAACTGTCCTGCTGTTGTCTGTCTGCCTCCATTTCTGTCCATCCACTGTTTAGTTTTTTCACACACTTTCTATAATGACATTTCTTGCTTTCTTGTCACACCTCATACTCTTCTCTGACTCCATCTAATTTTCCACCTGTCACACAGTCAAATCCATTTTGTTTTGCTCTTAATGCATCACATCTCACTGTCACGTAGGAGTTCACAGGTTCTTAGAAAGACTGACGGTGTCTTAAACAGTTTTGAAATGTCTTGAATTGAACAGAATGCAGTTACAGTGCAAGGACTGCTTGACGAGCAAACTGTGAGTACGGCAGCAGCAACAATGCTAACGCTAGTCAATCACAAAAGCTTCTTTCCGTTTTGTCTGTACCATACAGTTCTCTCTCTCCCTGGCATTTTGTTCTGAGGATTCAATCAGGCGTAGATAAAATAAGCTCTAAGAGCAAACAAGCTTGCTAACGCATTTATTCAAAAGACAATATTTATCCCACTGACTTCTCCAACCATTCGCAAACCATTCATCTTTGATGGAGCAGTTTATGTTCCAATAGAAAAAGTTCTACAAAAGTTGATGGTAACGCAAAGCACGAGGCTACAATAGCTTCCTCTTTTTTGGATTCCCTCCCCCATCAAAGATCAGCACTGTCAAGACAGCCTGCTATTGGGCAACAGCATGAATTCACATTTTAAATTCACCAAAGTTCAAAAGTTTGTGCTGACTTCTTTTGCTCTCATGAGTGACCATTTCCGTTTTAAATGCTAATGTGAACTGGCCTTTAATTAAATTTAGTTCAAGTACACTCACTCCACTTCACCAGGGATACTCTTCATTCAGCTAATTTTAGTTGAGTTGTCTTAAAAAGCCTCTAAATATGTGCTTCCAAAACCCACTGATGTCTTGTTTCCTCTCTCTGTCGAACGTATTTCTGTAAATTCTATGTTTGGGCCTCTCTCCCTCCACTTTTCCTTTAATCTTTGGGTCTATATTTCTATACTTAAGACATACCCCTATAACTGCACATTCACTGAGTCGGCACTTAACAGCGCTAATGTGGTCTCCCACCCACATAGAGTACATATATGTCCACACACACTCACACACACTATACATCAAATCCCGTGGGCAGCTCTTCAAAGAAAGCTCAGCAATTTGTGGTTGTCTCTCCTACACTCGCACTGTGATGCACATAAGATTAGAGTATAGACGCACACACACACACACACACACACGCGCACACACACGCACACCATTAAGGTCTTGGCAGTCTAAGTCCATTAATCAGATTATCATGCCAGTGTTCGTTCCTTCTGTCTCGTCCTTTGGCTCCTTTCCAGTTTGGACACATGGACAAAACCAAAATCTCCAGTGTTAATTTATTTAGCAGTATGTTCGTATAAGGTGGCATCAGCAAAAGCTAAACAGTTGCCACAATCAGCATGTCAGTGTCAAATAAAATGTCAAACCAGTGGGCAGTGAAAGGCTTGATGTGGCTCTGAGTCAACGGTTATTCTCTCATGTCACTATGCATCAAGTGTTGATCTAACAATGTGCTAATGTTAAGCAGTCAGTGTTGTATAAGCCTTTTTCACAGTGGACATGTTGACTTATCACAGTAGGAAAATGATGGCTCTATTCTATTCAAGTAAGCCCTGACAGTGAGACAGTGGCAGGACCCTGAAACTAAGGCAGCTCAATGGAAGTGAGCTCGAATCGTTAATTTTATAATTTACATCTGTGCTTTTCCTGCTATGACACATCAACATGTCTTCGGTGGAAAAAGGCCTGTCGTTCTGCCTGCACACGCCAACACAGTCCTCATGCTGTGTTCACCTCTTGTCGACTGTCATTAGACGTTTCATGACTCAGGATGCAAATTAGCTGAATTTGTGCTTCTGGAGTGCTGTTTGTGGAATCACTGCAGCTCTGTCAGAGATGCCACGGGAGTTGATGTACAGTTTCTAGGAACTGTCTCTTTCTTTGGTAGTCAGCCTGGCCCAGAAAAATACGTATTTGGTCAAGTAGCCAGCAAAGACATTTCCAGTTCCCCTCCGAAACCTTTACCTCATTGCTCCATATTATAAAGTTAATGAATGAATGTATGAACATTATTGCCATATCAAATCTTGAGTGTAATTTACTCACTGAATAAATAGTTATCCACTTGCTCTATCAAACTTGTTAAATTGGAATATGCAGAGCTGCACTGTAGGAGGACTTTTACTGACAGTAGACATGCTTTACCTCTATTTAGCTCCCACACTGTTTTTGTGTTAAATTGTTATATTCCTCTTCATTGGTTGCTTGCTACTCTGATGATTAAAGACAGAACAATGGACCCCCTTGCAGGAATGTAGAAGAATAGCTATCACAGCTTTACTCTGGATGGTGGTTTTGATTTCTAAGCAGTTTGTGCCACTGTAATGAAAACCAGATAAATACATGGAATACATGGAAATACATGGATTATGTTGTGGGGAATAATGGACCCTGCTAGGATTTTCTTGTTCCTCCTTTCAAGTGTGATCGTCAGCCGCATGCTTAAAATGCCTGAGATTTTTCACTTGGTGTGTAAAATTCGACGTCAGAAGGTTTGTGAGTTCCTGTATAATCTTGAAGTAGCCAGTCAGCATTGCATTAAGGGGATTAGGATCTTGGCTTTGTTTTGGGCCTGTGGTTGTCTGATAGGCTGTCTTATATTAATGGACACACTGAAAAATCAAAGCTTAGTGTTTCCTTCTCAATAACAGAACAGTTAATCTAGTGTTTTTTTTTAATTTCTTGGAAAAGAAAGAAACATTCCAGGCTTTTCCACTCCCAAGTCATTAGGCTGCAACAACACTGCTCCTGTTCCCACATGACTTGCATCTATTGCATGTTTGAGGGGCTTTTCCCCACTGTTTCACAGCTAAAACAGAAGCATTACAAATGATAACTTTAACACTCTCCAAAGCTGCCTGACACTCAGAGACACTGACAAACAAGCTGGGTGGTTACCAGATAACTCTGCTTCCTGATGTGCATGAGTGTAGAACAAGTGTGTTAACAAATTAACGTGACTGAGCTGAGTAGATGATCTACAGTTAGGAGTAGTGATCACATAGTTATGATCCGACCGCTTCTTCACAACAGAATATGGACCAGCAAATTTATGCTGAAATGGAGAGGTCATATGTCATATGTCAAATGGACATACTAGGTTTTGTGGGGTCCATTTGTCCTTCAAAAGTTCCAAATGGCGTAAACAAAATACAAGATCAGGTTTGCTGGTTAGCTGGCATGTATGGCATGACTTTATGTCTGCAGAAACGTCTCTTTTCAGCCAACCGACACCTAACTGGCCAGAATCATTGTGCTATAGATCCTAGAAGGCACTACAACTTGGTAAACATGCTCACCCACAAAGAGCTCCCACTGAGGCACCCACTTTCTCATTAACACATCACTCTGAAGGGTGGTTTTTCACCTCATCAGTGACATGCAATTTCCAGCAAAACCTTGAAACCTGTCACCAAATCAAAACAGACCAAGAAACATCAAGACGTGTGACAAATAAGACCTCAACCCTCAGCAAGACAATGTGAAAACTCAGAAATTGGTGCAACAAACATCACTGGCCTGGGATTAACATCAACTCCAGTCTCCTAAATCCTGCCCTTGAAAGCATAACAATCCCTTTTCCGCTGCCCTGTCTCGGGAGCACCGCGTTTGTTTTTCCTCTCTAAACCAGATCAACAGCCAAAGAATTTTCTCCGTCTTCCGCCACCCCGAGCAGTAGGACACTCAGCACTCAGCGTCAGAACGTAGTCATCAGCTAAAGCAGCGGCTTCAGCTGCTGTCCTGACACCCCGCTCGAAATTATAAGTTGTGATGTGACCTGGCACAGAGTTTCTAAATTGTTCCAGAACAATCAAATTGTGCAGAGCCTCATAAGAGTGAACCTCCCCTGCAGCACCCCAACGATCAAAATGAGTGGACATATCATGAATAAACTCCAGATGAGACTTGTCGCCTATTTTCCAGCTCCTAAACCGCTGCCTCAGGCACAAGCTCATGTGCCCTGAGACGTCACCATAGAATATTTCACACAATCACTGATTTAAGATTTTAATTTAGTTTATTTTAATATAATTTAATTTGTAATATAATTTCCCTTTTAATTTGATTTGATTTAATCTAATTTAATGTAATCAATGCTCCTACGTATTGATGAATATTTTGATTTGACATTCACTGACATAGACCAGTCACCTGTCAAACAATCACAGAAGACGCAGTGAATCACGATGTCATCCAAAACCACAGTGTCCACTCCGCCCTCTCAATGAAAGTTTGCCTCAGCAGCTTTGTGAATACTTCCCCTTCGTTAGGAGACTCTTTGCCAGGAACCATTTAGGAGGACTCCTTGTGTAAAGACACTTTGTGAATACGGCCCTAGATCTTAACTTTTAAAGATTCTTTTTCTCCGCCGAGTCCGGCAGCTAGAAGCCAAACCAATCATGAGAGTGTGGAGAGTGGTGTAGATGATGATGCCACTCACAACCTCTTCAGACTTTTGAATCTTGGGTGAAATTGATGTAGAAACCATGTTGGGTTGCTTTTCGTTGGAATGCTTAAAAGACATTTGACATTTTAAAAGCTGCTCTGGTAAAAAAAAAAGTCTTTTTACACGACTGTCATTGTTCCTCTCTGTAGCAAAGACCCATGAGGGAGGGTAAGGAGGCGTTCGGGTTGATGCCGAAGTAAAGTGGTAAAATGTCACAGTCTATTGAAGTAACACTTGTTCAGATCAAATGCCTCTTGAGCTTCACTAGAACACTTTTAGCTATAGTGGATTGGCTTTGCACAGCTGACATAATGATGATGCCTGAATACCGCTGGCCTGCAGATGCATGTGGAAGATGCCTAGTGCCTTAATGTAGATATCTGCTAAGATTCAGTTTCTGCACAGTTAAACCCTCCTAACTTTGAAAAAATGCAGACTTTTTTATTTCCTACAGTCATTAGACCTCTATTGGATATATTTTCCCCTTTCTGACTTGTGTGATTGTCTTTTGTACATTTTGTTTTACCATTGTTGAAGGCTGAGAACAAAGATTTCATTTTCACTGCTTCACTGTAATTATTAATCGAGACCTTGAAACTTGAAACAACTGAGATGTACTTACAACTTAGACTGACAAGAGAAAGCAAAGATGGAAAGAGACATTGTCAAGCAGACCAAAGAGGTAGTTAGAGAATGATGGATGGAGAGGGAGAAAAATGGCAAATTACAAATGTCCCATTACATGTCTGGTATTTTAGCGTGTATGTCAGTGTCAGTGTTGTATGCAGGTGTGTGAATGCAGTGGTTGATAGAAGGTGCATGTGTGTAAAAAACAAAAGACAATGCAGGGATGAACAAGCAGTGTGGTGCAGGGTGAAGAGACCCACACACTGGCATGTGGGCATGGAGGCTTAGTAGCATGGAAACACAAGATGAGGCAAGCTGTTCCCAGTCGGCCTAATGCCACAGAACCCCCCGGCAAAGGACCTGCAGGGCACAAGATACGCTCACACAATACACAGGTTCAAAGCAATAGGCTCTGTGGCTGCAACAATAGCTCTGAGCAGAGCCAGAGGGAGGACTAACTTGCTCTTGCTCTCTGTTTTAATAAGGCCGGTTGTAAGTCGTGTTTGTCCAGCAACTGAAACTGCTGTAGGAGACAAGTGGTTCTCCAATTCCCAGAGATTAGAGAGAGGGTGAAGAGAGATAATGAGGAAGAATGAAAACCCTCTTTTCTTGTTACTGGAAGATTAAAGTAATAATCAAAACATCTGTGATAGTGCACTTTGGGTTGAACACTATAGGATAAAGTTTAGTGTTAATGCATAACTGCTCCTTCTTTTAAAGAAAAAACATCCACAAAACCTTATCGCTTGAGCCGAATACTTAGTAATTACTTACTAGACAGAGACGTACTTACAATTTAGGTTGACAAGGAAGCAAAGATGGAGAAAAAAGTGCGACAAGAAGAAAGAGAGATTGTCAAGCAGACCAAAGATATATAGAGAGAATGATGGATGGAGAGAATCTTAGACAAAGAAAAATGGTAAATTACAAATGTCCCATTACAAGTCTGGTTTTTAGAGGAGTGTGCAGCTTATTGTTCTCTGTACAGTTGTCTTTACAATGAACCCAGATTAACCCCATTAATCCCCTGCTGCCCCTCGGCATGTGTGTTACAGAACATTGTGCCTTACACAAAGACACTCATTCACATACACATTCACATACAAGAGCACACACACACACACACACACACACACACACACAGACAGTCACACACATACTTGTTCCGAGCCAACAAGTGCAGAGGAAGTCTCAGCCCGAGGCGATGGGTTTCTAAAAGGAGGAAAAGAGCAGCGAGTGAAATCAGAGTGATTTGCTAAAGAAGCCTGATGAACAGCTACTCTTATTCTGCTCTGTCTTACCGCGCCTCACTCTCTTACTCACTTTCTCCCCGTTTCACTCCGTTCCCTTTCCCTCTGTCGCTGAATACATTTGGGCTAATTGTCTGCTGCTGCTGATTGAAGCTCTCACAGGCTTCTCAGCACTGCTGCTGCTTAGAGGAAGAACACTGGAGCGTTTCACTGCTGCTCCACTGCTTAGTATTCACCAATAGACAAAGTAAAACCTAAACCTTGCATTAATTAGAGAAAGGTGTCTCTTTTTGAGGAAACATGGAAGTTAAAGCCCCGTTCTGGAGAATGTACTTCTTTACATGATACCTTCTGAACCTCTATTCTCTCTGTCATCATCTCCCTACCCCGACTGAAATGGAAGTAATAGGTGAAATTAAGAGGGGATCTTCCTGTTAGCTTTTGTATAATGTGTCTATTTTGTGAAAAGAGCATGTTTTTGACAGTTGGTTTCAGCTTTACCTTTGGGGCACGTTTGAAAAAGTGCTAATCGCAAAGTGTGTGAGACTGTCAAGGTACTTGCAAGGCACAAAGAAAGCAGACATCTTACAAAGCTTCCTATACAAAGCACAAGTCTATGGTCTAAGTACAGTTTAAGTATTGTAATACATATAACTTACATAGCCTTTGAGTATCATTCACTTACTTTCTTATTTTGTTGTATTCATTGTTATATCTGTTCTCCACTATGTTCACCAGTTACTCACTAACAATGTGCTGGTGCTGAGCAAATAGTATAAGATACGTTTTAGCACCTTTTAATGGAAAACAGCTACCTGCTGTGGCCGAAAACACTATGAGAGCAGTGAGAGTGAACCAAAACCCTAAAGTTGTGGCCTTACAGCAATAAGCTGAAACTCACTTCAAAGCTCTGTAAAGCTGAGGGGAGCTTCAGATTCAGCTGGTAATTCCGTGCAGGTTCATCACCACACTTTCATTCACTGTTTTCACATTGCCATTTCATACATTCATACATTCATACATTCATTATAGAAATGTCAATAACCAGTTCAATTACTTGCAGTTTCATAATAAAACGAAAACACCTTTAAAACACAGATCCGCTTTGCTTTCACACAACGTATGTCTCCACAGAATTAACTCACTCATCTTAAAACACAACTACTGTACATCAGCAAATACAACTAAAAAAAAAAAAATGCGAATAAAAATTAGTATACCATATAATTTTTGGAAGATATGAAATTCCAGTGCAATTGCCTGCATCATTTCCTCATCAACAAAATGGCTTTGCCTCAAAGCAGCAGGAAATGTCAGGATATTTAGATATTTTGAAGCGTTTATTTCCATTTTTAAAAAAAAGCATGTGGATATGGGAACTGAGCCACTGAATGTCCTGAAGAAATATTTGCATACAGCCTTTGTTACTCTCACATGACCAAACCATAACTTCTGTAGTTTTAAGTCGGAGATGTGAATGTTCCATAAGGAGAGAACTGAAATGTCAAAGCTCTGTGTGTATTAAAGAGCCACGTCGGGTTTCAGCGGATCTCTCAGTGTGTGTTTAGTCGTCAGGCAGGCAGGGATGTGTTGAGGCAGACAGAAGCACAGCTAATCTCTGGAAACATGCTCATCTTGTTTTCTATCATCCTACCTCTTAATCCCCCCCCACATAAACACACAGGTAGCCACAGTAGAGATACACAGATTTATATATACAGTACACATACACATTTTACCTGAAAGTAAATTCCCCAACAGCCCATAAGTGATGATTCATTCAGATTATCGCAGCATCAGATTGTATTTGTTTCCTTCCATGTACATTTGCGCTTTAAGCTCGTCTCCATCCCATCAGTTCCTCCATCCCACTACCCTCCTCCTGTACTGAGGGAGAGGAATCTGAGAGATGTACCTCAACCAGAACAGTCTGATACATCAAGGAAGGAAGATGCTGTTTGTTTTAAAAAGCAGTCAGGTGTAGCTCTGTAAACACATGAATCAACTGTTCCCTCTCCTCTCCTCCTCTCATCAGAGCTCTGGTGTTTATTGTCCACGGGGCCGGGGAGCATTGTGGGCCGTACGATGAGATTGCACAGAGACTGAAGGAACTGTCCCTGCTGGTATTTGCACACGACCACGGTGAGTCACTAACACTCACACATTACATTGCATTAATGCATGCATACATTTACACAACACTCATGGTTGTTCATGTGTTCATCGGTGCTTCAAACACAGAATAGCTTGTGCCGAGCTTCAGAGAAAACCTATCATCCCCGTCTCTGTCCTTGGTAATTGTTGAGTGAATAAAGCCTGTAACATTAATTAGGCTCTGTGGTACATGGCTCTATTGTTCTGCTGCAGTGCCTGCGTGTGTGTGTAGGCTTTGAATGCACTGTCAAGGAAAACTTTACAAGTGATAGTTTGCTGAGTGTGAGTGAAACTTATGGCTCTCTGCGGGTTTCCAGACAGACCAGTCACATAGTTAACTGTGGTCCAGGCTCTTAGCTCTTAGCTCTGAGTTAATAACCATAAGCAGGCAACACTTCAGCACCTTGGTCAAGGCCACATCAAGTCAGGTTTATTTGTAAGCTGCAATATCATACAGCATCTTAATGGGCTTCAAATGCTCACACGGCAGCAGAAGATGACTAAGACAAGGAAAAACAACCCAAAGATCCATAATACATCAAGTAAAAAGTAGATGAAAGCTTTCAAGAGGCAAGTGATAGAGAGCGGGCTGAAGTAGCAGCTGTTAACTGGAAATTACTCAAAAATGAACAGAAAGTTGTAACAGAATAATCACAAAAACACAGCGAAGGGGTTATAATCAGGCAGTCAGCACACGCTGTTGTACAGCTGCTGATGGGAGGTTTGTCTTTACGCTGCTCGTTTCTTCCATTTGTACATCCACTGATTTCATTGCAGTCTGATATTCAAGTTATCATAGTGATATAGATATCGTGATTTTCCTTTTTTACGCATATTACTGTTCTCTGGTAATGCAAGGTCTGTTAAAGGACACTTCAATATCCAAGATTGAAGATTATGCTTCCTAAAACTTTTTGTGTATATCTATCATGGTTAAATCTGTGGTTCTGAGGAGGTTGATTTGTCACTTACTCCACCAGTTCGGTCCAGTCTGATGGATTGCCATGACATTTGGTACAGACATTCATGGTCCCCAGAGGATGAATCCTACTGATCTGATTCTGGGTGAAATGTCTATTCACCGTTAGACTGATGAAGTTATAGTACAGACATTCATGTCTCCCCTTGGGAGGAATTTCAGTAACTGTAGACTCTCAGTCATTATTTTTATGTGGAAAACGGATGAAACCAATTCCACAGTTTGTACAAAGCATGTTTTTCAGTTGATATGATTAATGAAACATGCTCATGTCTCACAAAGACTTGCTAGGTAGATTATTGCAATTAGGTAAATATTTGATACAGTCCAGCACCAAGGTGCTCAAAGACAAGGCAGTCCCCCCCCTCCGGCTCAGCTCAGAGGCTGTAGTGTGTGGCTGTACTCGGCAGATCGTAGATACAACAGGAATGTGTGAACAGTGAAGTGACTGTGCAGAAGAGCCTCGCTGAAAAAGAGCAGCATGTGTGTTCTGCAAACTACAGACAAAAGGAAGATAGAGCCAAAGGACGAGAAGACAAAGAAAGTCTCAGCTGTACAGTAAGTGTGGAAATATCTACAGAGGTAGAGATAAAGACCTGGAAGTGAATGATGAGGATGGCTGAGGCTGCTCACACAGGAGCAGTTTGTTCAGTAACTGGCAGTAAAATGTCACACTGAACTGGAACAAGTCCCTGTACTCACACACACACACACACACACACACACACACACACACACACACACACGTTGCCTTGGGCAGCTCCTGTTACAGTTCAGCAGTTGAGATCTTTTGCTTTTCCATCCTCTGTGCACATTTTCTCCCATCTCGTGTTTTTCTCTCTAATTCTAGGACTTTTAGGTCTTTTTCATTTCCAGACCTCACAGACTGGAGGTTTCTGTCACACAGTGCATCTACACTCACACTCACACTGCCTCTGCTCTGACATTTTAGTATCAGACAGTGGCGAGATATTCATAATGGATCAGAATGGAGAGGCACAGATAAGAGAGCAGTAGACAGGAACTGCCTGATGGGGTTTGGTGATGCTCATGTTTCTTTTTTCATTACTTTACAAGAAAATGATGGAATATAGACATTTAATAAGCTATAAATCATCCATCATTTTGTGCCATTGTATGCACCAACTACTCAACACATCATGAAACACACATCCAGAAAAACAGTTAGAAGTTTATCACCATCTTTTACACAGACTGTTATGGCAGTGCTACAATAACTCTGAAGTGCATTAAGTGCCGCTTTTGCTAAGATTAACTGAGGCTATGATTAGTGCTGAAACTATTAATATGGCCAATTAGTTCATCTATAGCAACAACAATTGGCTCATTTAAGTCACTGATGAAGCAACATTGTCTGGTTTCAGTCTCTCAAATATTTCCAGCTTATTTCAATCACTAACCGTTTTTACTACATTATCCTTTATTTTCTGTTTGAACACCAGCCTCCGCTTATGGGTGTGATGATTGTTGATGTCTGATTGTATGTAATTAACACGCACAATTGATCTTATTTCTGCAGCAGATAAAATGATGATTCAAAATGCCAACATCGATTAGTCTTCGTACTTTGCACATTTACTGTTGGCTTTGTGCTACAATCAACTCTAAAATCCAATTAAGTGACCAAGAAAATCTGAAAAATCATGTATATCAGAAGTGGCTTGCTTGTTGCAATCATACAGCAATGGATCTCTGCTCTGTCCTGCAGTGTTTGTACGTCTGTGCATCAGCTGTCTGAATGGCAAAGTGTGCTGACTGTGTGTGTGTGTGTGTGTGTGTGCATGTGTGTTTATGTGTGTTTGATCCAGCGTAATGACAAAAGATGTGGGTTCGGTGGAGTGTGAGTTCATTGATCTGACTTTTCCATCTCCATCTCATCGATATGAAGTCTCGCTCACTGCTGCCGTTAGTGGACATTGATTTCCACTCTGTGATGATGAGGAGAAAAACATGCAGTGTGATGACATCCTCGGATATACAGCACGCATACATGCACAGTGTTTATAAATACATGCGCACACACTTAGGATTACAGAGCGAGAAGGTGTGAGCTGCACATGTTGCGAATGTTTAGGAGCTCGGTGGTGTTATTGGTTCAGTAGTCGCCATGGCAACCCGCCTCACCTCTCCGCCGCTACTGCAGAAAGCTCGAGGAGAGCGCTCGCACAATGTATGAATGCATGCACACTTACATTTTCATATATTTTTTTCCTCCTCTCATCTGTCACTCGCATTTCTCCTCTCCTCCTCTGTCGTCTTCTCCTCGTCCTCTCGCTCCTCCTCCACTCCCGCCTTCCCTCCGTTGTCTCTTGGCTTCTCTTTTCGGTCGTCAATTCACTTCCTCGCTCTCTGTCTTCTTCACCCTCTTGTCTTCCTGTTTCCTCCGTCCCCCTTTTTTTCTTTCCTCCATCCCTCTCTTTCCTTTCGCCCTCCTCTCACCCTTATCCAGGGGTGCATGCCAGTTCCCTCATTGAATCAATGTCCACTAACGGCAGCAGTGAGCGAGACTTCATATCGATGAGATGGAGATGGAAAAGTCAGATCGATGAACTCACACTCCACCGAACCCACATCTTTTGTCATTACGCTGGATCAAACACACACACACACACACACACACACACAGTCAGCACACTTTGCCATTCAGACAGCTGATGCACAGACGTACAAACACTGCAGGACAGAGCAGAGATCCATTGCTGTATGATTGCAACAAGCAAGCCACTTCTGATATACATGATTTTTCAGATTTTCTTGGTCACTTAATTGGATTTTAGAGTTGATTGTAGCACAAAGCCAACAGTAAATGTGCAAAGTACGAAGACTAATCGATGTTGGCATTTTGAATCATCATTTTATCTGCTGCAGAAATAAGATCACTCCTCGCTTGATTGGAGGTCTTTCCGGTGCACCATCTTGAAGGCTGTCCCACTGCTCTCATTTCTGCTCTGCGGAGCGAGGAAGGATTTCTGGATACACAAACCAACCTTGGCACTTTATCGGAAATTTGGCAGCGATCAGACGCTTCAGCTGATTGGGCTGATCTGATACCACATAACAACATCACTGAAGTTTTATACAGAAGTGGACAAACAAATAACAGAAAGTGTGAGAAACTTTTATTTGTTTTCCAATCTAGGTCAGAGTCGTGGAGCTGAACCATAAAGAACTTTCTTCGTTCATTAGAAAGGTTTTTCTCCTCATGACCTCCTGTTACCTTCCCCATTTATCACGAATAATAATGTCGGTCAGGGACAAGAGTCGAGTCTTCAGCAATAAACACATCTTAATTGGTTAGCGTCCTTTCCATTTAAATGTGAGGCTGAAAATCACAAGGCGTCGTGTGGAAATATGGTTGAAGGTGAAATATAATTTACACCTCGTCTGAAAGAGGAAAAAGACAAAAGTGAGATAAATGTGGATGAGGTTAAAGGAATTGGGATGCACCCCACCCCTCCTTCCTTCCTTCCTTATTCTCATTTGCAGCCTCTCATCCCTGCTTCCCTTCACACTTTTCCCTGCCCCTTGATACATCTCGCTCACACCCTTCTCCTCCCTGCTACTTCCTCCCTCCTTATTTTCACTGCTGTCTCTCTTTCCTCTCTTTCATCCACCTCTCCTACACTTTGGAAAGAGAAAGATGAATCAATTTGTCACATGTTCAGAAATAAACACCCCTGGGAGAGAATGTCTTAAAAGCAGAGCAAATCTGGCTGACATAACAGAGTTTTTTTTTTGTAATCCTGCTGAATATTGGAAATAACAACAATCGAAAGTTTAACTGTAGGAAAGCTGTTCTGAGAAACTGTCTCAAGCTTCTCTGATATCCCTAGTTTATAGTTTCAGCTAGTTCTTAAAACATCAAAAACATCTAATAACGGCGCACAAATGTCTGTCTATGCAAGTTTAAGAAGTAATATACTCATCTGCATACATGTATGCTTTTTCTGTTTAGTCATCTACGACAGCTGTTCAAATGTTATGTAGTAGTGGGCGGTGGTGCAGCCTTGTGTGGCTCTGATTCAAGGAAAACCTTAAATACATTTTTGTCTTTGCCTCTTCTGCCAAAGAAATTGTGTATTTTTGTCCCTCAGAGGTCTTAAAACAGTCTCAAAACTGTAAAATTACAGAGTATGCAAATATCTTGCAGCAGTCCTTACACCAATCTATTCTTCTTCTTTTCTTCTTCTTCCTCACTCTTTCCGTCCACAGTTGGCCATGGTCAGAGTGAAGGAGACAGGATGAACATCAAAGACTTCCAGGTTTACATCAGAGACTCCCTGCAGCACATTGACTTGATGAAGTCCCGTCACCCCGACCTGCCCATCTTCATCGTCGGTCATTCCATGGTAAGACACTTCCCAGGCAGTATTTCTCTATTAATTGCAAATTAAACTCTAGGATTGTCGTGTTAGTACGTGGGTTTGTATTATTTCAATCACATTATTGTATTTCAAATAAGGATCATCAAGGTCCGTTTGCCTGTTTTGTTTCGTGTGATTACATGATATTGTTTCAGAGCTCCTGGTGCAGTGTGCTTGACACACACAGAGCGACAGCTGCATGAAATTGAATGCCAAGCCCTGCTCAAGCACAGGAATGAAAAATACCGAGATCAGTGTTAAGAGGTTTTCTGTGACACTGTGATATTCTAAAATGAGAGCAATGGCTCACGCTCCTTTCTCAGTACAGAATGATGTGTTTTTATGTCCCCAAATAGTCAGCCATGAAAACCTAGAGTGCATGGTGTTCTGCTCAGAAGTGAATGAAGTCTGGATTAAATGGCAGCAGAATAACAATAGAATCCAATTTAACATTACTGACACTTTCAAGGAGGAAATGTATTATGTGCTAAAATACTTTAATACCCTGCTTTTAATGATGTTTGATTGGATTTGGCTCAGTCCAAGCACCAGACACAGTGCTAAAGTGTGACAGACAAATGCCACCTTTCATCTCCAGCAAAACAGTTTAGGAAAGGTTTGCTAAGTTGGCTCTTCTCCAAAAAACTGCTTACCTTTTACACAGTGACACAGATTCTGCACAGCCTGCAGCAGCTGCTCCTGCTGGTCACAGAAAACCTCCAACAGAGCAGTTACAGGTTCAGCGACCTGCTCAAGGGCAACGTGGCTGCACTTGTTGACAGAGCAGAGAGTGTGTGCTCAGTTTTCCCAGCCAGTTCAGGAGTCTATGTAATGTTACATGTCATGTAATTTCTATTGACCTTTTGTGGTGACTGTGTGCACAGTCTGCAAACAGTCACCTTTATCCTCAATTTCTCAAAAAATGTACTCTTCTACAGCTATTGAAATATAGTAAATACAACAGTAGGGGTCCAAATATCTAATATGTAACTTTCCTTCTTTGAGAATAATGTAGGGCTTCAATTAAGGATTAGTTTCATTAATTACATCAATTATTTTTCAATGAAAAGTTTGATCATTAAGTCTTAAAGGAATAGTTTGACATTTTAGGAACTACACTCTTTCTACACACAAGTTTCATTTATTATCATACATACTAACATATTTGATTGATGATGATTTTCCATTTGAGCTTCCCTCTAATTGCTTCAGATCTTTTATCAGCTGAATTTAATGTAAAACAAGCTTTTTTGGGGAGTTAAACGGGTGTTAAATTCAACGCAGTCAGCATCAGAAAGTCTCAAATGCGGTGTTAAGAAATTTATACACACTCTACTAGAGCTCTCGTTGAGAGAAATTACATTAGGTGAGGACACAAAAAGCATCGCAGCCTGCCAGGGAACTATTTTCAACTCATCAGTTTATTCAGTTTCTAACAGAGCTGCATCCAACAACACAGCCTCTCACTGTTGTGCTCTGTGACCCACTAACTCCTCCTGCAGCTAACAGAGCACAAACAGTAGTGCTGAGTTATATAATAAATGATTACTTTCTGTGTTTCGTACACCGAGTCACTGCGTACTCCCATGAACTTGTTTCTGTTCAGACTCTATTCATAAAGACCGTTTTTTTTCATGCAATATCATAAGGAGGAAACTTCACTGTCACAAAACATGAAACAGGCATCACCTGTGTAAGTCACAGCCAAACACAAACAAACTGTTTTTAGTCTTTTAGCTCACAGCTGGAAGACAGTTTTCAGCGGGGAACTCAGAGGATGAATGCAAATTCATTACAGAGCCATTCTGCCATGAGAAGCGTGGAGCCTTGTTATCTCGCAGCACAGCAGTGCCTCAGTGGGCATGTTGGATTCAGCAGTGGGGAAAAAAACGCTTTTCACGGCACATATGACGAGCTTAGTGGAAAAATGAGATTGACATTGTTTGAAAATATATGTCTCTGATTGCACTGGTTATGGAAAGGTTGGCAGCGACAGTACTTGAACACTTTCACAGACCGAACGCTTTATATGTTCGAGACACCGAGCGTTTTGCTTCAACACAACTTGTTTCGTAACCCTGTCTATAAAGCCATAGTTTATATGTTGTAATTTGTATCTTTCTTAATAGTAATAAATGATGCATTAATGCAGTAGCTCAGTAATAAGTCATTTATAAGAACAACTTTTGGGTTGGAGAGAAATGCCTTTTTCCTAGTGTATGTACTCCCTCATCATAACAGTACCTTTGTCTTCATAGCTAGATATTTTTTTAATTTATCATGAAGACTGCCACCATGGATTGCTCCATCACCTACCTGTTTGGAAGAAAGCATTTGGAGTGAGATATGTGTGTTAACAGCTTGTCACTTGTTTCAGGAATTCAAGATCATGCTGAATTAGGGATATCCTGTGTTCTCAAAAATGTTCAAATTCCTGCCAATTTTACCAATAACCAAACTATTTTTGCTAAAAAACCCATCCCTGTCGAGGTCAAATAATGTAGTGAAAGAAGTTTTTATTTATCACTTAATAACTTTGAATGTTTCTGATGACCTGATAGCGTATTAAGTGAGAAACACGTTAAATTGCACGAATGATTTTGCTGTCATTTGTATCTGCAGACTTAATGCCTTCTCAGACAGCGAGCACACCATCAGTGCTTAATGGATTTACTACATTGTCTAATGATTTGTGAAAAGACGCCGCATGTTTTCAAGATAGAAACATTGTTTTTTACTTCCCATGTATTATTTTCTGCTAAGGAGCCTTTACGCTGTATGTGTGACATCAAACTGTTTTCCTTTCAAGATGAGAGTTTCTTCGTGTAAATTAGGTCATCACCATCAGTTGGACTTTTAGATGCTTTTCACATGACTCCATTTAATTCTTGCTAACCTTTTATGGCCCATTGTGCAGCAGCACTCTATTTATACAAAGACGAGGGCTGTGATCAAAACAATCCGAGGTTGTAGGAGCACAGACGCAAACAGTTTTGTGTAAATTCAACTGCGGGTTCCCAGATGGAGGCTGAGAGCCTGTTTAGACATTTGAGTCTGTAAATATTAATGCAGAGCTGACCAAAGTCACTGTTCTTCATTGCCTCATTTCCTCTCTGTTCTTTTCTACCCTCTGCCCATCCCTCCATCTGCGTCATTTCATCAGATTTTCGTTCTGAGCTGTCATGTAAGCCCCTCCACCTGTCCTGCCATCATCTGCTTTCATTTCCTGTCATCTTCTCCCCCACAGTACCTCTCTGATTTCTTACTGTCATTTATTTTCCTTTGATTTAATGCTCTCATTATATTTCTTTCTCCTCCTTTCGTCCTACTTCATATTTGTCCTCCCTGTCCTTTCTTCTACTCTCCTTTCCTTGACAAATCAAATCTAGTCTCAGAGTTTGGGAAACCCAACCCAAATCAAATATTGTGTTACCGTGTTTTTACAGGCTTCATTTCCCAGCTTCCCAGTGTTGAGAGTCTTCATCCTGTTTCTATAAGCCTGTTCCTCTGCTTCTCTGCTTGTATGAGGACAATGGAAACCGCCTGTGGATTGTATACGTGCAGAGACTCTGCTCCAATGATAACATCCTGAGGAGACCGTGGAGCAATTAGCAGAGTCACGGTGTAGATTCAGTAAAGAAGTCCCACTCCTCATACATCACCTGCACCGTAGTCAGTTTTCAGCAAAGTAGGTTTACACTGAGCTTGAATTCATCAAAACACAAACTCCACTTACACATTTGCAGCATCTGTGTCAGGTTCACCACACTGACTATCTCACACTTTTGTCTGCATCTTGTTCAGTGAAGCAGTAATACAAGAAGTGGTGCACTTTTATGTGTATCAGCTCATGGGAAATCTGACAAATGCCTTCAGCTCTGGCTCCTTCTCACTCTTCCTCATTTCTCTCCTTCTCCATAAGTATCTCTGGCCAAGCCTCATTTGTCCCACTTCTTCAGTGCCAGAGTTTTATGTAATGGCTTGTCGCTATTCAGGGCCTTCAGCGTAGTTTTTCAGCTCTTCAACCATTTATCACTCTCTTACTCATTCAGTTTCTTCTCATGCTAAACCGTATTTCAGTTTTTCTAGCATGTTTTGTGTGTGTTTGTTGTCCTATTTATCATTTATGTTTTTACTGAATGATCTTGCTGTTGAATCCAAATCACTCATTTTTTTTAAATGAACACGACTGCTGTCAAACAAAAAGCTTCTTTATTTCTGACTGTTATGAAGAAACAGATGATACAGTGATACATTTTTAATTAAAACTCCAGTCCAGTGAAGGCAACGCTCTCTGAACATTGTACCACTTGGACCACTCTCTCTTTATTAAAGAGTTTGGTCCAGACCTGCTCTTTATGGAAAGTGTCTTGAGGTAACACTTGTTATGAACTGGCGCTAATTGAATGAAGACTGATCGATTGATAGATGACTGAGATAAATCTTCACAGACTCACATAGCCACAAATGTAAATGACCCAATCATTGATTATTATCATTATTATTCCAGCTGCAGCCTGAGAGGGAGATTTGTCTCTCATCTCCATACTATTTGCATAAGATCTCAAATTCAAATTCTGACTGGGAGGAGTAGTTTGTCACCAGTAGTTTGCCTGCCTGCAACATGTCAGTGTATTTCTCTGTTTATCTGCTGTTCATTTATATAATGTAGCCATTTAGTCTAAGACGTCCATTAACCAGCAGCCTCAGTTCATGTAATGTCAATGTGCTATTTAAAGCTTGCGATGTTAGCGTGATATCTATATGATCCATATAATGTCAGGATGTGAGGTCCTCAGGCAATTTTTGACAGCTGAAGTCCACCCACTGTCAGTGGACAGACAGCATACAATACCAGCATTCATCCTCTCAACCAAAGTTCAGAGAGAGAAAGAGTTTCTCTGTCCCTGTTCTCTCTCTCTTCTCCTCCCTATTCACACTTATCTCTCTATCATTGGAGCCCACTAGACAAAATGTGTGTGTGTGTGTGTGTGTGTGTGTGTGTGTGTGTGTGTGTGTGTGTGTGTGTGTGTGTGTGTGTGTGTGTGTGTGTGTGTGTGTGTGTGTGAGTGAGAGAGAGAGAGAGAGAGTGAGAGAGAGAGAGAGAGACCCAGAATGGGCTTTTGTACCAAATTACCAAATTACACTCAGTCATCTTTGTAATTATCGGGAAGCAGATGTGTTGAGCTGATCAGCCAGTTTGGGAAGCTTAAATCATCCAAGAGATATTTCCCCATTGGTTTGCGAGTGTGTGTGTGTGTGTGGTGGTGTTTACACGTGGACATTTCAGTTTAAGCCTGTCCTTGAGTCTGTGCTGGAATGTGTAAAGGAGAGACACAAAAATGAGAGACTGAGCTAGCCAGCCTCTTTTTCTTAACTCTGTGTGGGCATATGCATGCTGGAAGCAGCGAGTGAGTGTGTGCTATAGAAAGGGAGATTTTCTGGTGGGAAATGTTCTGTCTTTTAGTGCCTCTTTTCATGAAATGAGCCTGTCATTGGCCCCAGCCTGATGAATATTCACACAAGTGACAAAGAACACTCACATAAACAAAGTTGAAGCCAATTAGTGTCCAGAGAGAGAGAGAGAGAGAGAGAGAGAGAGAGAGAGAGAGAGAGAGAGAGAGAGGGACACATTCCCCCATGCAGAATCGCTGGGCTCAAATGTGTGTGTGTCTGTCTGTCTGCAAGACATTTGCACTTGTTGCATATGTGAAACCACGACAAAAAGTGGACCATGGCAAATTGATTTGAGTCTTGGCTGCCACGGAGTTGCTAATTATCACGGCCCTACATCACAGGATTTAAATCACAATCCCAAATGTCAGCGTGGGGGCCAAGGTGTGGCCTTGCGCTGCTGTTCTCCGCGGCCAGACAGTGTACGTCACGCCCCGAAGGCCGTTGGTTCACATTCGCATTTCTCTCCCAGTCTGTAGAACAACAACAACAAAAGAGCAGGGTGGAAATTCAGGCCCGTTTGGACAAAAGACGGATTGTTTTATGTTCGTCTTGACCTCTGAGAAGTTTTCCCACTGCTCCTAGCATCAGAACCTCTCACCTACTTTACTAAGACCTTCCCACTCCTGTTAGAAGACAAAAGACACTCCCTGTTCTCTGTAACATATCATCTTTCCCTCACTGAAACAGGATGTTTTTTTGTGTTTTTAACTCTTCAAGTTGCTTTAATTCACTTTTTTTTAGTGTTTTGCTATGTCTTATCTTTGTAGTTGTCCATCATCAGTCCAGGTCACTGGGAAACTTAATTGCTCACAGCTAGTTCTTTTTACCTTTGAAGATCTGGAAAGTCATGCAGAGTCTGCCCTCATTTCAAGCTGCTCCGTCCAATTCCTACTATGTAATAATGTAGACTAGCATTAACAAAAATCTTGCAACTTCTAACTTTTACAGGTTACCCGCTATTTATAACTTGAAACTGGACCATTTGCAATTCTTGTTTGACACAAATATCAATCAAAATACAATCAGAATGCTTGCGGCACATGGCGTAGATTATTTGATGCACATAGATTTGTATCATTTTATATAAACTAACTGGTACAAGAAACTCGCGTGGGTTTTATTAAGATTTTGTTATTTTCTTCTTTGGAAAAAAATACCTCATCCTCTGAATTTCCAGTTCATTTATGAAATATATATTCTGTGCCTTTTCTCAGGGTGGTGCTATCTCCATCCTGACGGCCTGTGAGAGGCCCAGTGATTTTGCTGGAGTGGTTCTGATAGCTCCGATGGTCCAGATGAACCCAGACTCAGCCACACCGTTCAAGGTACCGCATAATCGCTTGTCTGCTCCTTCTCTCCGCCGCTCTTCACTTCTGTTCTCCTCCTTCCTTTGTACTTGAGTCACCCTGTTCAGTTGAGTACCCAGGAATCAATCGTCTTACTCCACTCAGCCCCGCTGCGGGTGATGACTATAATACTGACACCTTTTACTTTGTGAGTTTCGAGAATCAGTAAAAGTGCCACTTGAGCAGCATTAGCTGTCTCTTACTGAATCACATAAACAGGTGTGTCCAATTTTCAAGGCCAGACACTGAAAAGTGGTGTCAGAATCTGCATTGAATCAAGAGAAAACGTGTTTTTTTACAACCTGCATTGACATAAACATACAGTGGAAACGCACTGAAAGCAGTGAAATTATGCAGCACACACACACAAAAATTTCATGACTGTGCCTCTTTGTAACACAAGGCAGATGGCGAGAGAAAAGAAAGACAGAGAGATTTTTCAGGGAGGTGTTGATGTGTGAAAATAAACTGAAACGCTTAATGTGTTTTGTTTTTCACTGTTTGTAGGTTTTTCTGGCGAAGGTCCTGAACCACATGCTGCCCAGCCTCACTCTGGGCTCCATCGAGTCCAAATGGGTCTCACGGGACAAGAAGCAGGTGAGAGACAAAATGTTGGTGGGTGTGTGTTTGGCTGGGAGGGCTGTATTGTAATTGAAATATAACTGAAATATCACCTGTGGGTGTTGCAGAAAATAGAATGGTCTCAAGGGGGAAATGTGCGTGTGTTTTATATGCATGTGTGTGTGAAGCCATGCACTGACTTTTTTTAGACGGTCCACCCCACAAGACACACGTTGGCTCCTTTCCAAACATAAACAAGTTTGTGTGTGTGTGTGTGTGTGTGTGTGTGTCTGTGCGTGCTGTTGTATTACATACTTAATGGGATCAGAAAACAGGAAGAACTCCCACAGTATGGGGGCCCACAGTGTTCTGTGGGGCCATTTGGGTGGACCCCACTGGGAGAGCATCGTTTTTCTGAACTATGTTGTTATTATTGACAAAATTAATACTGTCAAAATATTTTTTGGTGATGGTTAAGGTTAGAGCCAGGGTCAGGTTCAGGGATAGGTTAGTGTTTTTTAGGAACAGTATACTTTGTGTCTATGGGAAGTCCCCACAAAGATAGCGACACATACTGTAGTGTGTGTGTGTGTGTGTGCGTGCGTGCGTGTGTGAATGTTTCTGTGTGTGGAATACCTTGGGAAGGTTGTATTGTGTTATTTGTAAGTATAAAAACAGATGACGTCCATGTCACCTACAGGTCAACGCGATCACAAAACAAAATTGTGCAGTTTAGTTTGTTTGCAACCACAACCTCAAGATGAACCACAGGCGAGACAAAAGACACGCACACCGGCACATATTTGTGCCGGTGTGCGTGTGTGTGCGTGTTCTGTGGTTTTTGTACTGCTGGGGCGGTGTGTGTATACACTTCATACCTGTGTGCGTCTGTGAGTATTGACACACCAAAGCTTGCCTTTCAGAAACAGTTTATAGTAACAATAGGATCCCACATCCTGCTGCTTCTGCTTCCCACAGTCCGTTGGAGGAAGTAGTGTCAGCTCATCTCCCTGTTGCAATAATAGACAGATACAATAGATTCAAATGCGCTTGAATCTTTGGAAGAAAAAAGATAGTTAACAGCAAAGAAAGATGGCAGATGACAAATGTTCTTGACTGGATTTGTTCAACGTAAAGCTGGATTTTAATTAGTTATATATTCTAATTATATCCATCCCCTTAGTAACTGTCCTTGAGTCTGTGCTGGAATGTGTAAAGGAGAGACACAAAAATGAGAGGAAATGAGAGACTGAGCTAGCCAGCCTCTCTTTCTTAACTCTTAACTGTGTTTACATTCTCTTATGTGCATTTGGATATAAGCCACGCTAAAAAGATCCTCCTTGTTTCACTGCTGATTATGAGATTGTTCTGTGCAGTCACTGTAGGGGGTCATTTCCCCTCTAGAGTTCTCACATGGTTTCATTTACATAATTGTTTGATGCCTAAAAAGGTAAAAATATTCAATATTTCATTTAAAAAAAGCTAAGATGTGAGAAAAGTCCAAGAAATTAATATAAGGAGACTTGTTTTTCTTCTTTACACTCTCAGTCATCATCTCACAACTGTATGGTATCTTGTGACCATTTGGAGGGTCGTGACCCCAGACTGGGTTCCACTGCGCTACACATCACAAGATAACACACACACACACACACACACACACACACACACATATATATGGTCAATATACATATTGACCAGCTACAACAGTGAAATTCTGCTTATGCCATGTTGCAAAAGTACTAAAATATATCATAATATATATATATATATATATATATATATATATATATAGCAGCCATTTCTCTGTGGATGGAGTACTTTTATTTTGAAACGTAAGTACAGTGTAGTCAGAAAAAACACTTCAAAACACATTTATTCCAGCTGCATGTTTGTGATATGATCTTATACGATGATGTTATCTCAGTTCTGAAGGAGAACTTTTCTGTTAAGGAGTGTCATGACTCGTCTGAGCAGCTCGTGTTGTGTCACAGCTCAGCTTACAGTCATTTATTATTCAAAGCCGCAGCGCGTGTTTCCTGAGAGAAGCTGCTTCTGTTAGAGTGGGCCGTCAGCTGAGTTTACATAAAGGCTGAATAGGTGTGTGTGTATGTTTGTGTGTGTGACTTATGTGGGAACACATGTGGAACTTGAAAGTATT
The DNA here is from genome assembly GCF_042242105.1 of Pempheris klunzingeri. NCBI lineage: Eukaryota > Metazoa > Chordata > Actinopteri > Acropomatiformes > Pempheridae > Pempheris > Pempheris klunzingeri. Next base: position 7,174,772 of record NC_092022.1, read on the forward strand.
CATGTTTTATGTCAGAGAAACGCTGTTCAGCTCTGATTTAAATTAATGTAAAGTGCCACATCTACTCTCATCTTTCTGTGTCCCTCTCCTCCTCTGTCTCTTATTTTTCTTTCCAAAAAGCCTTCCATCCATTTATTTACGATCCTTTCTCCAACAACTCTCATCGTTTTTCCCAGAGGTCTTTTTATAGTTCTTTTCCCATGGAGGCAGTTTTTCTCTGGACTTTCTTCCATATTTGCATTAAAAGAGAAAATGTATTGTGCTTGTTAAATATAGACGCTTGATACAAACATCCAGGCCTCACACCATCACTTTCTGAATGTCCATAATGATTACATTATGAAACAAATTAGGAAAAGAAATGGAGAATTTAAGTAAAAGCAATGTGTTTGCAAATCACCAAAGGATAAATTAACCTCTCAGACATGTGTAAGATAAGATAAGATAAGATCAACTTTATTGATCTCGAAGGAAATTACTTTACCAGAGTACAATACAAAAGTTGAAGCAACAATATAAAAGTTGAATACAAAATACAAAGTACAAAGTGTCTTCAGTGAAAAAGCAGAGAAAAAAAGAAGGTTTTTGCTGTGAGTTGATTCTGTGTTGTGCAAAGGCTTCAAAATGTAGTCTGTGAACTCAAAGAAACAGAAGAGCTTACATCAGAATCAGGCCTGTATCTAAGGTGACCAACTTAACGCTGACCTCTCTTCGTGTCCTGCCAGGTGGAGGCGTACGATGCTGATGAGCTGAACTTCCACGGCGGCATTCGGGTGTCGTTCGGCATGCAGCTGATGGGGGCGGCGGCGCGTATCGAGAGAGAGATCCCGTCCATCAGCTGGCCCTTCCTGCTCCTGCATGGCGACGCTGACAAGCTCTGCGACATCAGAGGCTCCAAGATGATGTACGAGAACGCTGCGAGTTCAGACAAGAAAATCAAGGTTTGTTCAGTGGTTTGTTCACAATAGATTTTATTTGAACACTATCAGATAAGTCTTTTTTAAAAGGCTTGTTGAAAGGTCAGTGGGTCTGTCTGGTAAAATAAGGTAAGAAGAAAGATGCATCAAGTGAGCATTGTTCATTTTGTTCACACTGCTCCTTTGTTTAAAACACTCTTTTTGTTTGGGGAACAATGTATCACACGGCTGCCTTTTGACATTTAAATGACACATGGGAAGTTCCTACAGTTTGAGGGCAAAAAAGTAATTAACTGATACAGAAACTGCAACTTCAAGCAGTGTAATGATTTTCACTGTTGCTTTTGACACCTGAAAACTCAGTGCAACATACTCAGCATATGGGGAAAGGCCAGTACCTAAAAGAAGCAATAGACACGTTTGGCTACATAATATCCTTTTAAATAATTAAATAGTGCATTTTAAAATGTAATTCATTCACGGACAGACAGACTGACTGCAGGCTGCTTGATTCGCCCTGTTCTGCAGGAGGATGTGGATTCGTAAAGAGGGAAGTTCACATGCTCGTTTTACACATGGTTAATCACGAGTGACAGACAAAAGCGAAAAAAAAAGCTGAAATGAGAGGTAGTGAAAAGAGAGAAGACAGTTAAAGAGAGTTCCTGTTCACTTCATATCTTTGTGGATGCTCATTTCTTTTTTGCTATTTCAGCATTACGAGACATTTGTAAAGAATCAAATGGTGTTTATGAGGTGCAGCTGCTTTATCAAGTCTTCTCAAAGTGGACCAATTTGGTGTACCACACGTGAGCAGCTTTCCAAGCCAGCATTAGGAAATCGGTTCTCCAAATGGCTTAGATTTCAAATTACCTCTTTTTGAGCTGAAATAAGCGAGTTTTGAACAGCTTCCTTGTTGCATCCATCCCATCCCTCTGACTCTCTCTCACTGCTCCTGTTCAGGTCTATGAGGGAGGGTACCACGCCCTTCACCACGACCTCCCAGAAGTGGCCGAGTCTGCATTGAAGGAGGTGACTGGCTGGATCACAGAGCGCCTCCCCGCCACGACATCGCCCCAACCAAAAGGCTCCTAGAACCGTGGCCGGAACAACCCAGTCAGCGCTCCAACGCAACCGCCAACCTCGTCCCAAGAGGCCTGCTCACTTTCCAGTAGTCAGGCATAACAATACTACTACAGTCTCTGGTCTGGGAAATACATTTGGGCATATAGACTGACATTATTTTCTTAGTATAAAAAGTTATCCTCGGGGTATCTATTGTATAACCTTTCCTGTGTACCTATCAAGTTACACCGATTTCAATTGGGTGATGGGGTCAGAAACCTCTTCTCATTTTAGATAGTAAGCAGCGGTGATGAGTTTCCCTGCAAAACTCGTGACCGGGGATGTATCTCCTTTTTTTTCCAGCAGCTGGCGTATTGGGTTATTATTTTCATTATCCCCATTAGACAACACTTAAGGGCAACTCAAGTAAAGCAAGGCTTAAGCTACCGTATGCTGGGGTTGAACGTGCAATAATGAAGTCTCCATCTCCTCGTTTATACGCAGATCTTTTAAGTAGTAATGACAAAAATAATGTAACACATCATCTGCCATTCACAGACAGGTCAGAGGTCAAGCTCAGCTAGAGGACAGCGCTGTCTTTGATTTGGTTTGGCTCATCTTCTCAGTCATCAAACTCTCTTCCACCTCCTCTGCTTCCTCATTGATTGTACTGTTTTGCGAATGATCTAAAATACCAGTTTTGGCACAGGCAGCTCTTGAAAAGTCACTCAGAAACTTTTACTGAAAGTAAACGTGACTCTTTGTATATGTAACAAATCCTCTCTTCTCCCCGCTTCCTCCATATGTCCCCTTTTCACAGCACTGATGTGTTACATATGAAGATGGGTCAAATCCATCAAGTCCTAATAGTTACATTCATTTGGCATGCTGTTTTACAAATTAAGACTATGAAGTACTATACTTACTTATTTCAGTAAATCTGTTTAAGAGTGTGGGGGAAAGAAGAGGAGGGAAATTATCCAGGTGAAGCTGCTCCGTCTGTCTCTCTGCAGGTGGGAATTAGGGGGAGAGGATAAAGGGCTCTCCGCTACGTGACCTTTGACCTTTAGGGTCACAGTTGACTGCGCTATTGGGGTGTTTCTCTGGAGCCGCAAGTTCATTAGGCTCAGACTGCAGACTAGAGCCCATCTGGAGAACGAGAGAGAACACATCGCTCTGACGCTGTGAACAAAAGAATAGATCTTCTCTGTTCACATCTACCATTTGGTGCATTTTCATCCAAACCGTCTTACAGTAATACGGTGGCATACATTTCTAGCATGGGTGGCCACAGCAGGAAACCAACCCCTATCTAAGAATAATACCATACTTTTAGTCACATTTTGGGGGAACTTTGACTCATGACCTTTCTAAAATTCTGTCTTCCACCCAGGGCACATGTTTAATGCCTGCAAACTAGTGAGAGGAATAGTGCAGCATGAGTTTCAAACCTCTAAATCCCACCTGCAGTAAGAGTGACTAGAGCGATGGTCTTCACTTTTTCTTTCTATGTTTTCAAAGTACATTCTCACAATGTTTGCAGCAGAGTTCTGTACTTGAAGTCATTTCTGGCCTCAAATTGGTTTTCAACAAAATGAAAACATAGCAATAATGTCGTGGTAGCCTATATTTTTGGTAGCCGTTAATGATAAGCTAGACAGACGCACACTGAGCAAACCTTAATACATTGTCAGGAAGACAATTAACAGGTATAGCTACACATGCTTAACTTTTCTATTCATCAAGCATGAGAAGTTATCAGCAGAGCGAGTCAAGAATTTTAAAGTTGCACATGTTCGTTCACCCCCAACATCAAACATGGAAAAGTAACAACCGTTTTGATGCTTGTGGCAGTTCAAACACACATCAAGCGTCTCTGTCACTCAGAGTTCAAAAGGACTCATGCAGACAGTGTAAGGGAAGCATGGTGCGGTAGCCACGGTGACCGTTACTCACGTGTAACCACGGCAGCAGGCCGGCGGCGAGGCAGAAATTTTTTTCATTCCATTTTCTTACTACATGTGTAGTAACCAGGGTGATCACAGCAAGGCTGACAGAATGAGATGAGCGTCTGGCTTCATGCCTGCACTCTTTTTTTACTTCTTACTTTCTATTTCCTTACTCTTACCCTCTCTGTCTCTCCCTGTTTCACCCTGTGTCACCCTTTTTCACCACATTTCTCATTTCTTTTTTTAGTTGCTGTGGTGACCAGTCTTTGTTCTGTCCATCACAGAGCCCCTTGTTCTACAACAGATTCAAGCATCTTCTACTGACAGCCACCCACACTGTCCCCAGTGGTCAATTATCAGAGGAGCAACAGATTACATTACTCATCTTTTTTAGCTTTTTTCTAATTCTTTTGACCATAAAGCGGCCACTAATCTAACAGGGGACACATCACTGACTCTGCTCAGCTTATTGCTGTATGCGACCCACTTCACTTTCTTCAGGAACATAAAACGTTGTGACCTGCAGGGGTGCATTTGTAAATAAGATTTTCATTAACTGAGAGCAATGGTGAAAGTAAAGCAAGGCAAGTTTATGTAGCACATTCCTTGACAAACATAATGCATAAAAAGCATTAAATAAGAATGAAATCACAAGACATTAAACATATATTTAAAATCAATAACAGGAAGGCAAGAGAAATCAATAGAAGGGGCTTCGGGATGTAAAGTGCATCCTCTTCTCTGTTTTCTCAGGCTTCAGAACACATTTTCCAGACCAAATGTCAGAATACATTGTCACGGGTGCCAACATAGATTGAGATGTAATGTGCTCATCAGTCCCAGTGGGAGTCAGACCCTTAACCTCAACCAGAACTGCAGCGGTTTATATCGCAAGCACTTCAAACACAATCGACTCCTGATTGGGCTGCATCAGGCGCAGCGCACACAAAGGCGTCACAGTCCCAGCCGCACTCAGACTCTTAATAGCACCCCTGCTGCACAATGGAGTCAGCCTCGCAGGATCCTGTGTTACAGTACATTCCAAAAGCTCTACCTGTCAGACTACATGGGTGCATATTACTGCTATCGTTAGCTATGGGGGCGGAGAGAGGTGGAGATAGAGTGAGAGGAGAAGAGAGAAAAAGAGACTGGAGAGAAGCTGTTAGTAACCATGGCAGCACTTTTTTTTTCATTGAAATCAGCCAGTGAAAGAAGTGTATTTATTAACAGTGCAGGATGTACAGCAGACGTTGCTTTGCTTTCAGAGCTTGTCCATTTTGCTGCTCACTGGAGGATTCCCTTTTGTGTGAGTGTCGAGATAAGAGCAAACAATTACCGTCATCAGCTCTCAGTGAATAATATGAGCTGTGCACACTCACTGAATTCAAATCAGCTGGTCTGCCATTCGTACTGAAATCACACAATTTCCATTTTAGCAAAAAGGGATTTCTCAGAGATGGTAAGGCAAAAATGCTTCTCTTTTTCTAGGGAGTTTGTATATTTTTGCCCAGATCTATACCATGTCTTGATAAAAAGTGGTGGACAAATGAGTGAAATTAAGGAAGAATCCAATGTTTTTTCATTACATTTCATTCATTACTCACCTGCCTTAAAGGTGTGTAATCCCTGACACATTCCTCACATCTTGTAAAGCCACGTACTGTACGTCTCCTGTTCATGCCATACTGAGAGATAGCCATGTGCAGATGCATTGCTCTGTTAATATGTAATAATCCGCTCGACTGTTAATATCTTGTTTTATTTAGGACAAGAGTTCAATGTTAAGTGAGGGAGGAAAGAAAGCAAAGGCAGGAAATCTGAATCTAGTTGGGCCTCTTTTCTTAACAAACCAAAATGTAATTGGCCTGCCGGTTTGTCAATGGGGCCGTTGTTTTTTCTTTTTTTTTTTTCATCTCGACTTTATGACTGTTTCTAAGAAAGGAGCTGTTATGTATGATGAGGACAAAGCAGCACATGCCAGTCTTTCTGGAATTTTATGAGATTAAACTGCACTGGAATGACTTTAGAATTAAGTCTAGCGTCAGTGCTTAAGTGTACAGCAAGAATTGAAGAGGTCTCCTCCAAAATGCTGTCAACACCTTAAGTTCAGCATTAAGTCTGCGAATTACAGATGATCCAAGTTGTAAAAGTTCCTCCCCTGAGAATCTGAGTTTGACTATAAAAATGTGCCACCTCAGTCAGTTTAAAATGGTTGATGTTGCATTTTGGAACAAAACCTCAAGTCATATCTTGCTGGTGTTACCCACAATGATGACTGATCTGATTTATTTCTAGTGGCCAGACTGCTTGATTACTGAACATAATTGTAATACACTGTATGATAGCATAGCATTGCTAACAACACTTGATTGAAATATACCAATCAAGACTGCGATGTCTTTTACAAATATTCTATTTATCTTATCTAGAGTATTTATAGGATTTATTGTATGTATAGGATACTATATATTGATTACACATCATGACAAGGCACTTTTTATACCATAAACCAGTCACGTTATGTCATTTCTTCTGTTGATGCTCCTCTACATGAAGCTCCATAATACTTTTTGAGATGGAAACTGGTTCAAGGTTGTATGTATGTACAGTCAGCAACCCCCCAAAAAATATGACAGTGTTTCTGATATGGTTTTGCATAGAGAGTATTTTACTACTGTGTGTTTAAGTCAATGTCTTGTTGAAAAAAAACTCGAGTCTCATTGCAGTTTGTCACAGAACAATGAATGTTTAAACCATCTGATATTAAAATGTTTTTGTCTTGTAACAGGATCGTAACAACCAGGGTGTTATTGCTGCAAGTTTGGGAACGTCTTCTTCTTATTTCCCAAATTTGCTCTTCAGGAACTTTCACTTTAATCTAGATGTATCTCTTCTAAAAAAAAAAAAAAGAAAATCAAATTTCTTGGGCATCATGAGCATGAGTTGGAGATTTAAAGTATCTCTCCATCTATAAAACCTTTTGGTCAAAATATGTTTGAGAACTAAATTACAGGTTTCAGGTTTTCTCCCAACAACAGGATGTTTCTGGGAAAAATAAGCCGCGGATTCATTTGACAAAGACGTTTTTTTATGGGTCTGTGTATTATATGTTTATTTTTGGATAGTGGTCTAGTGTTTGTGCCTTATTACTGTAACAAATGTGTTTCTGAGCATGTTTGTGAGTGAGTCCATGAGTGTGTGTGTGTGTTTTGATATAGCTAAAAGGTGCAGAGCTGGTTAAGCAGATCTGCTCCTCTGTTACTCTGGTTTTCTGGCAGTCTGTCATCACATCTGTTTCTGGTTCTGGGTCAGTAATTGTGTCTGTCTGCTGTCAGTGTCTTTCTATTTGTGTCTGTCTGTTTCAATTTCAAGCCAGTCAGGGGTTGAAGCAGACTTGGGTCAAAAACTATTTCTAAATCTTACAGTACAGGCTGAGATACAGCTCATAAATACCTCCCAGCTCCTTTAAACACCTGTTTTGTTTTAGTCTGCCCAAAGACAGCCACAATTATAAAGAAACACAGTACTTCACATTAAAGATGAGACTTTTGCCCTGTTTGGGTTGCTATAATCGCTGAATGACTGTATAACATTTGGAACTTATGAGAGAGCTGATCAAAGGTTTGTAATATAACACTGAATTGAATACTTTCATTATTTGTCCTTGCTGTTATTTGTACATGTCGAGATACAGGGAGGCTGTTGAAAAAATGATAATACATTCGAAACTTTGAGTTAATGCAAAGGTTTCAAATGAACCCATGATAGATTATGTCTTTGGACCAAGGTTGAAAGTATGATTTAGATTTCATTTGAGCTAAAACTAGACAATATCATAGCACTGAAATATCCTGCTCCTGTATCTTTGGCAGAACCAGAGACAAACTTTAACACTGTCAGTGCTCATACTGTGCAGTTGCTCTGCACTTTTGTCAGGTGACACAACATTCATGCACAAACTAATACTTCTGGCCATAGCTACTGATAAAGATCTATATTTTAAATGTTTTTAAATGCCTCTTTTCAATCAGCTGTAGAGAAAAACTCAGCTATGTGATATAGAAACTGGGAAGAAGAAGTGTGAATTGTTGTCAAGAGCAATGTTCATCCCATCAAGATATACAGTGTGAATGTGATGGAGAAAAGAAGGCTGCCGTTTTTCATGATATTATGGGACAATGTAAATCAGACCTTAACGTGATCCTGCATTGACAAGGTATCAAGTCAGTTTGTGTTCATAGGCAGCACCACATAACATTACGTTGAAGCATCATTTCATTCATTCTCATTCTCCAGTCTTCCTTGTAAAGTAATACGTTGCTTGTTTTAACAGTTGATTAGATACTGAGAGACACTTGAGTTGAATAGAGTAGTGCTGATGCTCAACTATCAAGTGACAAAAAAGAGATGTTCAACAACTGGCCACCTCTGTTTCCTCTACAAACAATACACACCCTAAGCTTAATTTAACTCAAACTCATATATTAAATATTATCAATCAATTTTATTATAATAAATTGAGTATCAGCGTTATAGAATTTAATTCAAGTGTGACAAGATATTGTACATAAGATGTTTATAACATGTAATAATGGAATTACTTCCAAATTACTGAATGTCAAACTGCTTGTTACTAGAATGTCCATAATGTCCATACTCTCTTACAGAATAAACTATATGACTGTTAAACTGCACAGCCTGACTTGAGTACTTTCACAGCTTCTAAACGCAAGTCAAGAGGAGTTATTTCTAACATCTGGTATCTCGCATATTGTTTTTTTTCACCCAAATTCCAAGCAAATGATTTAATTAGTCATTATTTGTGGTGTTAGAGAAAACTCTTATTACTGACCTGCTGATGGGGGACTAATCATCAGATACAGACCAGGTAATACATGCAGCAGAGTGAAGGTGGGTTTGACTCAGGTCTGTATGCTTGTGGACTTGGTCAACCTCATTTCTGTGGTGTTTCATGTTGAGAACTGAGGATGGATGCAATGTAAGATTACAGAGATGGTTCAAACGTCCCAGCAGTTGAGTCACACGTAAGCCAGTAGGTGGTGGCATTGCATCAAAATTCATTGACGACAGTTCTGGTCTACGAATGTAGTGGTGGAGCTGTGTTTCCAGATCAGTGGACACGAACTAAAGGCATGAATGAAGGATTGAGCTGAATATTCAAAATACAGAGATTTGTATTTACACTCAAATTCTAAATTCATTTTGACTCAAATTTTTCAATCTCATAGCATGAATTTGCTTTGACTTCTGTCTGAAATCCTAATGTAATAAAATCTTGCTCTATTCTCTTATTAATGACCATTTTTAGCCCAGCAGTAGTTTACAAAGCACTCATTTTGATACAAATAAAAAGTCAAGCACATGCTCTACTTTATTTATCTTTTGTGGTGTTTTCCTCCCTCACAAATTAAGTTACTCATTCTGAACAGTGCAGAAATTTTAGATGTAGAGTCAACAAATTCGACAGTAGTGTTGTTTGAGATTGTTAAATGAGTAATTACTGCTTTTATTTGGCTTCATACATTGAGGAGTGACTGCACCGATGAGGCAGAGTAAGGGTGGAATGCAACAAGGTTTACAAGCCAGGCGACGGATCGCTGTAAGCATATGATCCAGGACTCATCATCACTCTGTTTTCTCCTGGTAAATCTCTCTCCTCTCATCTTCCTCCCCCTCATCCATCCTCATGTCAACACCTGACAGCGAGTAAAGAGAAAACTGGCAGTACATCAGCAGTACAAGACGGAGATGCTTAGAGGGGACAGACACTAAAACTCACACATTACACACACACACACACACACACACACACACACACACATCCACGTACAGTATGTGCTATCTTTTCAATCTATCTCCATCTCCCTTGCTTTCTTTTTTCTCTGCCCCATTTTCTCACTCATTCTCCCGCTCTCACTCTCTGAAAATGTAGGCTAGCAGCTCTGCTTGAGACATTTTTGGCGTTCGCTGGAACCACTTTAGCAGCAGCTCCCAAAGGATGGCGCTCCTAAGAAAGCCAAGACCAGAGCCCCAACTGTAAATGTGAACATCAATCTGTTAGTTTCAGTAAAGGTTGCACAGCCACTTGTTCATGTTGCTGTGGGTCCAGTGGGAAATCCCTCCACAGAAAATTGCAGTCCAATGGGAGATACATAGACATGACTTGTATGGGAAGCCAAGTCACAAATAGCACATACAGAGATGATTATTCGTGACAAGAGAGAACAGAGAGGTTCACAAGATAATTGGTTTCAGCAGTGTAATCAACCTCCATCATCCACCCTGAGAGACTGAGAAATTATGTGGTTTATTTTGTTTTGTTTGACCCATTTATTGGGGGAAAAACACATAAACACACACACAGTTTGGAATTGGTTGCAAGCACGAGTGTTACACTATAATCAAGAATGTGTTTTTTTCTGAAGTTTATTCTCCCAGCAGAGGGAGCCTGGAGGTCTGTTTTCCCTCTGTGTTTGTTAGAAACAAAGACCTAAGCCAATCAGAAAACAGTTGGAGAAATTAAATCCGGGCTCGCTGTGGCCATGGCAACGGCTTTACCTCTGTGACAGCTGAGGAATGGAAATGTAAGAGAGGAGATGCTACATGGGCTGTAGAGGTGCTCAGCAAACCTGTCAGAGAAGGTACCTATAGATTCAACCTCAGCGACCCTCAGTGGCTCATTTCTGCAAGGGACTCTGGACCTGGACTCAAGCACAGAACACAAGGGCAGAAAGAGGGAGGGGGGAATGGGATTTTTTAGTAGAAATGTACTGAAGCTATGTGTGCAAAAAATAGAGAGAAAGTCAGACTGATTAATTTACTCAGATGAAGTGCAATTTAGAGGGTTACATGACGATTTGATCTTTCTGTTCTGAGGATACGAGCAGAGTGTGATGTCTCATTTAAAAGCGAGTGATAAGGCTAAAGAAGGACAGCAGATAATCTGAGGTTTTGAGTCTACATTCAAGGCTATTAAGGTTAAGCTTTTTGGAAAATGCATTCAGCTGCAGACTTGCAGCTGTACCAAGATGTCTGACTGATAATGTGTTATCAATGTGCAATTCAGTCAAACCACACTTACAAAAACAATAAAACCAACACTTACGTTGAAGTGATGAGTTTCTTGGGTTAAGGTGCAACAAAGTTGAGCATTTTCCTTTAAGATGACAGTTATGTGTGACTCCTTTCTATATCACAGCACAAGTATATTTTAAAGGAAACATCCCACTAATTACAACACAAATGAAAGTACTCAGAAAGCATGTTAGACAACACATTTTTTAAAAACATACCTTCTTACAGCCTTTACAGATCGATGCACGTGGGCTGCAACTTGTTTTTGAGCTCTTATGTTTCTCTTATAGTATAATTTCTATAGATTTCTACCAAATCATCAAGACCACCTCTGTAGGTGTGGCCCTCATGTGAGGGTACAAAATTTGTGGCTCTGCCTGTGATCCCGCCTCTACTTACATAACTATATCCAATTGGCTGGGGTGATTTCATCCCTTATTCTGATTGGCCACGCTTCCTGCCAATCAATGTCAAACGCTTTCTGCTCACTGACTAACCGCGCCTCCTCACGCTTGCTGGAGCCAGCGGTTCATCCGTGCGTGTAAAGCCGGAGTACTTCGCCGGGAGGGAGAAAACGTGGTGTCACTTCATTTTCCGCAGGCTTCTGCTGTTGTAAATTAGCCGACATACTGCTGGAATAACGCGAATAAAAAAGGGGGCTCCGTCGACACTTCAAGGTTGTACTTAGCGGCCGTGTGGCGCAACGCCGTAAACGCTGAGCTTAGGATTTGTCACCCGGCTGCAGCAGCTGACTTACTTGTGTCTTGAGGAGGAGTGGAGTCGCTGAGGCACTTGCCAAAAGGAGACAGGCAGTTGCTAACAAGTAGTTAGCAAGTCCGCCAGTTAGCCTGCCAGCTAGCCCGCTCTCCCTGCTGCCACAGCAAATCCCACCCTCACCAAGTGCGTGGACGTCGTAAGAAGCTGCAGCGGTGAAGTCGAGAGCTTTTTTTTTTTCCTCCCCCCCTCTCAACTTAGCCAGCATCGCCGTACAGCTGGACTGGCTAAAATAGCTAAACGTTAGCTAGGTGACGCCAAAACGTAAAATTGCTGGCTTTACCGTTGGACGAGTGTCTTCTGTGGAGGGATACGGGCGCTACACTGGCAAAGAGACTGGCTAAAAAGAAGAGGCGAAATAAGAGAGAACAAGGAAGACACCGAGAAGGAGGGGACTGGCTAGTTTAGCCGGGGAGACAGAATCTCATGTAAGTGACACACAGTTGGTAACCTTAAGTTAGCCTACCAAACGGCTTACCCGCCCGGTGCAACTTGCTGCGCTTGCATGGCAACGTTTATCCAGCCTGCCACTTATCTGTGGCTTAAGGCTAGCTGCCACAGCCTGTGCGCCATACTATAACTAGCGTAAGCTAACGGTAAAGGCTTCCTTGAAGGTGGCACATAAGCTAGCAAGATAGCTAATGCCCGGTGGGCTGCAAGTGAGACTGCACTTGAATCGCAGCTTGACTAACTGTACGTTTGCTGCAGCCATTCCTTGTTAGTTAAGTTGGATAGGTTAATTTAGTTAAGTGATCAACTCGTCTGTCTGTGGATCGAGCAGCGCGTTAAACCAGTTGTCATGAGTATTAGCTCATTAGCTGCTTTGCTAGCTACTTCCAGCCGGCCACACACCCAAGTTGACAGTCCAGTTCCTGACGATGCAAAACAGTATTGTTAGTGTTACTGAGACCACTGGTTATCTGTTCCCTTCATGGCAAACGTTGGGCTCATATCTGTTTGGTGCAGCTGTGGGGACTGTGTGTTCCCTGGCTCAACCCTTGATAAAGTGGCCGCTCAGTGACAATGTCAAAGCAGCACTTCATGAACGGCATTACACTACCTTGCTTATAAATGTCATTGTGCAGTCTGCTCAGCTGTCAAACCTGATGGTTATTTCTTCAGTTAGCCAGGCTGTCCCAGATCAGTCCAGTTGCCATGCAGAGCTGTCATCAGTCACTTAACATTCACATGCTGCTCACTGTGTACTGGCATAGTGGGAGTCAAAGTCAGCTGCTCACATAAACAATTGGCCAATCCATAACCACATCTCAGCCCTCTATTCCAACACAAGTATTACTCTGTTTCAAAGTCTTATTCATTTTTCTTTCCTCTTGTAGATAGATAGCAAACGCCGCCACTGAGCCACGCGCAGCCATGAGTATTGAGATACCAGTGGGGTTGACAGAACTGCTTCAGGGCTACACTGTGGAGGTGCTGCGACAAAGGCCGTCAGACCTGGTGGATTTTGCAGTACAGTACTTCACCCGTTTGCGGGACACCAGAAGTCAGGATGGGGCCGGTGCTGGTGGCAAGACGGGGAAAGGAGTGATGTTTGATGGAGAGCCGATGCAAACAGAGTCCAATGGAGAGGATGATGAAGATGACGATTCCGACTTTGAGCGTAAGTTGATGTTTTGTCGTTATGATCGTCACGCTGAACACGTCTATGTGAGTGAGCAGGACAGAATGAAAGAACGTATGTGTGCTTGTGTGTGGGGGGGTTGGAGAGTGAAAGAGACAAGGTAAAGGTGAGGACTGCTTGACAGACAGTTGAGCTAGGCCGCCCTCATCTGCCACTCATCTAATCTAGGTCTCCTCCATTCTCATTATCTATGTGGCTGCAAGGATCTAAAATTGTACTCTGTATGTGTTCATTTGAACTCTCTAGTTTCAAGGCCTTAAATGGTCCCTTTCATTTAGCATAGCTTTCCAGTTGAACCATTTCAGACAACACCTTCATGAAAGCATTCCACTTTTTTCAATTTAGTGAAATTGAAAAGCCTTGTAAAATAGTCAACTTGTAGATACACTGAGAGCTATAGTGACCAGGGATTAAAAAATGTGAAGTATTTTTGAAGTAGTGAGGAAAATATTTCAGCCCAGCCAAATTTTACAACTGCTATCAGCAAACAAGCTGGTTTTACCACTTTAACATTTTATGTAGTAAGTTGATGATCGAAGTAGAGTTGGAATTTCTAAGAAAATCTTGGTGATAAGATGCATACATCTTTTCTTAAACGTATTTCAAAGTTCATGAACTGTATAACTTTTGCTTTGTAGCTCTAACTGTCATGGTTCAGTGGAAGCGATGCCTCTTTTGCATCACTCCCCTCTGTTTGACAGACTGGCAGAAGATGTAAGCTATCCCATAGCTCAACTCCTCTGCGCTGCTGAGAGTAGTGTGGCCTAGATCACATCAGTGTGCTGTGGAGCCAGGGGCTGTCACCTTGTGAATGGGGATTCTGTGTTTTCTCAATGAGTTCATCCATTGTGATGATCCAATGTGATGATATGTGAATCTATCGTAGGTGTATCTGAAGTGCAAGTAACAATTTTTAAGCTAGTGATGAAATGTCACAATGCTTTTCATATCTAGTAGTATGAGTGAGACTAATTATGGCTCACACGGCCGCTCTCCTGTCGGTATGGCTGGCAGATACTGAAGCACTGGTGGAGTGTATCTAGTATCTAGTTGCTGGGCAAAATAGTAAACAGCTTTGTGAATTTAGGAATTCATCAAAGTTTGGTTTTTTTGCAATGTATTTTTTTGTTTTTAACTTTAGTCCTACTTTTATTTCTTTACTGTATTTATCATGCCGCATGTGCATCTCTGCTGACAGCAGTATTGGCTAACCTTGTAGATTGGTACAAGCTAGCTCAGGGTAAAAGGGGGATTACAGTTTCTGTTTCTATGCTCTCACAAGTGGGGTTTGGCTGCTGTCAAACAGCTGTGACCTCAGCTCAGGGAGCAGTGTGTATGTACGCACACATGTTGTGTCTGTGAGTGTGTGTGTACATGCATGCTTGTGAAGGCTAACAGATGTGTTATGGCTTGATTTGAAGCCCGTTCAAATTCCAGTCTGGTGACGCCATGAAGCAATTCTTCCAAGTACATTCTGATTAGCGATCAGTTGTTAAGCATTTTCCACACCTCATCCAAGGTGGCAGTAAAAGATAGGAAGCTGATATTGTTGTGCTCCAGGGAGAGGCTTTTGCCAGGATGCTGTGGGTCACACACATGACTTCCATGACAGTAGATTATCCAGCCAGGCTTGTGTTCACTGCCCCCAGGGGACATTCATTTCTGACGGGAACAACACAGGCCTGTATAATGAAAGACATCATGTGCTCCTGCCTGACCACTGTTGTAGCCTATAGGTATAAAGAGTACTATAGTGCCACTAGTTCAACAGCACATGCTCCAAGACAGTTTGGTCTTGTGAAGAAAACACAAAAATAACTTTAAACTCGGGATTGCAAAATGTGGATGGATATTCTTAGTTATTCCCACCGATGATACATACCTGACCTGATTGTATTAGTTTCAACCCTTGCACCACAGAACTGTCTACTGACAATAAAACAGTACTGTCACACTACCAGGAATACAAATGCTGGAGTACAAAGGACGAACTTCTGTATGCAGCTGAAAGCAAAGCATGTCAGTAATACAGTTATATGGGTGTTCTGTACCAGAGGGTTTTCAGACGCTGGCAAAGTAACCACTATTTTCCTGGCGTGAGTCTGTTTTGGGCAGTGTGTTGGATGTTATCTCAGTTCTTCCTCTGCTCTCAGCTGTCCACCATACACTACCCATAAAAGGAAAAAATGCACATACCAAACAAAATATTGTTTTATGTTTTATTCTAGTGTCAAGATTGAGCACAGTCTTTAAGGTCTGACTTTGATAAAGTCTTTTAGAGGTCTGAAAACTAATTCAACTGAAGAGTTAAGAGGAAGTCATTTGCTCGCTGTTAGAGCACAGCTCATTAAAACTAATGCTGTGTTTGCCAGGCAGTGACCCTCTACAAGTAGGCCAATGACTCATTTTGGATTCTGACCTCTTGATTAAGAAATATGGCCGTTGTGAAATATTGTATTGAGCTGTGACGGCAAAGAACAGCCCTTAGTAATGGGAGAAGTGTTTACTAGATCTATGATTAAGACTGGATTTGTTTAAAAAAGTCTAGAGAGTTTCCAGGTGAAATGCCAGTTGTGTAACATGAACATAATTTGCATCTGTTATATCTGTTGTATGTAAAAAAAAATCTTGACACCCCTTTTATTGTCTTTTTATTATCCTACTTACAGTTATGATGATTCACCAGTATGCTCTTAACCTTTCATTTGTGCTGCAGGAAAATCGCTGTGTATGAGTGTTCTGACAAAACGCCTAAAATGAAAATGAGTTAGATAGCTGGTAATGTATTCCCATGGATAGTGCAGTATACTCCTAAAACATGACGTCCTATTTTAGATGCTTTGTTTTCCGAACTCTCCCTGCTTAAATCCACTGCAGGATCACTACACAGGCCTAAGCTGCTTTACAAAAGTAGATCTTGTTTTGAATACAAACTGTTGCACCGCCATCATATCTAGTCATGTTGGGCCAAAGATTTTTAAGTAACCCTCTCTGTGTCGAGGCTGAGCTTCAGTTAACAAATGGTCGACAGGTTGAAATAAATGTTTATTTCAGAGCTGCTGTATTTTGCTGAACAGTTGACTTAAAGGCTGAGACATGGGCTCTGTTAACTAAGAGATGTAAGAAAGAATTTAGCATAGTTTGACTAAAACCGAGTGCTCTAAATATTACCTGCTGTCTTCTTTAAATAGGCTTACCTGGTCAATCCAGGTGAAATGTATGATTTTCCCAATTTACTCAGCGTCCACTTGAGTTACAAAGAGCCATGGAGGAAAGTGCAGGCTTTATGCAAAGAGGAAATGCAAAAAGGTGCAGTACAAGGGAGGTCTTCTTTTCCTTTGAGGTGGCCGGTCCCGTGTCAGTCTGGCAGTGTGTGTTCGCTGAGAGAAACGGGAGGGGATGAATGGATGCCTCTGACTTAAATGAGTGGGGCCTTTTATTAAAAGATGGATGGAGGGACAGATGAGTCCCAGGAATCATAATGGAAAAGAGTGAAATGTGTTTTTACAAGAAAGACAGCAGGGAGAAAGCAGAAGCTATATGAAAAAGCGACTGAGGGAGGAGAGGGGCTGAGACTCTTAGAAAAAATCAGCTCATGTTAACTCTCAACAGAACATAACAAAGCTTTGTAGCTAGATGACGAGTCACTTGGATACATAACAGACATTAAGCTTAGCTCTTGTTCATCCTGGACAATGCAGTGTTTACCACAGCTGAATGGGAAATTTCAGCAAACTTTATTTATCAAAGAACTTTGGAAGATTTACCTCCAAAATGCTTTAATCTGTTTGGCAGAGTATTTTCTTCTCCTAAAAAGCATCAGTCAGTGTTTTCAAAATCCTACCTAGGTGTGCTGTGTTGTGATTATTTATAAGCGCTGGCTTTCTGAAAGCAGAGGTCTTGGGAAGATGCATGATATCAACAGAAGCCAGGAAAGTGTTTACTCTTCATTGCAGCAGCCCTCTTGCGCCAGTAAGTGCAAGTTTTCCCAGATGGTCGGCGTTCTTCTGTTGTTATTAAACACTCCAGTAAAAATATGACACGAGGCCCATTCCTCACTGACTTCAACCAAAACTAACTATAAGAAGAACTATGAGAAGTTTTAAAATGTCTGTAATTTTGTTAACTATGTTCAAGACTTTGACATGATCTGAAATACAGCACAGCATTTGGTTTTAGATCTTAAATTCAGTTGCTGTATTATTCTTCTGGTGAGAAATTATATGTGCCATCAGGTGTTTTTGTTCTTTTTTTTTTTTTTGTGATGGAATATAAATGATCTCAATATAAATGTCCTTCTCCGTTAACTTGACGGCATCATGCACCAATAGACGCACTCCGAAGCGTTATTTATAGATTCTGCGTCCACATGGCTGCAAAGGTCTGCCTGATGACAGATTTATCATCTACCCATGTTTGGGAGGCTCCCAGTGTAGCCAAAAATTCAAGAGTCTATGTGGACTGTACGCACCAACAAACACACGTCCATGTATGCACAGTGTTTGTTTGTTGTCAAGCCTGGGGTCAGTGTGGGTTGGGGTATGATCACAAACAGTGTGGTGAAATGCTGCCTCTCTGACCTCTTTCTGTCTCCCCCCTCAGAATATAACCTCCTCCTCATTGTTGTACTCTTTTACTTTGCTTCTGTCACAATGACTCCATAGCTCTGTCCCTCCCTTTACCCCCTGCTGTTCTGTTTCCCTCTTTCTTTATCTTTCTCTTTACCTCCACTATAATAGCAATTAGGCTGTGTGATCAGTAGATCAAGTAAAATGACATAACATACATAGCAAGGGCAGAAACGGAGCCCTATATTTTTCTTTTATCAGTCCTAGTTTCTATTTTCTAATCTGTTTTGATTGTATCGTATTGCCTTCCAGTCCACATATTGCTGTCATTCAGTTCTTTGCTATTTTTTAATCCAGTTTTCCTTTGACATTTTCCCTTCAGTAGTCTAAATGGACATTATAGTCAGCCCCTATAGGCACTGGTAATTAGTGCAATAAGCAGAGCTGAGATGTCCGTATTAATTTCCCTACTCTGTGTGTGTGTGTGTGTGTGTGTGTGTGTGTGTGTGTGTGTGTGTGTGTGTGTGTGTGTTCACAGTTGTATGAGCGATTAAAAGGGAGCGGGAGCGCATGCGTGTGCAAATGCCCGTCACTGTGTGCTTACATGTGTATGTCTGTATAGGTGTGTGTGTGTGTACATGCGTGCGTTTGGCTGGTCTCATTGCAGTGTTGTGCAACAGGTGACCTGATTAGCAGGCTGCAGTGTGTGTCCAGCGTGTGTTTAGCCTGCAGACAAATATAATGCAGCCTAGCATCCCTACAGAGACCTGCCGGACTGGCTGAGTGACAGCGCTAAGTGGAAAAGCCCTCAGACGGCTCATGCTACTCAGCCTGGCTTTCTGACTGTTTTTAATACGTACCTGTCCGTCTCTCTGACTTCTTGTCATGCTTTCTCTCTGCCTGTACTCATTCATTCAGTCGTATATGTATTTATCACATTTGAAAGAGAAAACTCTTAGGAACATTCATTTTGGCTCTCCACCCAGTTGAGTGTCTCACCTGAATGTTTGTTAACTGAACTTTCTGGGTGTGTATGAGTCCCTTTTCCTGATATTGTTTCCTCTGCTTACCAAAGTACATGCATGTCTGTTTTTCTCTACCTGTTGGTCACACTCTCTATACTCTAATCTTATTTGTCTTTCTACTTTTGCGTCATTCCTTTGAAAGCCACTCTGCTGGTACGTCTACTTTTCTGCTTACCTGCTCGCTGTCATCCACCTTTGTCTTTCTTATCTTTTTGAGTCCGTTTCTTTGAATTTCTTTTTAGTCTTATCTCTTAATCTTACCTCTCTGTGCACCTGTTTCTCTGCGTCACACTTTGTCTTCTTCTCTATCTTGCCATTGCATTTTTCTACATCTGTATCTTCCCGTCAGCATATTTCTGTACGTGACTCTTTGGTCTTGGATGGATCATTTGCATTTGTATCCCTGTCTGTACCAGTTTGTTACAATAATGTTTTCTAACATGTTCCTTAACGATGATGCCTAGAGACTGGGGATGTGCATTTCAAGCAAAAATACCATTCAGTAGTCACTGCGAACTATTCAAAGATTCTTCGAATATTGTAGCCGTCTTTATCTAATCTTCATGTAAGCTGTCATTTTTGTGGTTGCCGAAAATACGTAAAAAGAGCTGCATGTTTGTTTGTTTTTGTCATTAGGAGTTTAGAGTACTTTTGTGACAAGCTGGAGTTCAGAGTCAAAACCAGGAGAAATGAAACAAAAAAATACAGATACCTGAGCCAATGAAAGAACACATTGGAATAGACAAAAGAAAGGACAAAACCCCTCATGAGAATGGAGAAAAGATAGATGAGGCAGTGAGGGCGGGCTGGTTTGCTTGCATTTACCGATAGACATCATTTGAACTTTGGTACTTCCTCATTTTCTGTCCTCAAGTCATCTCTAGTGGCACTGCAGAAAAACAAGGAAATGGAGGGGGCTGGCAGGCCTTTAGCCAGTGGCTGTGCATCCTCTTCCGGTGCCCCTGTTTGGAGTTCACACGCCCCCCGCCCCCTTGATCTAACACACACTGTCTTTCTAGGTCATGATGCTGTCTGACCACTGCCTCGCCAGTCCGTTTAAAGCTTTCTCTGACATACCACCTACTGAACCAGATGAAGGTTGGAATGACTGTAAATGAAAATAATCCAAAACATTTATGTAAATTTGTTAACCTCTTACTCCGGGTCATCTAGATTAGAGAGGATATGTTGTGTTTCCTTTCTGTCTGCATTTTGTTATTGTGAATTTACAAACCATTCTAAGTTACCCCTGACCTCAGACTGCATTGCTAGTTACGACAGGGACATGGGATAAAAGCCACATGTCCCATTAATGGAGACGATCTTATCTCCTGCGTATTTTTTAATTTTGTTTTAATTCCTGTACAAATAATTGAGGATGAAGGTGTTCCAGAAAAAGGAGAGGAAATGGAGTGCAAATTATTGGTGGAGAACCGCTGCTTTCAGCACCAGGTTCAGATGGCGATTTATAACTTTGATGTTTGTGTTAAATTTTTGCATCAAAGCCTTGTACAAGTGGGTGATGTTTAAAGAGAAACACTGAATGGCCATGGACCCCAAATGACCCCTGTTATAGAGGGCAGGGGGTGAAAAAAAGAGACATTTATGGATGAGTGAGATAGGAGGGTGCATAGAGTCACAGTGGACGATGCTCTTACAGAGAGGGGTTGTAAGACCTTTTTAAGTCTAATCTTAAAATCCAGTATTTTAAAACTGAATATCAGCCTTTGGCTTAGCATTAGCATAACAGTTGGCTATTACTAATGTACATTTTGTTATATAAATTCAGGCACAAAAGATGCTTTTGCAATAATGGAAGCACTTTGCTACTGAATAATTACGGCACAGTTGCGAATTTGATTAATGCATTCACTGAAATACTTATTGGAGATAATAAATATATATATATATATATATATATACATATATATATATATAACTGGGGGGGTAAAAGAGGAGGTCATGGGAACAAAGATAGGGAGGGAGATGTAGAGATGAAGAGAGAATGAATGAGAAGAAACAAGACAGAATAGGACTGAGGAGGTGGTCAAATTACAGAGGATGTGAGCATCAGTCCTCCAGCAATCAATGTTGTGACTAGCTCTACATTTGGCCAGACGGCTGGAGGAGTGACTTCAGTAGGGAGCTTAAGATCCTCAGCCTTTTATGAGAAACAAAGATTTTTTTTTCTTTAAACTATCCTGTTTGACAAATGGCAGTTATTTCAGTTGTTTTCATTTCCTCCAAGCACAACAATATTCCACCCAATTAGAACGATACTGCATGTTACGCATCTGGTTGTCTAACTGTTTTATGATACATGGCAGATACATACAAGATTGTCCCTTGCGAAAACACATCACTATTATCTTCCATTGTTTTGTCATTTACAAGCACTCTTTGCCGCTACTTAATTCTCTACAAACATCCTTCCTGTGTGGCAGTTTTCCATCCACTGTGTCTTTCCTCGGGACAATCATCTCTCCCAGTTGAATTTTCTCATGTGTGTTTAAAAAAAAAAAAAAAAAAAAAAGGGAGCTTGGGGCAATGTTTTTGCATAATTTGCATGAAGGGTAAACCATAGTAGAAAAATGATGGCAAAGATTTGAAGGCTGAATACTAGGGGCAAATTGAAATGTTGTAATGTGGAGATGGTGGCCTCATTTATCAGGCTTTTCATGAGCATGAATATAAATGAGGTGGTTCTATAAGAAAACCATGGATGCAGCTTACAAATAGGCCTAGGCCTATTTAGAATAAGATCAATAGTTTGATCATTGCTGGTAATGTAAATATAGTCAATGAATGGATTAAAAAATTTAGCCCTTTATCCTGCTTCACCAGAACATCATTAACAATGGTGGGTTACGCAACATGGTGGCCGTAAGAGTAGATAAACTTACCACCGACATTTCTTGTTTGTCAGTGTTTCCCAACCTAGCAATGTGAGATAAGAGTGAATTGGCCAAGGATTTTGCACTACTTGGTTACTTAGCATTCCTTTTTAAAATAAATTTCTACCCTGCACTTGTACAAAAATAGGTTGTGAAAACGGGTCACAGTAACACGTTCAGTTTGTCCTCCATTGTGGGGTTGGTTGCATTGGTTTTAAGCATGGTCAGAGTGACAGACTGACAAAACACGTCATGGTTCTGTCACGCTCTTGCACATCCCTGGCTGCTTTTTCCCCCCCAAATTCACCCTTCAGACACATTTAGGTCTCTGCAGTTCCAAAGCATTGACAGTCACATCTTTGTTTTTAATCTGTCTGTCAGTCTGTTGTTACATGTCGGCCATCAGTCTCTTATCCTTTGTCCTCTGAACCTACTCGCTCGCTCTCTCAATCCCCCCGTCTCTCCCGCTCTGCATGTGTTGGTCTCGCTGTACAGGCCCAATCTCATTAGACAAGATGGCTTTGAGAGAGAGAAAGGGTTAGGGTTAAAGCGTCTTTGGCACTGTAAGAAAGAGAGAATTAACAAGAAGGAGAAGTGTAGAGAACGAAGGAAAACATGAATGAGAAGACACTGAATGAGAGAGAAACTAGTCCGTTAGAGCCAATGTCAAACACCAGCCAAATACAGTACATTTTTGACATTAGATGTTGAGTTTACCAACCCTTTCAGCTACTTTGGCAGACAGGATTTAGATATTGTTGAGAGGTATTCCTAAAAATATGTTTGTCTTGTGAACTTTGTTTTTCCCTTCTTAACCTACCAGTATACCCACTCATTTAGAGAGAGACACGCGGACAGACAGGTGAGAGACCGGCCTCAGGTGGATCGGCTGGCTGGAGATTTGTCAAACTCGCTGGCACTGAGAATTAAACAGACAGCCGGTCACTCCAGCCAACCGGGGTTATCCATGTCGCTCAAGTGTCTGCACAGCAAAACATGATTTCTGTGTGAGGAGAATTGTGATTGATCAATTCCGATTTAGCGCTTTAGTTCAGAGCTTTCTTGAAATCCAGCCTGGTGAAACAGACTGAATCACACCTTTCAGAGCATTGGTCAGGTTGGAGAGGTGGCATAGCTCTGGTGTGGTATGTGATGGCAAACTCTTTAAAAAAGGTGTTTGGAATTTGTCAGATATGTCTTCATCTGTGAAGATGTTTTGTCTCACGGGTACATGGGGTCATTTTGGAATGTGGATTCCATTAAAAGAAGATTGTTAGGTTATGTCAATGTGCACGAAATATGTGATGGTGTGTGTCAGGATATACTATATAGGAAATGGTGATTATTTTGTTGCACTTTTTCACCTCATCTGTTTAAGTAACAGAGTGCACTTTTCATGTTTACCTGCGTCTGTATCGAGTAAACAAAAGAGTTTCCCAGCCCCCAGCTAGTATGAGCTTTAGGAAAGGGATGATGGCTGGTTTTCTGCCAAATTGACTGTTGGAGCAGACAGCTGAACAGACAAAGACCAGCATGTCGCTGATGGTTGTATCACACCCTGCCTCAGACATCATTCAGACTCGTCAACTGAACAGTCGAGCACATGTGAAATAGGGGTACATTTTATAAATTCTTTTCTTTCTTTTTTTTTTTTTTGCTTTTACATAACACTACGCCTAGTGCACATGGTTTAGGTCATATGGAAGATCATATTGTACACACATCAAAAACAAATGTCCTTGTTGCCTACAGTATGGCATGCTTTTCCACCAAATGGTATTCAAATTTATTACTTGGTTTTTGAGATATGTTGCTAATAACCACAGACAAAGACAGCTGAAAACGTAACATCACTGTTGGAGACAATGAGAGGTTTCACTTCCTCTCATTTAATGTTGTATAGTGTGGGCTGTGACTGGGCTAGCACAGAAAACTTGTTTTCTTCCAATAAGAGAGTAAGAGTTACTGATGGATGCCAAACCCCACCAGCTGTTTTCACCACTCGCCAGCTAGTGAAAAGCCTGACCAGCCCATCTTTTTAAAAGTGGGTTTAACGTAGTGTCCTAAACTGGCACAGCCACGGTCCCCATAGAAACCACTGACATTGAAACTGCTTTAAACCAATCACTGCTGAAAGCGACAGTGATAGGCAGTGGCCTTGCTTAATCATGATCCAGATAAAGAGTGTGGGAGGTCACTAGTAGTTCACAGCCCTCCAGTGAACTCTTTAACCAGTATTTTTATCAGTTTATTTGCATAGCCTTGATATGACAGACTTTCATATCACTGTCTTTGAATTGCAGTTCTGATAATGTGTGTTTGTGTAACCCTCTTATTATTTATCTTCTTAAAGGGCAGTTACACTGTTTACTGTGATGAATAAAGTTGTCATTGAGGGAGAGAGCATGCATAAACTGTAAACTCTTTACCCCTGCTGTTTAGGTTGTATATTTATAGTTGTGTATTGTATAAACCTTCCTTCCTGTACTAGCCTGTGCTCCTTGAAACCCAATTTGCATGTCGTACACAAGCTTCAGGTGCCTGGTCAAACATTGCTGTCTTTTTATGTCTGGTTGTAGTAATAAGCTTAAAATTGTACATTCTTCAGTTCCATTGCACAGCTAGTAGTACTCATGAGCTCCAATTCAAATTCTATGTAACGGCCTAACTCTAAACTTAAGCTTGAGAATGTGGTGGTTTGGAGTTCTTTTGTGACTGTAAATGGTCACGTAACGGGAGACCAGATTGGCCTTGTTTATGTTACACCCCAGTGGTTTGATGAGAGCATGTTGCGCTCTCCTACCCGCAGGCTGGCCGTAAATGTTATTCTGCAGTTTGATGTTTGTACAATGACACAGGACTTTTAGCTGATATTGTGCAGTGCTTTTAATTCCATTAATTTCCTAGTCTGTGTGTTTGTAGAGTCTTTAATTCCTGGGAGCCCAAGTGAATAAATTGAGCACAGTTCTGCAGATATGAAAATGTATTGCTGTACTTGTCATGTGGGGACATGGCATTTTAGACCCACATGATGAGGCCCAAATCATTGTAATTATCAATGTCTTTCAGTTTTCCTTTGCCACATCCCAGGCTACTAGGATAATACTGGTTCATGTAATGGCTGCAGGGTCTCATCTCCTAAACTATGTGTCAGAACCTCAAAATAATTACAGGCCCCTAACTCGTGTGGGTTCTCCTTATGTCAAAAGAGGCAATATGTCTTAATGAAACAAGCTCCTGGGGGATAGAAATAAATCATTTGTTGGGTGTGAGACTGTGAATGTTGCAGGAACACTGTAGCATCCAGTTTCATAAGCTCAATGCCAGATAAGGTCAGAAAAACAATTCCTCTCACCCACATTCAACAGGTGACAGGTAACATTCATCAGGTTCTGCAGGTTTATAATCTTACAGGCTGTTGCTGATAAGATGGTGGATTTTGTGAACAGAAACTGAGTGAAGATGGAAATGCTGTCAAGGGCGCATGCTTCACATATTAGACTTGCGTAGTAATTGTTGAACAGATTAAGTATTTTTGCAGTTTGATTTTCTGAAACAGGACATCAAGCACACAAAGCAGTCTATCTTGCTGCAGTATTGTGATATATCCTGTTTCATCAGAAGAAGATGAGATGCCATAGTCTACCATTACTCTTCTGAACAGACGGTAATCTCTGCAGTCGTCAATGAACTGTGACCTTACTTGGTTCACTTTCAGAGCAACGTGTCCTCTGTAGGAAAGTGGTACAGTCAGGTCAGGAATTAGCAGGGTAAGTAAGTGCCCGTGAATTAAGATGATAATGAAAGCTGTTAAGTCTTGCTTCCATGCAGCATAGTTTGTCTCTATGCTCTGTTTTTATTTTTATTTTTTGATGCAGCGTCCAGTAATTGAAAATACCACACTTAATGATATTTGTAAAACAGTCACTTCTGCTTGTGACTGTGTAACTTTGGGAAGGCATAGTATTAACTCTTATCAGGGTCATATGGGGATTTCCACAGACACTAAATAAGCACTTTCTCACGATTCTCCACGATACTTTCAAAAAGCCTCTGCTAAATGGCATGTGCATGTGTGTACTACCATTACTGCTGCTGCCAAAGCATAAAACAGAAGCTGCTGTCGGCTGATATTGTGTGGGCTATACAACCTGTGGAATTTCTGTGTGAATGTCGTGATAATTTAGATTAGTCATGTAAACGCTTTAATCAGATTATGTTATTTGCAAGGGACGTAATCGAAGTAATCTTCATTTATTTAGCAAAGCTTGGTTACTTGTCTATTTTGTGAGTTACTCATTGTATGTATACCACTTAGTCAGATTTTATTTTATGTGTGTAAGTGTTATCCGCTCGGGTCACACGGTAAACCATGTATAAGTGATAAGGATGGTATGGCATGATGGACACATTACAAGGGTTCCTAGAACTGCAGATACCACTGAGAATCAATACAACAATTATTAGCTCTATGCAGCTCAGGTACATAAAAACCGTGTTGTTGTAAATAAGTAGCAGCTTGTCAACAGGTTAGCCAGAACAAATGCGTAAGATTCATTGCAGCAACTGCAATTTGCAGTGTGTATTTTCTCCCTATTGGTCAAAAACTATCTAGCAATTCAAGTATTATTGGTGGGTTACTGGCCAAGCTGGGTTACTGTAGATTAGGCCTATGGAGATTACCGTAATACTGTGGTCATGTGATGCCTACTGTAATGGTTGAGCTCATCTGTCATATGCACAGATAAAAACAAGTTTCACCGCACAATGAAATTCTTGCTTTGCCCTTTCGCCTTCAATGCCATGCGGGATTGAGTACAGTATACATACAGTATACACGCATAAGATTATGATGTTCAAGGGATTAAAAACTATGTTCAAGGAATTCAAAGCTATGTTCATTACCATCATCACCGCAACATTAATATACCCATAACGTAATTTATGAATATGTTCCCTTTTTTATGTTGCACTTTAAAAAAGCCAAATCAGGATAAAGCCTAATTATTAATATTGGTAAAGCTGTAATTTTGCTTGAAGCTTATACATTACTTGTCCATGTTCATTTACGGTTTTGTCCACAGTCCATCCCATTTTGTTTGTTCTTGTTTTCATTAGTGTTAGGGTTGGTGGTAACCGCGGGGATACTTTGAACACACCATCACATCCCCTCTGCAGATGCTTTGACCATACTGTTACTTTTATGTGGTAATACACAACTGAACATAATTTCACATGATGATGTTGCCCTCTGCTTGTGGCATTTTAAAGTATAGACAGTGATAAATATAGAAAAGGGTGTCGGGTCATGTTAAGCTTTAAGGGGTTAAGTGGCATCAGCAAACCTGGTGACGCTGGGAAAGGGTTAACACCAATGCAGCTATAAGCAGGACATGGCTACTTCCTTTTAAGGGCTTAAGTCCTCTGAAGAGTGCAATAGAGGGGGAGAGAGAGAGTGAGATACTGGGAAAGTGAGTCGGATATGGGGCAATGAGAGAGAGAGAGAGAGAGAGAGAGAATGTGAGAGAGGGAAAAAGAGACAGTTTTTGTGGGAGGGAAATGGACAGAGTTAGATAATGGGAAAGGTAAAGAGAGTGAGAAGGGAGTTTCATGGTGGGAAAAAGGGACTGAAACAGAAACAGTGCTGAGCGTGAGAATAATGGTGGAAGCTTGATGACATAGGACGAGGGAGGCATAAGCTGTGAGAGAGGAGAGAGAATGAAATGGGCTTAAACAGAGAACTGAAAGATACATAAAGGTTACAGCAAACAAGAAAGCAAATAGGAATATCGTGAAAAAAGGAGAAATGACGAGGGAAAAGAATGGGTGCAACAGAAAAAAAATGCTAAAGTGTTTTTGTGCAGCATGATGGAGTAGAGGGAAATCCAGAACACACAGGGTGAAAACTTAGCAATCATTTGAGTTATCTAATGGACCCCTGCTGTACATCTGCCATGGTGGAGTGTCTGCGTTGATGTTTTGTGGGAATGCCTTTGTGTATTTTTGTCATTTAGGTATATGTAGTGCAGATATTATTCATGTGTGTTATAATACATTTGTATATTTATGTATTTCCCTTCCCCACTGTTGGGGATATCTTGTAACTTCATATCTCTGTTTGTTTAAAACTTCTGTGTAATAAATTCAACATTCAAACAAGTTCTCAATACCATAAATCACAGAGCTGAGAAGCTGTAGCTTGGCACAGTGAGTTTGCTTATTGAACTCATGTATGTCCTCATGTTTATACTCCATATATCATGCAGGTCTTCTGCTTACAGCGTCAGCCATTTGTGTTTGCATGTGTCCAACATAGTGAGAGGGAGGCTCCTATTAGTTTAAGTGGTAGTACATGACAGGGAGTGTACGGTATAACCTACTGACACTACCATTTCATCCAGAAAACTATGTCATTATGTGAGACGTACTGTACTTTATCATCAAATGTGTAAAAGCTGTTTCCCCTGGACTCAGTTTTGGAGTTGTTAAATATCTGCACTCGTCACAAAAGCATCTCTGCTGATCAAAGTGCCTGATCTTATCTGGCTACACTGTCGAGTCTCTGTCTCAAGTCTTTGTTGCTTTGTTACTACTCAGTATAACCTCAGTTCTTCAAGGAGCTCCACTGAACATATTGCCTTGCTCTATGCCACCCACATTACAATGCATTATTTCTTCACCGTCGACTCCAATGATATGACGTCTATTTTCCCAGCTGACTCTCATATGATACAAAGTGCCGCTGGCAGGATACGGCCAGTACTAATGATACACATAACTCCTTGTGTTTATGATAAAGGAGAATTCCACCACCAACATAATCCTATTGATGTTATCCAAAGCACGGTTTTGATATTCAGTATTTTGAGTGTATGCCCAATTCTTTTGGTAAGGCCCCAATTTGCTGGAGGGAGTAATTGACATGTTGTTCCACACTCATAATTTGGCTCTGGTATGACGCACCACTGCCAGCAGACATGATGCATCAGCAGTCCTGATACCTGCATTGCACTACATATTTTACCAAGAATGACACAAAAGATGGCATCAGGTTTATTATCTACAATCTGCTGCTTCTCTCTGGGTATCTATGTATGTTGACATTTGTGTAGTAGTTAAATTGTCTGCCTCAGAATCCAGATCACTGATCATCATAAATCTGATTATTGATGCATTTATTGTGAGCTTTGACAATTCAAACAATGTTATTTTTAAGACGATGGATGCTTTTTCAGAGTTTTTGCAAGTTGAAAACAGATTATATTTAAACGATACCCAAATTAATCTAAGTGAAGTTTCTTGCGATATGATCCTTTTTAAGAATAAGTACATTGCAGTGATAATAAGCTTCAACTGAAAATGATGAGCCAATGAAATCCCTCACACAAACTTTTAGAGGTTTCTGTCATATTCATTCACTTCTGGTGGGCTGCAACACCTAAATATACATTCCAAAAGATGCATTTATGTCTGTAAAATATGTCACTATTAGTTAAATGATATGATAATTATACAAATATGATTTTTTCCATATTGCCCATCCCCACATTCAGTTATAGAAATGAATGTAAAATCTGTTTTTGGGTGGACAGTAATGAAAGCAGCGGTAGATTGCGGTGGCACTGTGGTGTTTATGAATCAGGCTGGTGTGTGTGTGTGTTTTGTAACTCCTCCTTTGTACCACCTGCTTTCTGTGCCTTTTATTATGCATCTCTCCACATATATTGCAAGTTTGCAGCTTGCTTGTATAATTGTTCAATTGTGTGCAAATTTATATAACTTATGTAGTGCAGACATTATGCGTTTTTTTTATTTATTTTTTTTTTATTCGATTTCCACATTAGCCTGGTATTGTAGCTGTAGAACCTGGAGTTAAGGCTGCTTAGGTCAGCACTTCGGCACGCATTGACTGCTGACGTGTAGAGCCAGACTACATATATCTTCTCTGGGGAGGACATACAGGCTTAGGATTTATTTTGCTCCTCTCTGTAAGGGTCTTGGGGAGAGAAGACACAAAGCAGAAGGGAAAAAATTAAGAGAAAGACTTGGATTAAGTCTTGGAGAGTGTCAAAAAGCGATGCCACAACTGCTAATTTCAACAATCATCTATGAGCTGTTTTGAGTGGAGGTTATTAATATTATTTTAGTTCATCACATTTATTTCACAGTCAGTTGCTGTTTGATACAGTCGAGGAGACACTGCCACTTCTCTCTCCTCTGTAGGAACAAGCTGCACGTGTGCATTTTGAAGGCACGATTCTGGAGGGATTTCTATGTGGGTGTGCAGTAGGAACCGATCATGTACTTTATTGAGTCTGCTCTCGTGCTTGCCAATCGTTATGCGTCTTTCACCTCCTGTGTGTCAGTTTGAGATTGCACATGTACTGTACGTATGCGTTCGGCTCTGCCTGCTTCACTGTGTGCCCAAGTGCATGATTAAGCCGCTGTGTGCGTGTGCATGTGGGAATGTTTGTGTGAGTGCATGCCAGCAGAGGCTGTCAGTGACGTCTGAGTCTGCTAGGTCTGAAGGAGAAGCAACATGTGAGGGAAGCTCCCTTCTTCACATCTAACCCTGGTATTATCAATCAGGCCTTGAGAGTGCAACACACACCATACATTACTTCTGTCACTTATATTGTATTTTTATTGTTGTGTTATTATTGCTGCAATCAAAAGGAGCCAAAACACAAGAATCCCACTCTTATAATGTATTATGGGAAGGAATCTTGAATCTTGAAGGAGAGAGAGAGGGAAGAAGAAGTAGAAGCAGAGAGAAGAGAGGCTGAGCCAGAAGGAGGTGAAGAGAGAGAGAGGGACAGAGTGGGAGGATAGATGAGGAACAGATGTTTGGGGCTGTTGTTGAGGACATGAAGGGGGAAACTATAGGGGGGATGCTGTAGGTGAGGGGAGTGAAGGGGGACTGGATGGAGTAAGGGACAGAGAGATGAGTGTGACTGTAACTTGATTAATCAGTTTGTCTTTAAAATGTTAAAAATGAAAAGCTAAAGTAGAAGTTAAAAGAGAACAAAGGAATATCTGTTAATTACTCACTCTCACCAGCAGCCCAAAAAAGTCCCAGAGTATTCATTCATTTTAATATGAGGTTTTTACATTTGACAGACTGTATCCAGAAAGTGTCTACAAGTGTAACACTCATGGAGTCTGGTGGCCTACAAGAGAGCGATATAACCATTGTTTCTGGTTTAACAAAAAGGATCCTGCAGGTCAGTCTCTGCAGGGATCCTTTCCGTAATGTTGCCAGACACTTTGAATAACGATCTAAGCTGGTCAGTGGCAAAAACAAGCAGTTTTAATTTTCATAGATGGACATGGTTGCCCCAAATGATTAAATTAGTTATTTCAGCTCAGGTTGGCTGCTGCAAGCATAGTGTCACCTCATTTTGTACCCAAGATATATAAATGCTGAAGTTATACTTAACACTAAACTATTCCTAAAGGCTATGAAAAAAGTTATGTTACTATCTCAGGTTAAAAAATAAAAAGAAAAATTTGGTATTTATTTTTTGCAGATTGTACTTAGTTGCGTACTCATTTCTCAGCAAATAAAAAATGCCACCATGCTCTGTACTGTATTAAGAATCAGGGTAAAATGGAAGAACAATAAATGACTGGAGAATTTGTCAGCTTCCCCCGATGCTAGAAATGGACACAAATTGGCCATTTAGGTGACAGAACTGTCACTGAGTGAGCTGCTGAAGCGATGGGAGAGTGCCTCCACTCCTCACAGGCTTGTGTTTATGATATTTGCCATTCTAAATAATTTACTGTCACAAGAACAGGTTGTGTGTGTTTGCGTGTGTATTGAAATTTTAGAACTGGGAAGTCAACTGCTTAATCTTCTACATTTCATGCAACAAATGAATAGGCAAGCACCATTCATAGTCTACATGACTATTTTCAGTGACAGCACACCCATCCTCAAACATGATCCAGCCGCTACCACTGTTTTATTCTGCCAAACTCATTCTGTCAAATAGACTAAAGGCTCCAAATGGTGGTTGACACGCTGCCAAAGTAGCTAATGTAATGGACAGACTTTTCCTTTGCAAAAGCCAAAATTTCCCTGTGTTTTACTGTTTCTATTCCAGGAAACTGAGTGGTTAGAAGGTGTGAGCAGCAACAGGTGGGCGGACAAATAACAGGCCTCTCCAAAATTATTTTACGTCGCCTATCAGCCTTTAGCTCTCGCACTTAAAAGCCAGCCGTCGCTTCCTCAGTTTAGGTTAGGGTTCATTTAATCCTCACCGACCGTGTCGCCGGATCTGTCTCTCTGTCATGTGTTTTTCTTCGTCTGTTCCCACCTGTCTCATCCATCTTACCACTGTAACCACTCTGTAGCCATTTTGTTGAAGCAAAAATAGCAAAATGTAAAATATTGAAATTTGAAGAGTCTGAGGCGAAGTGGACACAGTCATGCTTTGGTCTCCCCTACAGCTAATTGGCTGATGTATTGATGGGCTGAGCAGATAGACAGTCACACACTGAGAATGGCTGTAAGGGAAATCAATGGAAAACACCAGGCAGGGACGAATGAATTGCTCTCTTTTTTTCCCTTATTCACTTATTCACTCAGTGGGCTCTCTCTCTTTCTGTCTCTAAATGATTATCTCTCTCTTGCTTTGTGACTGTTTCTCCACATGTCCTGAATCACCAGTTATCACATGCAATAGTTATCCCCTTATTTACCTGCCCTACACACATAACGCGTCTAGGTAGTTTGCTTTCTGTCCCTTTTTCTGTTCCTTTTTCTTTATCTCTCCTTTCTCTTTGTCTATCAACAGGCGTGCACAGTAGCTTACTACTCGTTACTGCCATCGTGTTGGCATTTGCCATTATGTCTTTTCTCATCTCTTTTTCTCACTGTGTTTGTCTATTTCTTTTTTCACATCACAATATATATCTCTCTCACCCCTTCTGGTCTGTCTTTTTCTTTCTCCCCCTCTGGTTTTCCCTCTGTCCTCTATCTTTCTCTTCTCTCCATCTGTTAATGCAGTTATGACAGTGAGTGGGTGTGTGGGGAGGGATGGAGAGAGATAGAGAACGGGAGGGGGGGGATCTGCCACTTGGATAGAGGAGAAGGGGGGATGGAGGGAGGGTGAAGGGGGTATAGTTGTTATGGTGATGAGATCTTCTTTGTGTTAGGTTGCCAAGGCAACTTTAGGCGTACACTTGATACAGCCACCACCACCACCACCACCCCACCCCCCTCCCCCACCAACCACATGACTGTAGGGAGAGCACTTCACACATTGCACACTCAGACTCACGCACCCACACATTGAAGCATACAAAAGCATGTACACACACACACACACTGTTTTTATTATGTCCACCTGCTCTTGACAGACAAAACTGCATTTTATGTGGCTGTTGGAGACAATACATGATTCATTTTCAAATCGCCCGAAACATTGGGAGTGAGTCTGTGCTGACTAAGCTAGCTTATTTCCTCTTTTGGTTTGAAGTGCCCAACTCGCACAAGAAAGACAAACTCTTAAGTGTTTATTTTGTACTATTATTTATTTCCCAACAAACACAGGGCTTATGTGTTCATGTGGTTCACCAGTTGTATAATATGTTCAGCTAGAGTTTTAGAGCTAACCTGTGAAGTAACCTGAACGCTAACCTGTAAAGTAACCTGAACCTTGAGTCTAACCGGGGGGAAAAAAATGTGGAACCAATGCGAGCCCCACAGTTACTGTGTGCTACAATCATAATGTAGGGTACATAACAGTATAAAGAGTAAAAGTAGAGCAAACCAACAAACCCTAATAAAGATATAAAGGTGTACATACAGAGCAAAATATTGACTTGAACTAGGTATAGCAATTATCTGTAAGATAAGTGGTTTTACACCTTTTTGCTGATTCACAACAAATCAGTGTTCCCATGCATGACCTGCTTTGTACGGGTCTAAGTGTACATCTTCAACAGTGTGTGTGTGTGTGTGTTGGTCTTATTGCCTCTTTTCTGCAGTACCTGCAGCGATCTGACCTGTTCATGAGTTTGACTTGGATCAAAACAAATCACTTTAAGCAGTTTGGAATGTGTCCTGGTAGGTGGTTATGCTGCAGATAATGGAGTTTTGGAGTGGAGGGAAATTATAATTCTCATTATTTTCCCAGGTGTTGTTACCATGATTCCTGTAAATAAACATTAAATGAGCCTGCCTAGGGTTACATGTTTTATTCTATTTATCACAAAATGCTGATTCTCCACTAACTGCTAACCTTTATCTAAATAAATAAAATAAATGTATTTCTGGAACTTTCAAGCAGCCATTTGCTTCAGGTAATATCATTGATGTGTGAAAAATCAACTTTCTGCTTAGGTAGGTAATTAATCACACTGAGCAGCATGTTGCCTTTCCTCAGGCCCCCATGTTCTTAGAAAGAGGGAGGGAGAGAGGGAGGGAGGGGGAGAGAGAGAGAGAGAGATGCAACAAAACACAAACCAGGGATTGTTGTGGCTCCTAAACCCCTTCGGCCACCAGGGCGTCATCCATTTTTTCTGAACGACCAATACCCTTATATTGTGAAATGCATACGATAAATAAAATATTTAGCAGTGAAGGAGGGAGGGAGGGAGGTTTAGGGTTAAGTGGGAGTCATGGGGAATAGGCATCAGGATAAGATCATAGATAACTAATGACTAATGGGTAGAAGGTTCACTTATGTTAAATATGTTGCTGCGTATGTTTTTAGGAAGCGTGCCTTGTTAATTTTCCCTTGAAGATGACATACTTACACATTGACATATATTGATTGCTTTTTTTGTGCTGAAATCAAGTCAAACATGAGACATTTAGAGAGTTTTTGAATCTAGCCTAACACTTTTTCTTATTTTTTCTATGCATACACTTGTTTTTCTTTTTACATGTACCAAGGACAGGAAGGTCAAAGGTCAGGGTCAGGTCTAAGAGCTGTAATCTGGTAGCCCTGCCTGACTACTGTTTGTGTTACCATGAAAATTTGTAAATATGAAGTAATTTACCAGACACAGTAGTCATGACTTTGGCACCACACAGCTCAGGTGGGCTTGTATTAGCCTAGAGTACAAACAACTATATGAGGAAAACTGTACTGAATTGCTATTAAACTGATTTGATTTTTATTTGGGAAGAAGCCTCAGTTCAGTCTTCATTGAAAGATGTAAACTTCCATCGATCATCACAAAATAAAAGCAGAGATGTTTCTGTATTTGTTGCTCTAGTCATCTCTTTGACATTGTTGTTTATTCACATTGACATTACCCTTTGCTTACATAAACAAAAAAAGGTCTCTAAAGAAAATCCAGTATGAGTAGCATTTTGTAGCTGAGCATGAGAGCCTGCAATGTTCAGTAAACAACGTTACTATGCACCAACGTTGCACAGGAGGCTAATGTCTGTTAATCTCAGCCAACAGATGTTAAATTAGGAAACCTATCAGGCAATACACCAGTCTCTGTTTTGCATTTGCTATCTTATCACAATCCCCAACAGCCAACTCCAGAGGTTCGAACCATGGTAAAGGAGAAAAAAGTGAGACACCAGACTGGAGGAAGGGAGAGGAGTCGTGAAGCTTCAGGAGCAACACGAGGGAGGAAGGTCTGCTCCTTTGAGACAGCTGAGGGGGCGACGTATACGACAAATGACAGAGAAGAGGGAGCCAGTGAAATTGAGAATAGTGTTGAACTCACGGGAGTGTACTAGTACTGCTTACACTGTATTCCCTTTGTAGAAAGAGGGTTGACATTGACACATAAATAGAAAGAGATCCTCTGTATGCACAAGAAAAATCTCACTGATGGAGAATTAAATCTTAACATGTGTTTTATGTTTTACTGGCTTGTGACCAAATTCAAAGTCTTTTTTTTAATTTGTCTTTGCTATGAACGATCGCATTTTGTTATTTTTAAGTAAAGTCTCATTGTGAGCATAATGGCTAGAAGGATACAAGATGTTTGCTTTACTCTGCAAGCAGCTTGTACTTGGGTGGGATTTAAGAAAAATCAGTCGTCACATGGCCTACTGATGCATAGTCATAGACCAGGAAGGAATAGGTCGATGAATAGGCTGTCCTGAATGAAAATATCTAGAAAGAGAGAGCAGATCTTTTGTCAAGCAAAGTAAAGGAGACATTAATATGTGAGTACTTTTAGAATCCATATATTTCACCTCCATATATCTTTCTTTTGCTCTTTGAATAGTTTAATAGAATTTTGCTTGGGTTCACATGGCGCCTAAAGCGTTTTCATGTGTAGAGTTGGGTCCACTTGGCAATAAAATGTATTTTATTGAGTCTCGACTGACCACTTGTGATCAGATCTGTATGCAAATAAACACGTACATCATTTGTACAAACAGTTATTTAAAATGTTAAAACATTAAAAAACAATTAAATAGCAATGTCTCCTAGTCAGACAACAGCTCGCTTTTAAAAATCTGTGTGTCTATGCTTGGTGCGGCAATGTCACAGCATCATATTCCATTAAATATCATTATCGTAACTGTAATGTCACAATCCAAATCATATCCATTATGTGAACTACTCTGATGGGGCACAGAGCAAAGTTTGGTGAGCAGGCATAGGGAGAATTGAGATGAGGAGCATCAGATCCATAGAAAACAGACATTAAGGATTTAAAATTCACTTTTGCTGATTAACAGGACCCATCAGGCAGACATGACCCTCCACCAGAAACATCTCTAAATGCAAAGCTGGACGCAGATTCTAGAGATTATTTTATAACATGTTTTAGTTCTGACAATTAATTGAAATGGGCTCATTATCGGCGTACCTTCCCCTTATGCAGAAGTCAGTTGACACACACACACACACACACACACACACACACACACACACACACACACACACACACACACACACACACACACACACACACACACACACACACACACACACACACACACACACACACGTACACAGTGCTAAAGGAATGTGGTGATGTCCGACCCAGACCACTTCCGACTGTGGTTAAGGGATTGGAAAAAGCTGTCGGCTTGAGTTGGATCTCCAAAGACTCATGATAATGCCAGGTCTCAACAGGGCCCCAATTTTGTGATTCAGCTCATCGCATGCAAATGTCACATCTGAGCCGCACAAGGGGGTCCACAACTTATTTCCTCAATAAAATGATTGAATTATTTGTGCCTTGTAGCATCTAGCAGGCCAGTGAAAAACCTCGAGCTGTACATTGGCACAGGCTTTATGTTGACTTTGAACCTTTAGGTAAGTTTAGGTATGTATTGTGTATCTGTTGTCGTTCCTAACATCTTCTTGGCTCAGCATTGTATCTGATTCAATGATCTAAAATATGCTCAGGCTAGATGTTGTTTAATCATACAAACTGTAAATCAAAAAACTACAGGAAATGATGCTACTGTTTAGAATAAATTGAAGTGAACTGTACTTGTAAGGCATTTGTCTTTATACCAGACATTGGTTTTGCGTCAGTCTCATATAGACTGTAACTCACTGTGAACTTCCAGCATCGAGTGCTGACAGAATTAGAATGGACCTCTTCCTGTTTCCACTAATGTTCATTAACAATCCAGACTTCTGAGAAACCAAGAGTTTATTTGCCATTGCTTTAGAGCCAGCCTAACAGACTTTGATAGAGCCGTGTTTTTGTTTTGTTTTTTGATTGGGTAATGGTCAGAATGTACCATGGCCTGCAGGGAAATCATTACAAATTTGGCTGGTGTTTGCCAAATGAGTTACAACCCCAATAGTGCCACTTGTCGTGTTGTAAATTGTTGCCCTGTGTTTAAACAGCACTAAAGCCTGTCGTGTGGACGGGACCAGTGAGAGTCCAAGTAGGTAAAGCAGATGCCAAACGACTCTGAATGTATTGTATGCATGTGAGAGTTAACACATGTATACTAATAGTTGAAATGTAGAAGTCACACTTAATGCATTTCTCCTCCTATATGTGCTGTACAAAACAAATTTCCTTTCAGTTACAAGACTGTTTTATGTAATTCCCTAAAAAAAAAAAAAAGAAACTTTTTTTGTGAAAATCTCCCTTGCAGATGTCACAAATGTCAGTACAGCAGTGTCTGAAACCATCCTGTTGCTTTATCAGTGTTGAGTGATAGTGAGAGTGATCTCCACGGAGAGTAGAGTGTTAAACTCTGTCCATCTCCCCAGGTGACCGGGGGAAAGTGGTGTGTATGTGTGAGTTTCCCCCAGGCTCCCGTCCTCACAGTCCAGATCTAATGGGCTCTGACAGGATGGTAATAAGGTAGCAATGGACACACACTGTGTAGGTGTGTGTGTGTGTGGCAGCAGTAAGCTATGTCCATGCTGGCTAGTAACAGCCCAGTGTTAGAAAGCAGGTGTTTAGGACCCTGATCTCAC
Source organism: Pempheris klunzingeri (assembly GCF_042242105.1). Classification (NCBI taxonomy): domain Eukaryota; kingdom Metazoa; phylum Chordata; class Actinopteri; order Acropomatiformes; family Pempheridae; genus Pempheris; species Pempheris klunzingeri. The sequence continues at coordinate 7,213,083 of NC_092022.1, forward strand.
TCTCTGTGTGCGTAAATTAGCACCCTGTTTACACACGTTCACAAGGTCACGATGCCCCTATAGATGCCCACAAACGCTGCAGAGAGCCACAAGCCATGCACACTGAATGCAGACTTGCACTGTGTAACCACAGATACTATACTGTACACATTCACACACACACATACATACACAGCTGTTTCGTTTCTACCTCATGCACACAGTTAATTCTCTCTTGAGTTGCCACTTTATTAGTCCTGATGCATATTCACATCCAGCAGTGTCCTTCCAGGTTGCAGCTACCCTGATGAACACTGTCTAGTGTCAAGTGCACAGCACTGAAATCATGACCAGAAATTAAACTTGATTACAGCTGCTGTTTAGAGGTTTCCAGGAACTATGCTCTGCCTTGCACAGGATGTTTTCCCCCTGTGTTTGGTTTGATGTTGTTACAAACATTGGTTAAAGCTGCGTTCTCTGTCATCAAACGTGATTGCTGACACGTGAAACATAAACATTAGTCATTTGATATTAAGAACTGTTTACAGTGTGTTTTTATATACACTGAATCTACCACCTTCAGTATTTTACTTGCAAACTACCCTTGTTAATCGGCCAAGTTGGGCATAAGTCACCTCACCCCAGGGTGTCCCCGGCCTCTGCCTGGAGCCAGGCCTGTGCAAAGCTTGCCGGAAAGAGGCTTGTGTTTTGGCCTGTAGTCATGGGGCTCAGTTGGAAAAAGCCTGAAAAAACAAAGTTGGGCTGGCACCATGTGGGTGCAAAACCAGCAAAAGCAAGTAGTAGGCGTACAGAAAATGGAAATGAATGGAACCAGACTTTATAAGAGCAGCAGAACAGTTACCCACTAACCTAATGAATAAAAATGCATTTGTTTGTATTGGATGCTGTTATTTTTACCTGTTAATACTCAAATGTGCTCAAATGTGAAGATTCGGGTTAGGCCGTTAATCAGTTTAATAACCTGATTGCAAACATGTCTGTGTCATATTCTGTATAATTTAAAGATCCCTTTCTCCCTTACTCAACAGGTTAGGAAATTCAAATCTTAATTAAGGCTATATGTTCTTTGCTGACTAATATCACCATCTCTCACTTGTTATATTTCTGTCTCACATAATCGGGGTATGAGTTCTTCTGGCTTAGCGTCAGAGGCACGACGCGTTCTCATGGGCCAACAATTAAATAGATTAGTGTCTTGAATAATATGAGTGTTAATGTGAATACAGACACCTTCATTTGCGTAGCGTTTGCTTTCTGAACAAGATATGTCGTGTGGTTACTTAGCTTTATTTTTTTTTTGTTAGGATAGATGTGTAACTTTTCAATTACAGGGTCCGATCGAGGTACAGTGTCTGAAAGAGCATGCTGCAAGGCTCAGCTATAAGACTTTTTACAGTAAGCCATCAGGAATTTGATGGTATATTACTTTTATTTGAAATATTAGTAATGTCTCTGGCAGAGATCTACAAGAGGTTCAGAGATGGGGTCAGCTACTCAACAGCTCTCCTGGCTCTGTGTTTTGCTCAAGGAAACACTTCATTTGGGCAGAAGCCTGCTGTTGTGAGTCCTTGAATGCTGAATTTGAAAGCAGAGAGCGACATCAGATGTGCCGTCCTGGTGGCTCAGGAACATTAACAGTGTCCCAGCAGCATCTGTGCATCCAAACAGTGCACTGCAACAGCTTGCAGCCGGCTGCACTGGCACAGACAAGTCTGCTTGTCAAGCAAAAATGTAAACAAACCACGAACCCCATAATAAACACCGAAAATTGGGAACAGTTGACATCAAATATGAAGCTGGGGTACCTGTCAGTGTTTGGGGAAAGAACCATTGTTTCAATTTCATGCTTTCTCTCTCCAAGTACATCACTCCTCATAAATATTTAACACATAAACATGTAATTATGAGGGCTATTATTGAGATATTTGTTAATCCACTCATATATGTCCGCCTTCAGGCTGTCATTGTACGATTATTGCTGCTGGAGTTTGATCATGTTTTGTTTTATTAGTTTTCAGTTTGCAGTCAAAAAATTATAGCCATTTGTTAGAGGGAAAGTGTGTGTGTGTGTGTGTGTGTCTGATAATGCTGGAGGCTGTAGCCACTGCTCAGAGTAGCAGTCGTGTACGTAGAAAATATTAACTTTGCAGTACTGAAAATTCTTCTACTTTTTTTTTTTTTCCATTTTCAAGTCCTTTCTTAGTTCATCTTTTTTGCTGGTCACGCTCTGTCTGCCTGTTTTCCATCACGTCTGCCTATATCTTTGAGCTTTTATCTCTTTACCTCTTGTTGCCTTCATCTGTTTGACTGTCTGTATCTTTTCCTCTCCAATGCTGACTGTCACTCTGACTCACTGTCTGCCTTTTGGTACCTTTTTCTTTTCTAAATCCCCCTCTTTCACATCAATTATTGTTATGAACACTGTCTGTTCAGAGCAGATAATGGTAATGAGGATTTCAAAGCAATCTCAAAATCATATTAAATGTCATTATGTAAAAACAATGATGTTAATTTCACCTCTCTGTCTTTCTCTCCACAGCTCCACCACCCAGCAGATTCAACAGGAGAGTGTCAGGTAAGGAGTCTGTGTGTGTGTGCGCGTGTGTGCGCGTGTGTGTGTGTCTTTGACGTCATGTCCCTTAAGTGTAACCCACACCAGAGACAACATTGCATACATCACTGCCTAAGTGGCTCACCTGCAGCTTGTGTGTGCGTTATTGTGTGTGTCATGCACGCTGAGGCCAAATGGTAGACTTACGTGTTTGTGTGTTTAGGCAGCATTTTCATAACGAGTATATTTGCGTATGTCATGGATGTAAGACAGTGTTAAGAGGCATCTCTGCGGTGTGTTTTGGGTTTTGAGTGTCTGCCTCTGTGTCCTTGTCTGTGGTTTGTGTGTACGGTGCTCTTGTTTTCTCACGCTTCATCGTACCCGTCTAGTGTTTACATATGAGTAATTGAATGTCGTCAGCCGTCACAGAGAGCTGCACTTTGATTAGGCTCTGGGTGTGTCGGCTGATGGTTATCTTTACTGCTGTCCTACTGTCCCTGCTCTCCATGCCACAGCGACATAAAGGCTTGGCGCTGAGTATGTGGTTTGGATTTGTGCAAGTTGTCCACTTTGTTGTACTGTTTTGTAGCCGTACACAGCTGGATTTTATAGAGTTCCTTGTTATTATTATGTGTTAAACAAAGTTGTTCAAACTCAGTTTCTCTGTTGACTTGTGTGGTACAAGTATAGACCCTCTTCGTAGTGGTTATGATGTAAGACATAATGATCCTTTTGAAGTTCTAAAGACAAATTGTGTTAATACAACAACAAAAGAGCATCACTGTGATTCTCATGTTTCAAGGAGATGTTACTACAAAGACTCCCGTCTGTAGTTTGTAAGTTATTTTACAAAGTTATTTTCCTTTGCAGGCGTTCTGACGCGTATGGTGTTTTTTTGTGGTGTGAGATGCATTTGAACTTCTTCCAAGGGAAGAAGGTTCTTTTAAAGCTTAAAGGAAAAGCCCATCCTTTTATCACCTTAATGGTGTTTTGACTAAAGAGGGATTCGTGTGATGTGCTTTGCTTTCCTGGACCCGTTTAGTTTAGTATTTTTGATATTTCTGAGATAATTGGTAAAATGTACAGGACAAAATGTCCACAATAAGAAATATTTACATACCAAGAATTATTACTTGGGAAAAAAAATGACATTTTACAAAAAACATTCAGCAGTGGTTCCTTTGCCAAAGTTCTTGCTGCAACATGTAAGAAACTCAAACACTGGCATATCGTCAGTAAGGAAAAAAATAAATAAGTGTCCTCTGACCTGTTGATGATTCCTGAACATCTGCAGCTTGCGCTGGTACAACAACAGACTGACTGAAATGTAGACTTAAGGCACTTCTCATTCTCTATAACCGAGTGTGGGCGCATATTGGCAGTGATAAACACTTAAATGGCATTAGTTTATAGTATTTAGCAGTAGTATTTAATGCAGGGTTACTGTATTGAATTGCACTATATTATCCGGGAGTTTCTTTTTTTTTTCGGCCACTGACTGTACAACAGAGTCCAACAATCTGCACGTCAGTGTGATTTTTACAATTTATGTGTCAGTTTCTCTGAAATAACGCAGTGGGTCCTGTCCACACTCACTCAGTAACTGAATTTGTAGATGAGACAGGTTAAGGGAAAGTGGTTGCTTCGTTATGATCCAGTGGCACAGTTGAGATCCTGACCTGGGGTTGAGGTGGACTCAACATTGATGGTGGTTTAAACACTTCCAGGTCCTTTGTTTGTTTTTGAAAAGTTATCCGAATGTTGTGATTAGTTAAACCTGTTATGTGTCATGAGAGGGTTACATAGGGCTAATTTAGTATTCAGGAGGGACGGCAGCATCAAAGTTATTAGGAATTAAGAATGTGTTTTCTCACATGGGAAACAAGGACACGATCAAGTCTAAGGTTTATTTTCTTTGGCCGAAAACGAGGTGGAAATGATGACTTGGTTATATATTTGTAACAAGTTTTGGCAGAGCACAAGGGGTAAAGCATCTGATTGCTGAAACTTAAGCTAAGCATGAAGGTCCTGCCTCGTTTGTGTGCCTTATATGATTTTTAATGGGATTCATACCAGTGAAGAGCACAAAAAGTACAAATGTTTAGTCTGTCTCTCATACACATTAAACCTGTGTGTTCTGGGGTCGTATCTTGTTGGTTTAGACTAATTAGCTACATCGCGTTCTGGTTGGCAGAGCACTGAGGCACACGTTTGAGCTGTTTTTTACTTGGTACATTGTATTTACCTGCCTGATCAAGCTGCACTAAAGGAGTTAACAAGCTGACACACCAGAGGTCAGACTGCTCCAAACATGATTGGTATGAATGCTGAGAGATAAGATGTTACACTCATGATTTCAGACACACAAACGCACACTTAGATACTTGTGTTTTGCGATAAATGTCATGTGAGAAGTTGCGTGTGTCTCTACAGAGTTGGAGGAAGCACAGATACGTAGTGACAATTTGAAATGACCTTGTCAGTGTTTGTCATCCAGTGTGGTAAAACATGTCTCTGTGCATGTGTCATTTCCTCACTTCTGGGCTGCTTCAGTGTCGTGTGATGTCCTCTCTCCCCTTCTCCTGCAGGCCATCGCCTCATTTTGTGTTATACAATATCTTCTTCTCTGCTCGTGTGTGTGTGTGTGTGTGTAATATCTTACCTTTCCCTGTGCTCTGACTGCGTGTAGAAAGCATCTTTGTGGGTTTTTTTTGCTCATCTGCTTGTGTGTGTTGAAAACGTAACATGATTCCTCGAATCCCTTTTTTTTTTGTTTTCACCTTTTCCATCTTGTGTCCAAAGTTTGTCACTAAATTACCTGCTTGCAACCTGTTCTCTTGCTTTTTGTAGTTTTCTTTTTACTCTTTTTGTTGTCAAGGTTATTGCTTGTATTTCCTTCCTCTTAGTTGTCACTGTGGCTGAATGCACGTCTGAGTGTGTCCAAAGAACATTTCCTTACCTGAATTGTTTGTCTAACTACAGTGTAATCTCACAGGAGATGTTAATGCAGTATGTAACGTGAGTATACATGTCTTCCCCTCCAGTGTGTGCGGAGGCGTTCAACCCAGATGACGATGACGAGGACACGGAGCCCAGAGTGGTTCACCCAAAAACAGATGAACAGCGCTGCAGACTGCAGGAGGCCTGCCGAGACATCTTACTCTTCAAAACACTAGATCAGGTAAGTAAAACATACAAACTGGAGTCCGATACTCTGGAAGAGATACTTGGACACACACTAACATTGTGCACACACAGGTGCAAAGCAAAACCAAACGTAAAGTGTCTTAGTGAGATTTTAGCATCCAGAACAGCTTCTGTGACTCTTTGTGCCGTGTATGAAAGCATCTGCATATTCATTATGTTTCTCCACTCTTTCAATAAGGTTTTTCTTTTAACAGGGTGGCTATGGGTCCTTAAAAAGTCTTAAATTCTTAGTGAATTCACATTAACTATTAAAAGGCCTTAAAAAGTATTAAATAGTCTTAAATTCTGCTCGGTAAATATGTATCTATTGAATGCTGTCAGCCTGGTGTAAAATCCACACCAAGAACAAAACGCCTGAATATTTACAAAATCAGCCCTTTTTCAGTTCAGCTTCATTGAAAACATAGCATGTGTGACGCCGGCTGTAAGACAGTTGCAGAGATTAATGTCAATGATATATATATAATATATATAATATATTATATATATAATATATATATAATATATTATATATATATATATATATAATATATATGTATATAATATAATATATTATATATATATGTATATAATATAATATATTATATATAATATACAATATGTTATATATTATATATATATATACAGTATATTACATTAATAAACATATTGCAATAAATGTTGTTTCTTACCTTAACCAGCTGCATTTGCATGACAATATCTTTTTCATTGGATGTTTATTTCTATTACAAAATAAGTCTTAAAAAGTCTGAAATTGACCTCGCTGATGCATGTAGTCACCCTGTTTAAGTAGGCACCTGTATGTGCCGTGGATCCATACGAATCACGGTGCCTTGTAATACAGTGGAGATCAGTATCCCTGCAGCAGTACAGGCCAAGATCATCTGGCATTAATACCATGACTTATTAGATTTAAAGAACTATTAAGGCCTCTGCAAAGTCATTCGGAGTGGAGTGAAAATATTTCAACAAAAGCTTGTGTAATAGACTACTGCCTGCTGCTACCTGACTATATGTACTGTATTATGTTACCCATGACACTGTAACATGTTAGCCATGTTACAGTGTTTTGATTATGTGCTTGATTTTTGTTGGCACTGTAAAACTACCAGGCTTAAACCTTCCTGTATTTGGACTCAAGTAGACTTTCTCGCCTGTTTTCCATAAAGCAATTCCACAAATCATCTGTGTCTGTGTGATGTCACTACACTTAATTTATCCACATTTATTTTGGCTTAAAAATGAATTTGTTATTTTTAAATCCTGTATCTGTTCGCATTGTGAACCATGTACCACTTGGCATCTACTGTTATAAATCTGTGACCTTATGATGGACTCAAACCCCAGAGACAGCAACATTGTCCTGAAATTGTTGAAATTGAAAAAGTGTCCCCTCTTCTTTCCCTTGTGTACTTTCTCAAAGTTCCTCCACTGGGATAATGAAGTTTCATCTCGTCTCCCTTCAGGAGCAGCACTAACATTTTGAGCTGCTAGTTGAACTCCACATAAACCTTTCCACTGTTGCTACTCCTCCCACCACCTCATCCTTATCTGACGTCCTTCCTGTCATCTCCCATCCAGGAGCAGTTCTCAGAGGTGCTGGACGCCATGTTTGAGTCAAGGGTTCAGCCCCAGGAGCACGTCATCGACCAGGGAGACGATGGAGACAACTTCTACGTCATAGAAAGGTAGGAGGCAAATGTCAAATTTGATTAAATTTGTTTATTCAAATACTGTTTGTGGAAAGTATAGAGCTGACGATATTCTTCAGCACAGTTAGTGTAAAACTGACCCCTGTGTGCACATTTTGTTATTATGTTTGTATTTATTACACTGAATGATCGGACAGAATTGAATCACGCGTATTACGTAAACCCCTAGTTTGTAATACTTACATTTTTGGTGTGTTGAATCTGTTGTTTATCTGAGGGCTGTACCATGAAGTTGAATCTGACAAAGTAACAACACGTAAAAATGTGTTCATAAAAGGAAGTCTTTAATTACAGGACTGCTGTATTTAGGGGAACAATAGCGGGGACTTCTTTGCTCGTCTTTACAGTTTGGCTTGTGTTTCCGCTTCACTGTTTATGATTATGGGGGTGTGTATGTTTGTGTCCATGTTTACAGTGTACATCTATACCTGCTGAGTGTAATTTTCCTGTCATATTGCTAATGTAAACTGTTGCTGTGTGCAGAGACCTTAACAGGGCAGGTTTTGTTGCCTGGGCTGGAATAGTGTTTAAAACAGTTCCCTTACTATGCCTGATGTGAAAAAACCCACATTTTGGCTGGAAAATATAATTATGCATCAAGCTGCAGCCGGTTGTGTTAATGACAACAATAACATTCCCAGCTCCTTGTAGTCTAAAAAGGTCAAATGAAAACATTGTAGGTTCGAGTATTGCATTTATTATTTTTGAATAATGGAGGCAACTTTGATCATCTGTGAGACTGCACTGCACTCGGAGGTATTAACGTTTCTTTGTTCAACAGCCACATCTACATTAGTTTACTAGCCCGAGCGATTACTTAGCATAGAAAAAGGGTTTAACCCAAGAGAGAACGGGCCTAGCAGAGTTTGGCTGCTGCCTGGTCATTGTTATCCCTCTCTGGCCTCTATTCATTCTCAGCATGGCACATATCAGTTCAGCGCAGCAGTTTAGTTCCACTTGTTGTGAGCTATCTTTCCATCTGCATACACACTTTCTAACACAGCGTGCTCTCTGTACAAGAGACATGCGATGACCTTTAAGAGCAGCACGCCTGCCTGGTCATATACTATCCCGGGGTTTTCCCTGGCCTGTAAAAAGCGTAGGTGGTCGCTAATGTCACCAGCAGGGTGGAGCATGGACACACACAGAGATGGAGGGATAAACAGAAACGAGTAAAGAAAAGCAGGAAAGAAAACAGGAAGGAGTAATGCATTGTTTAAATGTTTCCCATTTAAACTTTATGTAACTGAACCATATGTACAAATCTTGTGTGCACTCCTGTTAGCATATCATAATGTTAACCACTAACTTAAACAGACTGGGGCGTCTTGTCAGCTGACTCAAAAATGGTCTTTTAATTTTATGAGGCATAAAAAGCAACTGAGCTGGCCTGTGTGCTACTTAATGGTAACAAGCCCCCCTCACAAACAAACCTAAACAATCCCGCTCTGAAGCCTTGAAGACAGGACGCAACAGGAAATCACTCAGAAGCCCTCAGGGACGAGGGGAGTGGGAGTGGTGACGTGTGTGGTGTGAAAAGGATCATTGTTGTCCTCTGATTCTGATTGGCTACGAACACGTTTTGAAATCAATAAGCCACTCAGTCTTGCATTATGCATTTTATCACAGCTTTAGTGCTTGTGTTTTTCCAATAACGCTGAAACATCTAATCACTGTGAAGCTCAACCCCCAAAGACACATTTGTTTTTTTTAAACGTCTTAATACTGCGATGTTGCATCTTCTATCTTAAGAGATTAAAAGTCCCTGAAGGCACTGCCCAAGGGTTGACTAGGCAGAGAAAATCCTTATCATGCACACATCATGGCAGCGCAGGAAGGAACAGCTCAAAATATACCAGTCACTTACTTTCCAGCCTTTAACTAGCACGTCCATTTTAGAGTAAGACCTCAAAATTCGAGCAGTTTAAACCTTAAACTTCTTCAGGGTAGTAACTGATCGTGGCTTAGTGAGTAGTAAAAATGGTTATTAAAAGAGAATGTCCTTCTTGGCTCAAGCTGATTTATTGTGTGAAATACACAAATGATTACAGCTTTCACACGTGCTTAGTTTCTTTAATAAAGAGCAGCACAGTATTTTCAAAAGTGCATAGATCGCCTGCGCTTAACTGTGCTCTGGTACTCGACAACAGAAGTGATCATCGTCCCCATCGTCATGGTAATCCAGTCAACCCAAGTTAATACTCCACCAGCGACAAGGGTTTTAGTCCTGCTACGCAGCCAATGGGAGGACAGGCTATCTCACAAAGTGACTGGTTAATCCTGCCAAGAAACAACGCTGCAAATTACCGTCTCCAGGTTTAATCCCCATACAGAGAGAGGGAGAGAATGGGGGAGGGAGGGATGGGGGGGAGACAGAGCTGCTCAGCTGAAGCATTGTTGTCAGAAACATAAAAAAAAAAAAAAACATCTTTTACTGTACGTGCAGATTTACAACAATGCTCACGGATGAGCTAAGTTTCACTCACCTTCACAGTGTCACCGTGAAGCACTTTTAAATGTATGAAAACATCTACTTGAATAGATATATGCACACAATTATACACACTAGTGCACCCACACAAACATAGTCAATGAGTTTCTCACCCAGTGTGCCAAACTAGCACAGTCTCCTGTCCAGAGGCTAAAGATAATCTGCAATTACATGTCTATTCAAACCAGTCAGTAGGTCAATAAACAAAACACCAACTACCTCTAAACGCCTGGCTCAATTAAATAGATCAAAGTCATTTTAGTTTATTTCTGTGTTGGATTTATGTCTGATTTCTTTCCACGTTTGCTTTTTACTTGTTTCCCTTTCCCTGACCCTCTCTTTCTCCGTCTCTCTCCAGGGGTGTGTATGACATCGTGGTATTGGGAAAATGCGTGGGTCAGTATGACAATAAGGGCAGCTTCGGGGAGCTGGCACTCATGTACAACACGCCACGTGCCGCCACCATCGTCGCCACCCAGGAGGGGGCACTATGGGGACTGGTAAGAACACGCAAATAAACACACACACACCAACAGCAACAGCAGAGGCCTTTGTAGACGTTAATAGGATAAGTTATACTGGTGGGTTCTAACAGGGCTTTAGTTCAGCTTTAGTTCAAGTTGGAATACTCTGGTGACATTTTTTGTCAGTGTAAACAATTGTTTAATTACCTGGAAGTTTTTCTCAATGCTTTTAAGTCATAAATGATCCCATTTATGTTCAGTCACATTTCAATCAGCACAGCATTTTTTCTAATGCTATTCTGTCAGTCACCCTTTTTACATCTTTTTTTGGTCTTACAAGCTCAGTTTTATTTCACTCCTTTTCCCTCTAGTTGTCTTGTAAGTGCATTGTGAGACACATTACATTGAGCTGTGATGCCCAGACATGTTAAGAATGGAGTCACCTTATCTGTGAATGGAGCTGGTTTTCGGCTCTGGTGGTTAACGCTGCTGCAGCTCCCCCTAGTGGCCGAGCAGAGGCAAATCAGCAGCGGTCTCTGTCTGAGAGAATCTGCCCCCAGGAGGTCTTTGCTTTACTCGTGTTTGTTTTCCTCAGGATCGCGCCACGTTTCGTAGACTCATTGTGAAGAACAATGCCAAGAAGAGGAGGATGTACGAGTGTTTCATTGAGTCCGTGCCCTTACTCAAATCACTGGAGGTGAGTTTAGTGGGTGTAGGCTTGTTAGAAAATCCTCTCACTGCCTCCAGCATTTTCTAGCTGTCCCCCCTCCCTCTCTCTTTCGCAGGCTCACAACATAGTGAGCTAGCCATCCAGCCAACAGCAAGTTTATGATGGAAAAAGTCCTGCTCTCCACTCACTCTGTTGATACTGCACGCCAACAAACATCTTTTATTTAGATAATAACTGTTTTTAAGAATTAGTTACCTACTTTTTTACACCACTTAGCTTAAAACATCTAAAAATGGTCTTGCTGCGTAAGAGAGCAGTTGAGAAGATGAAGGGATTGAGGGACCTACACGGCCGTAGCCTGTTAAAGACTTCTATGTGCTCACGCAGTGTCTCTCATTATTTCCCTCCTCGACCTCACCGCCCTCTTTTCCTGTCCAGGCGACAGAGAGGATGAAGATAGTGGACGTGTTAGGAATGAAGCAGTTCTCAGATGGTGAGCGCATCATCACACAGGTAAGACATGGACACCGCTGATGTGGTTTCATACGGAGAAGGCTTGACTTTAGCATTGAAATGTTTAGGATTTCGACATACAAATACATAAATACTTTTAAATGTATTTATTAATTGTCTGTTTTTTTCCCTTCACAGGGAGATAAGGCAGACTGCTTCTATATTGTAGAAACAGGGGAGGTGAAGATCATGATGAAGAGTAAAGTAAGAGACTCCTCCTCACCTTCTTGATTTCATTTCTCCATTTCACCATTCTGTATTTTTATTTAAGGGTTTTTAAAGGGTGAAACAGTTTCCCTGGCATCCCACAGAGGCCCATGTAGGTGAACACATTTTCCCCTACAGTCACCTCTCTGTCAGCTTAGCTTAATGTAAAGACCCAACTGCTCAACAAAAAGGCCAGATTACATAAATGAAAGGCAAAAAAATGTTTTCATTGGTACAGGATAAATACAGATCATATTTTTCTACCAGGTGGTTTCTATGCAGAACATTTTGACAGTGACAACCCACATGCCCCATTGCAGACCACTACAGCACAAAAGTGTCTCCAGGGTTTGCCTAGCAACGGCAGGAGTCACAATTGCCTGCTCAGCTGCTGAGTGCTTATCACGAGAGGGGAAAAATTGAGGCGCTCTCTGGTTCCTAACCTTTAATCCTCTCCTCTCCTCTCCTCTCCTCTCCTCTCCTCTCCTCTCCTCTCCTCTCTCTATAGACGAAGGCAGACCATGCAGACAATGCGGAGGTGGAGATAACGCGCTGTAGCAGGGGTCAGTACTTTGGGGAGCTGGCCTTGGTCACTAACAAGCCCCGGGCTGCCTCAGCCTACGCAGTGGGCAGTATCAAGTGTTTGGGTAAGACAGAACACACTCACACACACTCGCTAAACACATTTGTCAGCATTGATGCTAATGCTGCTCACAAAGAAAAACGATAGCGAGGTCAGATGTGTATGTAAAGTTGCTTTGTTTCAACATTAGATTTCCTCCAATGTGATACCTGCATCTACAGGAACTATGTGAACATTTTTACGTGATTATACAAAGATTCAAAGATTTCTGTTGCTTAGGTTTTTGTGTTTATGTGTTGCATTCAGACCATTAATTCTTAACGAGTTTGTACATCAAGGTCTTTATAAAGTTATAATTTAACAGATTCAACAAATCCTTGGCAGAGTTAAAGTGTGAAATTAACAGCACTCGTGCTTCTGAGTGAATACTCTATTCTAATTGGCTGCTGGGTGTCTTTTAAAAGGGGTTAATGGAGACCTACTAAGTAGTTCCAGTGAAACTGTCTATTCACTTTCATCTCACATTCAGCTCACAGCTTCAGGCTGCAGACGACAATAACGTTAGACACCATTCATTCGTCTGTGAAAATCTTCATGTTGATTTGGCGACAGTGACATAGCTGGTTAGCTAGCTGTTATTATAGTTAAGCACATTGTGAAATTGTCTACCGTGCACAGTGTTATTTACGATGACTCTTACTAGCATAATGTTAGCTTCCTCGCTAACAGCTGAGCCAAAGGGATCTATGAGCTGAGGGACTAAAAATATCTCCCTTTGCCACGTCGTATTAATGATCCTTCCTGTTTCCTGGAGTAGTGAACAACATTTCTGTTGCATAAGAACCTAATGGGAAGGTAATGGTCATTCCATGTAACACCACTGAAACCCTCAGGCCCTCATTAGCGAAAACGAAGTTGTGGCTTCTGAAAAATTTCAGATTTTGGTTTTAAAACGCATGAAGACATAAATGAATTAATTAAAAAATGTTCAAATTTTTTTTCTTTGGCAAGTGACCATGACCTCCGAATCGCCAATTAATTCCTGATAACCTCATTGGGCCTTATCCTCTACGTAATGAGCAATAATTACACCACTCAACCTTACAACAATGTCTGTTAAATTTCAGCTTATTGAACAGTTACGTACAGTTTCTCGGGGGATATCAAGTATTGTGGTATTATGGTATTTGAGTTTTGTTTAATTCACAATTTGTGTTGGGCTCTTCATCTCGTCTGTCTCGTCGATTACTTTTACTACAGCAATTACTTTGCTTTGAAAGCAGATGCATCAATTCGGGCTTTACAGTAGACGAGCAGCTCTTCACTTTTCAAAATGAACACAGGATCGTTAACAGCTGGTCACGTTTCTCTGTCACCTCTCTTCTCGCTGTTGTGAAATCTGTTTAAGCTCTTTTTTGTTTTTTAATTAGCACTAATTGCGCAGCTTTTATTTGTTTTCTCAAATGTTATTTTCATAGATGTAGTGTCACCCTCACTCTTGGTGCTCCCTTACAGTCTCCCGTTCAGTATTAACCATGCACACACAGTACAGTGAACACAAAGTATACTGAAAGACAAAACAGACAGGTGGGTGAGAACAGCGACACACAGCACAACAGCGCGTCTTCAGCAGCTGCTCTGCTTTGAAGCAGAGAAAAATGTCAGTCAGCAACAGATGCTGTCTGTTGTACTCTGATTGTTCTCACCAGACCAGGAATGTCTTGTTTTACCTGTGCCAAACGAATGTCGAAGCACAATTTAAAACAATGCTTATCGCTTACTGTTGATTCAAGTCGTTGCCTCAGTTCTGGCGCTCAAAGAGGAAAACCTGAGCAGTTAACCGACCAAACACATCTTCATCTGTCAGGATATGTGTCACTTTCTTGTAACATTTTTAAAGCCACTGACAATGAGCACAGTGGATTGTTTGAGCAACTCTACACTGGCCCATCTAACATCTCCCCCCCCTCCCCCACTCTCCCTCTAGTAATAGACGTGCAGGCGTTCGAGCGCCTCCTGGGCTCCTGTAAGGAGATTATGAAGAGGAACATCGCCCACTATGAAGAGCAGCTGGTGGCCCTGTTTGGCTCCAGCATGGACCTGAGAGACTGAGCCTGCCACACCACCCTCCGTGCCTTCTATCACACACACACACACGCACACACACACACACACACACACACACACACACACACACACACACATATACATATGCCCTCTCTCACATCATGCAGTGGCTATACAGACTCATAGTGAGCTTTACACAGGTCATGCAAACACACTGTACTTGATCCACCTGCAAGTACATTAATGCCCACACAGTATGAACACACACTCACAAACTCACTCGCTCACACACACACACACACACACACCTATATAGGCACCGAGAAACGTCCACTTCACTTAGTCTGCTCACCCTTGCGCACATGATGGCTCAACACACTCCTTGATAAGCTCAGTGCGTAGATGAACACACTCACACCACAGAGCTAGATAAAGGTCACACACCTTGTTGCTTGAGCCAACTTCAACCTCTCAGTATGAATGTCTTTGCTGCAATAACCTTAATGAAGGTACCGCAGTTCAAGGACATAAAACACACACACACACACACAAACATGTACACACAAACGTGCACACACTCCGTACACACCTTTAAAACACATCATCATGCTTCATACGTGCAGGCTTTGCATTCACTTGAACACTTAAACAACTCAAAGTTGTTCTGACAAGCCTCGGCAAAGGACACAGCAACATGCAGACACACACAGGGGTACAGATACAGATACTCAAAGACACATAGGTTATCACACCTGCAAAAATGGACACAATGTGGTAAAATGGAGACGAAAATCTTAAAAAATCTCTGAAAAGGAAAACTAATTAAAAATGCAAAAAAAAAAAAGAGAAAGAAAAGTTTAAAGATAAGTTTTAGAAACGTTTTATGAAGATAAAAAAACAGAAGCTTTGATAAAATATTATTTAAATAAAAAAAGTGTTTCCTCTTTGGGAGGCCGGGGTGCACAACTTTGTGGGCGCGCTCCATTTCTTCCTCTACTGTTGTTGATTGAGTTGAGTTGAGTTAGTGCTGGTGATTATTGCAGTACCACAGAAGAAGCAGTGAAAACAATAACAACCCTACGTTTTCTGGGCCATTGTTATTCTGTCATTGACGCCACACTTCATTGTATTGAATTAATTATTAATGTATTGTTATTATATATATATTCATTTATTATTTTTTGTTTTACTTTGACCAATTCTGATAAAATTCACCATCCATCTCTGACAAAATGTAAAAACAGAAAAAAAATTCTAATAAAAACAGTAGTGCTTATTTCTCCTCGATTATCCTTGAATGAGTTGTCCTGGATTAAAAAAGGAAAAAAAAACAGAAAAAAATAAAGCAAACATTTTGTTAAAATCTTGTCTCTTTGTCGAATTTCTACTCGAGCTCAGTGCCATGTGTGTAAAATGTGCTGAAACGGTTATTTTCATGTCTGGTCCAGCAGTTCAGGCAGAAATTACTGTAGATGACTGTTGGAAAAGCAGCTACACAGGCGAGTCATATTTAGCGAAATACTAATAAAGCAGCAACAGAAGTGTGATGATAATCATGTTTTCTCTTCACCTCAATACAAGATATTGTATTCACCATTTACCTCATCACAGCCTGCAACCTCTCCTGACTCTGCTCCCCAGCTGACCCTCATCTGCTACGTTTTGTCTGCTTACTGTCTATATGTTTGTCTAGCATGTATTCTATGTAATGTAAAGCATCGTTGGGTCTCTGAAGAGGTACTACACAAGTCCAAGCTTATTATCATTATAATTACTGTTATTTTTATTCTTATTATCCACTGAGTGACTTATTCAGTGCACAGTACCAACAGGTGTGTACCTCCAGCTTATTTGGGGGTGTAATACCACCCCCATCCGCAGGGGGCAGACATGGCCGCTCAGCCAGTGAGAGGACCAACGGCAACATTTCCTCCTGTTACAGAAGAGGAAGTACAAACTGACTGCAGATCAGATCTCACTGACGGCCTCCTGCTGCTGTTGTTGGGCATTGAAAGTAGTAAAACTGATTTCAGATCGGCTGTCCGTCCAACACAGGAGCCCTGAGGACGACGAGCCCTGGCGACGACCCGCGACTCAAAACATGTAGGTAACGATATGGAGTCGGTGAGAAACGACCAATAATGTAGATTTATGTTCACTATGAACACTAAAGCTGTGGTGACAAATGTCACTGAACTGCATGTACCTCTAAAGCTGATAGCAATGAGCTAACGTTAGCTAGCATGCTAAACGGGCTCCCAACTGTCACTTTTGTGGTCTTTACCTTACATGGAAGTCGATGCTAAGAGGGGAAGAGGAGGATCTGGTATCTGATGTGTGCCAGGATTCAAAGTTTAGTTTGTCACAAACTGAAGCCAAAAACAGCGTCTATATGCTATTTTCGACATAAACATGATATCAGGCTGTGTTGTAAATGACTTGGGGGTAGGTGAAACATGCGAGTAGCACACCGTAAACAAGAAGATATTCTGATATCTTACATATTTAACACCAGTTTGAGAGACTACTTTTCCTGAGATTACAATCAAAAGCTAAATTACCAATTAGAGTACACCATGCCGTTATTTTACTGCCCACCCACCTCGTTCGTTTTCCCTACTATAACAGCTATTTGGAAAACAGACTAGATGTAAGCATGTATTAAAACAAGACGCTCATAGCTTGTGATATTCACTGGCGGAGACACGACACTATGAAGAGGCTGCAGAGATGTGTTGCAGCAAGAGCGCTAACTGATAGCTGATCTCCAGTAAACGTACGAATTGAGACCGTGGATTGTATTAAAGTATATGAATGAAAGCCGATAAAACACCAAGCAGGAGTATTTAAAGTGGAGTATGTCACAGCCAGTATAAAGTCAATTTAAAAAGTAAGTAAATTAAATCAATCCCAGGCTGGTAGCTAGTAGCTTCCGCCATTTCCATATTACGCATGCGCGACATGGACCCAACTATAAAACCGAGTAAAATTGTTTAAATTCCGTAAATTAGGTCAATGTGGTGAAAGAAACACACACAACATCCACTATGTAGGAATATAGTTATGTGTGGATTATAGTTACTAGCTTGAAAATAAGTTTCCCCATCGCGGAACTGAAGGATACCATCTCTTGGTACATTTACTCTTTGGAGTGTTTAACGCGCCTGCGTACAGTTTTAACGCAAGTCTTTTCACGCTACTGAAAGTAGAGCTGAAAACACTTCACGTCTTCTCTTCGTTCAATAGCAACATTCATTTTTATCAACA
Source organism: Pempheris klunzingeri (assembly GCF_042242105.1). Taxonomy (NCBI): domain Eukaryota; kingdom Metazoa; phylum Chordata; class Actinopteri; order Acropomatiformes; family Pempheridae; genus Pempheris; species Pempheris klunzingeri. Next base: position 7,230,815 of record NC_092022.1, read on the forward strand.
AGAAATAGCCTTTTTTTTACCAAAAGAAACGATATTCAAGATTTAGAGGCGTGGCTGCGGTCGCCATGTTCCCACAATGCATAGCGTGCACGTAGCATTTAAATTAAACTTTTTACACCTATATTTCACTCAGAATGTGTTGTGCGATTATAAGACAATAAAACACTGTATGTGTTGGAGTGATATAGTTTAATCTGTGTGCATTTTGTAACGCTTGTCCGTGAACCCTAACTGAGGAAGCTGTGACGGGGAAAGGGGTCCGACACTCAGACGTTCACTCTGCAGTACACTCTTGTTTCTCTTCAGATCGTATAAATCTTTCGCCTTTTACTAAAGATTTCCGTGGAGAGGAACAACAAGAGTTTCAACTAATTTTTTGATGCCCTGCTTTACTGCGGGGCTTCCTTTCTCTGTTCAATATCAATTATGAAACTGACTGGATGGTTGTGGTCTGTGCCTTAACAGAATCTGTTAGAGATGGGATTTATAACTCTATGAAGGGAGTCGGATCTTGAGGAGCTGTTCTTTTCATAGAGCCGTTCAAACGACTGACTCGTTTTTATATGTACTTATTTATTTATTAGAAGTCAACCATGGGTAACTTGTTTTCATCAAGGAAACAATCACTGGTAGCAGTTGTAAAATAAGATTTGGTTCAGAATAATTCAAACTTATACATATCTATTCTGAAATATTGATTATAATTTCATTTGGCTTGTGTTTTCAGTGGAATCATTCCATAAGATGGTGCCGTACCAACATGCTTTGACAGTGAGATCACTAGTTTGAATTTTCCCCTCACCTAAAAAACTTTGTGGCACAATAAAAACTATGCAGGCTGCAGATAACTTCCATGCAAAATAACTTTAGTGTGGAATTTTCCACACATGAACATTTTAACAATACAGAAAAAATATGAAAATAATAAATAAGTGTATATATATATATAAATAATATAAATAAAACTAGAATAGAAATTAGGACATGATACAAATGTGAATGCATAATTGTACTAAACTACCTGGTGTGTGTTCACCTGAACTACTTTACAAACAGGAACTCAGCTCCTTGACTCGAATCCACATCAGAACAATGGAAACAATAACAAATAACTTTTCTTCAGTCGTTAATATCTCCTGCTCCCTGAATGTAAATCTCTTCAGTCCGGTCGGGCGGCGCTCACTAATATCTCCTCCCCTAATGCTGCGCATCTGTAGCTGCGCTCACGTGAAGGCAGCGTGGACAACTCAGACTCACATCTCTACAATGGAGGCTTCAGTACTTAAAACGTAGGAGTCACTTTACAAAACTAATTTCAAACTCTTCTGATTGTCACATATTATGTCACTATATTAAAGAGAATTTCTTTATGCCATATCGTCATTCACAATGGTAATTAAACCTTGACTGATTCTGCGTTTTTTCCCATAAGAAAAGATTAAAAAATACACTGTAATAATGAAATACTGTGTTTAAACTCTTCTATCTTGCAAAAAGTGATTCAATGTTGGAATTACAAGACTAACCAGGGAGGACAACGTGTTGAACTGGAAAATACTGCGGTATTGAAGCAAATTTTGTCATGCACTAAATGTAACAAGATTGAAGTTTAGATTGACATTTAGGTTTTCTTGCTGACTGTGAGGGAGTCGGTGCCTTGCTCGAGAGTCCTTGTGGAAGCTGAAAAAAGTAGGAGCCTTTTCCCTCCTGTGACGAGTCAAAATGTCTGTGCTTAAAGTTGTGTTCTCAACGTGGAGACAAGATTCAAATACCCTGATAATTTAACAAAGATGTTGTATTTCTGTGGAAGTCATGGCGGGGTCGATCTGTCCGCAGTTATCAGCCACTGCCAGTTTCCTGTTGCATCTTTCTAACGTCCCTTTTTTGAGTGTGAAGTTGCAGCACCGTGTTCATAGTTGTTTGACAGTCGGGCGTTTGGCTTCACCTTCTCTCTCGTGGTGAGTTTGTGCCTTCTTAGTTATTGGTTACTGGTACGGTGTTTGTTTTCTGTTTTTTATATTGATTCTCAGACTAGTTGGACCACAGCAGCTGTTTATCATAAACATTGTGCATTATTTCTTCTTCTAACATTTACAGACGGTGTGAAAACGGAGAAACTCCTCAGGGTTTCTGCACACTATCTCATCTCTGTGCTTTGACCTCTTTGAGATGATTTTAGGGTGTAATGGGGACGTGGCTCTTGTGAAAAAGCTGCATGAGTTGCACTCGTAAAGAGAGTTATTGATCCCTCAGAGATGTATGATCACATTAACTGTCATAGCACAACTGTCTGGTACACTGTGTGCTTCAAAATGCAAACTTTTGACTGCCGTTATGGTCCAATAACATGATATGATGTGAGAATATGAGGCAAATCAGTTAGAGTTTTTAGAGTTTTAAGTGTAAATAGGAATTAATAGAAGCCTAAAACTCAGATCAGCCTGAATGATTAGCAGACATGCAGCAGGAACCAGTATACTTAGTGGACTGAGTGTAATATGTGTTTCCACTGCGTTGCAGTTCAGCCTTCACACCAAATTGTGGCCAGATGTGTTAGATAAAGGTCTATTTCCCCATTCAGGCTGATGAGACACCATTTAAACATTATATAACTACAAGAAACGCACACAACGATGTTCATCACAGCAGACACCAGCTTTACATCTGTAGTTACATTCAGTGTTACAGGGAGAAATACAGAAAATGACTAAATCAGACCTGATTAACCAGTTGAGACAAAGGAGGGATATTTTGTACTACAGCACAGGTAGTACAAAAGGTCAACAAATAGTCCCTCCGCCCAGAAATCATGTGTACAATTATCAGTCATCAATATGTGTGTGTGTGTGTGATAAACGCCAGCTCATTGGCAGAAGTCGATAAGCTTATTGTGAAGTGTGTTTCTGTGGAGCCTGAAGGAAACAGCTTTGTTGGATGGATAAAAATACTGTTGATAATAATAATAATTGATGCCAGAGGAAATGTCACGTTGTTACCTAAGTGAATACATCAAAATGGTTCATCCTGAGTGTTTGGGGGTCATTATAGGCCACCCCCCCCCCCCACACACACACACACTTAGTCAGGCTCAAGGGCTTAATGGTTGTTTGCTCTCATGCTCACTGTGCAACGTTACCAAGATGCATAAAATATTTATTATGAATGCACATCGTACTGATTAATCCTACTTAACAGCCAGTGAAATCACTCAGGAAGTCCCCAGATAGTCGTGAGCTCTCGACCAATTTGATAATCCGTTTTATAATTTAAGAGGAAAAAAGATCTGTGGTTACAGACCCAGGAGAGGTGGACAGTAAAGGCTGTAGAGTTTAGACCGAGATTAGCAGGAGATCAACCCTGATTTTGTATCCTCTTGAATGTGTCTCCTCTTGCCACAGTACTGAGATATCAGGACAATCACACTTCCGATCCAAGTGTGCTGATTTCAAGATGATGAAAGTCTGGTTTATCTGTAAGATCTGTTCCAGGAACATCATCTGTGTTCACACCTCCTGGTTCAGAACACCTGTTGTGTCACGCAGACGTCGATGTGATCAGACTAACCTCAAAATTTGAGGAGCTGCATGTTCAAATCATTTTCTAACATCTATCTTTTCTAGCAGTAGGAGATGAATGAAGACTGACTTTAGTTAAACCCTGATCACTGCAGGTCTGAACCGTTCACGCCAACTAATTCCCAGCCGGAGAGCCCAGGCGGGCCGAGTGCTGATCTGCAGCCCGTCTCAGCATCAGACTGTCGGACACAACGCGTCGAGAAAGCCTGTGAGCCCTCAGCTTTGGATGGAGGATTTAAAGAGAAGCTGCACACCGGCTCAGAACAGCCAGAGAAGGTCAGAGCCGTTCCGATCCACCGGCGTCCCGACCTGCTGGTTTCCTGCGCTGACCTGGTCAACTCCGAGTGGCAGAGGAGCCAGGCGGCCCGGGTCCAATCCCTGCAGAAGTCCTGTCCAGAGTTCCCCGTCTGTCTCGTTCTGCTGCGGGGCCACAGAGAGACAGAGCGGCTGCTCGGTCACGCCAGGCTGTCCCGGGTCGTGGGTCACAGCAGCAGCCTGTTTGTGGAGTCGGTGGTCGTGTCCAAGGCGGAGCGAGGGAAGGGCTACGGCCGGATCCTGATGGAGGAGGTCGTACGCTACACCAAGAGCAGAGGCTTCAAGCGACTGTGCCTGACCACCCACGACAAGCAGCACTTCTACGCCCACCTCGGCTACGTGCTGTCGACGCCGGTGCAGAACGCAGGCGCCATGACGACGTTTGTTCCCATGGAGGTGCTTTTGAAGTTCTCCAGGATGCCGAGCGAAGAAGCGAACACTCAGATAGAAGCTCGGACAAAGATGGAGGCTCAAGTGCCACAAGGGAGCAGAGACTCAGGAGGTGCTTGTGTTGTAGGGTCACCTCCAACTTCTAGTTTACCTCCTCCCCCCCAACGACCTCCTCCTCCTTCCATCCCTCCTCCTCCGCCACCTCCAACTCCTGCTTCCATCCCTCCTCCTCCACCACCTCCTCCTCCTGCTTCCATCCCTCCTCCTCCACCACCTCCTCCTCCTCCTTCCATCCCTCCACCACCACTACCTCCTCCTCAGTCGACAAGTCAGCTTGTAGTCCAGACTCTGACTGAAACTCCCTACAGAGACGCCAGAGGAGTTCCCATCTTCTGGATGCACAAAGACATTTGACGAACACACAGTCCGACTCACTCTGGAATGCATTCACCCACATTAATGCACAGTATGTTTAAATGTTTCGAAATGTTTTAATAAGCCAAAGAAAGACGGAAACCACTCACACATTCAGACAAGCTCAGTGTCTCTGAAGCAGAGTCTGTGAAGGCGATAAAGGCTGAAACACGACACTCAGTGCAGAACACACACACACACACACACACACACACACACACACACTCTCTCACTCTTATTGGACATTTTTGGAGTGAAGAAGATAAAGGTGCTGGTCGGCGTCTATACGCTCAACCCTAGTTTACACTCTCAAACAGTCTCATAACACTGCACATTGAACTGGTCTTGAGCATGCAGTGCACTGTCTGTGTCCTTCCCGGGGGCCGGCATATCCCTGCGTGTCTGCAGTGAATCAATGGGGGAAATAAAAATGGCGCCCAACACCAAATAAGAACTTAAATGAACTTTTCCTTTGAACAACTGAGTGAATTGTTAAAGCCCCCCCTCTGTTCAAAAATGTATTTTGCATATTTGTTCCTTCACTTGTGTGGTCAAGCTTCACTGTGCCGAATGGTGTGTGTGTGCAGGGTTTGATGCTTAAAAAGGAGGAAAGTTTCTTTGTGGTCACCTTCAAAGTGTTTGGAAGCCAATCAATGCACACTATGCAACAAGTATGATATGGAAGGAGATTAACGTTAAGTAGAAGACATCTTGTGTTTGGTATTTACATATTCACAGATTGTAGAGAATGAGAGAGAAGCAAGCAGGATTATTATTTTGTCTTAAAAGATGTCTGGAAAGGTGGTGGGATTTTGTCAAGTTTGGTGTTTGACCGTGAAAGATATTTTGACTCATCCACACAGCTCAACCATTTAAATTAGTTTTGCCCCTGTTCCCAAGATCCAGTCCATATCTGCTGCTAATAAATCATGTGGCTCGGGATGTGAATGTGCCTTGCTGAGCTGCCAGAGAACTGACGCCTTATTTAAGACTGGCTGTATTGATGTAGAGGATCATCTGATCACATCTGATGTTTCAATCATGAAAAACACTGGAAATAAAAATCATTTAATGAAATATTCCTTTGACTCTTTCCTATGACCTATCAGGGTTTGCCTATCAGGATCAAATACAAACTTTCAGGGTGATGAAATGATCTCACAGTGCAAACAACCAATTAATTGCTATTTTATTTTTTGTACATGTTTATTTAGTTTTGCATAGCAACAACCTTTTAATCTTTAAGTCTGGTCCCTTTGCATTAAAGTTCCTCATGAATAAATCTGACCGGCCTGTTTCTCTCTCCTGTCAGGAAGGACACGTCCGTGGGTGAGCAGCCATGGTGCTGTCTCACCTCCCTCATCTCTTCCTCCTCCTCCTCTGCACCTCTCTGTCACAAACCTCCACCCATGGAGTCGCCCCCCCTCACCGGCCCCTGCCTGCTGTGGCTGCAGCCGGTCCGATCCTGCAGGGCCGGCCCTTCGTCGTGGTGTGGAACATGCCAACGGCACAGTGTCAGAAACGCTACAACATCCACCTGGACCTGGGAGACTTCGACATAGTGGAGAACCAACAGCAGCGCTTCCGGGGGCAGGTGATTGAAATCAGTGGGTGGAGCACAGTGTCACCACCACATGATACTTTACTGATCCCAACAGGTTCAGGGACTAAACACATTCATTAAATAACTTCTTAAGCTCCTATGGGTGCTGTATGAAACAAGATAGTAAAGTGTTTGGTGTCAGAATCTGACATTATTTGCCATTTTTACAGCTTTCATGCATGTTTGGACAATTTGAGGCAGAAAAACTCCCAACAATTTCCTATTTTACTCAGTAAATATGGAGCAACGTCTGCATTTGTTTTAGTATCTCAGTGTTTGTAGCCTCAGAATATTTTGGTACATTAAATAGCTAGTTGCTAACAGTCGCTAGGTGCTGTGTGATGCTGGGCAGGTAATGTAGGCTATAGAGGGCGGATCATTTTTTGTTGCTGAGCAAATTTGCTGAAGATTGAAGCAAACAGTAAGTAAATGTGCCAGAAAACCAAAACAACATGCTAAAATGGGCTAAAAAGCATAATAGAGGTGCAGAGTTTGGTAATAATCTTCTATGATAATACATTTCTCAGAAAATGACCATCTTCTACCGTGACCACCTGGGGAAGTATCCATACCTCTCCCGAGACAGCAGGAAGGTGAACGGAGGGATACCGCAGCTCAGCGACCTCTCAGCTCACCTTTCCCTCGCAGTGACGCAGATGTCCAGCTTGCTGCAGCCAAACTTCACCGGTTTAGCCGTCATCGACTGGGAAGAGTGGCAGCCGCTGTGGGAGAGAAACTTTGGAACCAAGATGGAGTACCGGAGGCTGTCCAAGCTGCAGGTGAGACAGGAGAGGCCAGATTTATCGGATAGGGCCATGACATCACTGGCGAGGCAAAGGTTTGAGGAGGGCGCTCGGAAGTTCATGGAGGAGACTCTGCGGTCAGCCGTCAGAGATCATCCCAAGGGACTCTGGGGATTTTATGGCTTCCCTGGCTGCTTTAATAAAGATAAAAGAATGACAGGTAGGAGAAACACTTAGTGTGTGTTGGGCTGTTTGGTTTCATTTCATTTTTACATAAGTTTTACATCTTATTACTGCTAATGATTAACAGACCTTTGTGGGTTTTTCTTGTTTCATGTGTGCGATCAGATAAAAGCTACACAGGACGCTGTCACAGGGGCACCAAAAAGCAAAACGACCGTCTGTCCTGGCTCTGGTACCAGTCCACTGCTCTCTATCCCAGCATCTACCTGTCACAAAGGCTGGCAGGATCCACGGATGCAGCTCTGATGATCAGGTACAGAGAACTGAAAACAGGCCGCCAAACCAATATGACAGGAGGTTATTTATCTACAGTTGACCTAAACGCTGGGCACGCACAATATTAAAGGAGTTACTGATGGATATTTCTCTCTTCTACACTCAGACACAGACTGATGGAGGCTTTGAGGGTGGCGTCAGTTTGGCGCCATGGCAACGGTACCAATCATGCCACACCAGTCCTTCCCTACGCCAGGCTGGCATTCACACACACGCTCATCTTTCTTAACAAGGTGGGGCTTGTTTCAGCATAGAAAAACACACAACACACATTTATTAATATAGACAAATGTGTAATTCAAAGTAGCTATACATAAGTGTGTGTGTGTGTGTGTGCATGTGCGCAGACAGACCTGGTGCACACACTTGGGGAAAGTGCGGCGCTGGGAGCAACTGGAGTGGTTCTGTGGGGAGAGCTGAAATTTGCCAAATCCAAGGTATGTAATGTTCGTGAGAAAGTTTTGTGTGTGTGTGTGTGTGTGCGTGTGTGTGTGTGTGTTTGTGTGTAACTCTCTCCCCTCCCCCCATCCTCCAGCATCAGTGCATCCTTCTCAGAGACTACATACACAATGTCTTGGGTCCCTTCGTCCAGGCGCTGAGGTCTAACACCCAACGCTGCAGCCTCCAACTTTGCCACGGCAACGGCCGCTGTGCCAGGCGGCGCTCCAGCTCTAGTCGCACAGTGTCTTCAGGTGCGGCTATGACCTCTGACCCTCATGAAATCAACCTGCTCACTGACTCGTCCAGTGGCAAACCTTTTCACAACCACTTCTTGTGTCAGTGCTACCCGGGCTGGACTGGGCAGGCGTGTCAGGAGAGGAATGGGGAAATAAGAGAGAGCAAGTAACCCAGATCTTTATTTCAAGGTGCTGCCAGTCAGACGTCCACATCATGACATGTAATGACTTGACAGCCCCATTTAAAACAAAATTGAAATAAATGATAAGCCGAATTTATCAGTTTTTATTTTGCAATTTTAGAAAAAGGTTGAAATTCACATACAAATGTATCATACAAAAATACGCCTGAGAATCAGATTTTAATAATATCCCCCAGAGGTGCAAACACTTCTTAGTTTACCTTATTATTTATTACCACTTTCTTTGGCACTCCTTTGTCCTCCATGTTTTCTTCATATTTATGTTTATTTATTTTAAGCTTTACTCATCACTCAAGAGGATCTTGCTTTAACTTTTTGCAGCATGAAACACAACGAATGTGAATGGCAAGGCCTGTTTGAAACAAAATGGTTTAAAATCAGCTGAAATGATGGGATACGTTGGTGAAAATCAGTAAACACAGAAAGGGATAATAAACCAAAAGAGAACAAAACCAGCTGAAAGATACTCGCTTTGTGTTGCTGTGTTTGTGATCCAGGTCAGTTTTCCTTTTTTGTCACCCCACCTCACTCTGACTGTGTGTTGTTCCACATGTTAATTTTTCACTGTTGCACAATAGTAAATAAATGACACACACAAAATGACTGGGAGCACAAACTGCTGATTTTTAAAGAGAACGTGTCTGAGTTCATTCAAAAGTCCTTTTCATATGGAGACCAGGGCTCATGATAGAGAGTGGAACGGAACCTCCCACCTTTTAATTACATGTCTCACAAACACAGACAGCATTTAGAAAACATTTAGACGGTTGTTTCCTCTTCAAGGAAAAATCCACTGTAAAACACAGCTTGACCGCACTGTAAAACGTCTGTCTGTGTGTTTCTGTGTATGTCTTCCTCATGTCCATCCTCTCATGGCTGTCAGATTGTGTCTCAGTGACTGCAGTTCTTGGATCAACAGCGACAGCTCTGCCGCCGCGGCCTCTTTCTCCCTCACAGCCTCAGTCAGCATCCGCACCGCGCCGCCCTGCTGGACTGGAGGGGGAACAGAAACAAGGGCCTACTGTCAGTTTGTCCATGCTGGGTTTTATACAAAGCAAAATACAGTTGATTCACTGGGAGAAATGTCTAATGATTAGACATTAGACATTTAGGTTGGAAATATAAAGACATCTGGGGAAACAAACTGTGTTGAGTGCGATCCATAGATTCAGGAAATATCAGGAGAATGAAATGAATATGACATCTCACCCAAAAAGTAGAAGATGAGTAGCACTGTTAGCAGAAGTAAAGTGATGATAGCGCAGCCCATGGCATAGGCACGGGATGAACTGGGTGTCAACATATCCTGTAGGCGGCTTTGCCATTTGCTGCTGCTTGGATGGCCTCTTTGATTGACAGCTGTCACGTCACACGTGTAGAGATTCCCATTCGGGGAGGGTGTGTAAGCAGGACGAGGCGGCCTCATCCCTGAAAGCGTAGGCAGCAGAAATCAGTCAGAGCCAATGTGTGTGTGTGTGTGTGTGTACTTTTGTGACCGGCTGTGCTTGGGGTATGTTTGTGTATCTCTGTGGTTTGCTTTTTTCTGTGTGTGTGTTTTTGTCTTTGTTTATAGTTTATGTGTGTGTGTGTGTGTGTGTGTGTGTGTGTGTACCTTTGTGGCTGTGTTCCTGGTGTGTTCGGTGGAGGTCGTTGATGGAGTCCACAGAATGCAGCTCGATCTCTGTGAGATCTCGTTCGCTGACCCTGTAGGACTGCGGGGTTGTCTGGGAAGGCGGCCTCGACATGATGAACAGATGGTTGAGGATGGGACTCCACTAGTCAACACCTTATTTATTTATTTAGCTTTATAACCTTCCTAGAGCTGTGCCATGCAGCACACCTGTGAAAAGCACTTTATGTCTGAGTACTGGCTACATAGGAGACACCCGCAGCCGCTGCACATGCTTCTGCGCTGTGGTCATTTACTCAACATATACTTTAAGCAAATGCAATAATTAGTTCTTTTGGGACCTAGTTTCCTCTGACCTAGATCTCAAACAACAAGGTGGTCATTAATAGAGACGAGGATATGGCGGGTCGCCCCTGAAAGTGGAAGAGAAAGGAGGGAACGAATTAGAAGACATTCTGTAGTTAAAGTAGAAATAGTGCAGCAGGTCGGCACGTAGCGTTGTATCATGTGAGAGGGCAAGAAAACAGATCATCTCTGTTTCTATTTGAAGACAAAACAAACAGGTCACATGAATAGCTGATTTATCAGAGTTATTTATAGAGCTGGTTGTCCAAGCCATAAAAGCACTGTGTTGGAGTTTAAAACAGGGGCTAAAGGACAGGACAGGCTCCTATCTAAGGACTATCTGAATGGATGAATGGATGATTAACTACCTGACTACCTGATTTACAAACTACTTAACTGTACTCAAGACTCTGTGCCGCCACTCTAGATCTATTTCACTGGATAAAACAGGTCTGCATATACAGTTCACCTCCTCCTACTTACCCTCTGTAACCATGAACAAGAGCTTTGTTGGATTTCACACGCGTGCGTCTACTTGTTTGTTCTTATCTATCAGTCGCTCTTCTCGTTCATCCGGTCTCCTCACCCTCAGACAATTGCCAAAACATGTGTCTGCACCCAGGGGAGCAGGAATGAGTTCTATTAAATATCCACACAGGTTATCCAGGAGCCAACAATGACACGTAATCCAATCAAATCCCAGCACAAAAAAGTGATTCCAGTAAAAGCCTTGATGTGTGAAAATAAAGGGGAACCTCCAGGTTTTGCTCCTCGTGAGCGTTCATGTGTCACTGAGCAACTGTGGGACGCCCCAGTGCCACCCCCCGCTACGAAGTATGTGTGAGTGTGTCTGATTTAGCCCACCAGAGCTGCCCTGAGAGAGAGCTAGAGAGAGACGGAGTACATGGAGAGGGACAGGAAGTCTTGTGAGCCCCGTCAGCCCCCTCCAGACATACTCATACCCACATGCCCAACCCTGTAGGCCCTCAAGGCCTAAAATAGCAGCACAGACAGGGGGTATTATTAGTTTCTCAGGCCAAAGGATGACTCAATGATCTGGGTAGAGGGCATGATGGGGTACATGAGGATAAACACACACACAAATACTCTCATGGACAAATGTCAGTGGGTACAAGGTTGGGATGGGCAACTTTATTTAACCTGAATAACGAACAGATGAGATTAAATGTCTTGACTTCTGTAGGACGTAAATAAGTAAGTAACTGACAAAATTCAACACTCAGATATTTACACTCATGGCCACTACATTAGATAATTAGACATAATCAAGTGTGGCCATCAGCAACTGTAGCCCATCCGCTTCAGAGATCAGCTAAAACTAATGTGACCATTCTCCTCTGACCTCTGCCATCAGGTAGGCAAGTTCACCCACAGATCTGCTGCTGCACTGGATGCTTCCTCTTTTTCAGACCATTTTGATGGTTGGTGGGAAAGTCCCAGAAGATCAGCAGCTTCACTAACCTCTAACCAACGCATGTGGCAACAGCAACCATGCTAATTATATCACCCTTCTTCATCATTCTGATGAACTGTTTGAACTTCAGCAGTTCCTCTTGACCATATCTAAATGTCAAAATGCATTATTGCTACCACGTGATTGGCTGATTAGATATTTGCAGTAACAAGCAGTTGAACAGATACACCTGAGGAAGTGGTTGGTGGGTGTAATTTCTAAGTTATTATTAAAAATTATGAAAAAAATGTATAAAATGTACAGCAAGTATAATGACTTTATTTGCTGATAGTACCTCCTATATATAACAAACATGAATGCTGGTAAAAGACATTAAAGAGCATTCAGTTCTTCTGTATGCACAATACGGTATGAAGAAACCACTCCCCAGAAAGACCAGACATATAGGATGAGGATCTTGTTGGCTCAGTGATCTGAGGCACAGGCCACACACACCACAACAACCCCCCATGATACTTCCTCTTACTCTTTACTTCTGAATGAAGGCAAAAAGTATGCAAAGTATTTATGGGGTTTTTATGGGGTAAATCATCGATTGAGATGGAAAAAGTCATTTGTTAGTTTTGCTCTGCTCAGATCCACTGCAATCAGAGGGAGGAACACAGTAAAATGGAACGTACCTCAGACCGTCTCTCTTTGATATCACATCCCGTAGAAAAGATCGTATATCATTTAAAAAACATGTAATGCAGTGATCACTACAGTAATCACTACATGTTTTATCAAGGACACCTGTGGCGTAGAGTATGAAACATTTATTTTTCCTATTACTGTATCCTGGGACATAAAGCCCTGACTCGCTCCCTCCATCATCCCCTATCCTTGTCAACATGATAACACCCCCCACCCCCACCCCACCCCCATCCTGGATAGCTCATCCAGGTCATTTTTGGCCTCCATCTCAACACAACCTTTGTGATGTGATCTGCTTTCATTCGCAGCGCACAGCCCAGCCATCTGCTTCCCAGCTCTGCCCCACTTCAGTGATGAAGTTCCTCATTCTGGTTTTTCTGTTGTTAATTCCACGGTTGTGGTGTTGTTTGGCCAGCTGCCCGCCGGCATGCCGCACACCTTCTCATATCGGCTTTGGTTTCCCACCAGGTTTCAGAACTGGACTTAATGATGTTGATTTTAATAGAGCTTTGCGTTTGGCTGTATTTCTTAGACTTCCAGATGTTGTGTCCTATTATGGCTCCATTATTTGTTGCTGCATCTGTGATCCAGACCAGGTTTGGATCCATTTTTGGCTGAAGTTGACCAGGTTTGACACTGACCCTCTTTAAGCCACATGCATATCACTAAAATGTCTGAAAACAATACTTATCAACCTATTCACAGTGTCATCATCATGGGATCCATATTAAAAGAGTTCAGCTTTCCACAGGAATAGCATGCCATCCTCCACTAATATTATTCAAACTCTTTGTAACCTGTGGTCAGCCAGTGTGCCTTTATAATATGACTGTGGGATAAATTCAATCATCATTTCTTTATGTTCTTAATCTTCTAAACTGTCTGTCATGTAGCACAAGTCATTGCATCAACCGGTGAATTCCTGCTGCGGGGCCAATAAAGTCAACAACTACATTTCCCACAAGTCTTTGCTTCCTCCTCCAGTCTCCGTCGCTTCATGTGTTTTTGCCAGGAAAGCAGGAATACCACAGTGTGGAGTCCAAAGTGTTTAGAAACACAGCGGAAGTGTTACCCGTCAGGAGTGTGTGTGTGTGAGAGAGAGAGTGTGTGAGAGTGTGTGAGAGTGTGTGTGTGTGTGAGACTTCAGCGGGAACTCGGGTGCCATGATGTGGGCTCAGCTGCTGGTCAGGGTCGGGGGTTCGGGGCTCGGGCTGCGGGCTTCCCGGGACGGTTTGCTGCGGGTGTCCGGAGCTGGATGTGCGGGGAAGAGGCAGCAGCAGAGACAGGCGTCAAGTGCAGAGGTACGTGGACCATGGAGGGTCGCTGCACGGTAAACTTCTGGTCCAGAGTGCTTTTGCACGACTTCTCTTTGCATTTGCAACGCTGTGAGGCACAAATGTTGTTTTTACAGAGAGGTTTTAGACATATAATGTGTTAATTGTCCTCAGTAGTTGGTTTAATATGAATCAAGCTTATGCTTTATAGCACATTTTAATGTCCTGGATCTTATTTGAAATTTTGGCTGTTAACATCAAAGTTTTTAGGATACAGAAGATGTCTTTGGCCATCATATTTAAACTCCAACTCAGAATAAATCAGTGGCTCTTTTAGTGTTCCATTACAATGCAATAACACCATCAGAGTGGGCCACAGCAGCCTTCACTTCATGCAGACATAATGTGCATCTGTCCCCGCAGACTGTCATCCTCCCTCCCTCCCTCCCTCCCTCCCTCACTCTGCCTGCTGCACTTCACTGAGCTGCACAAGATGATTTTATTAAAACCACGAGTGACTGACTCTACAGTCATGTCGGCACTGCCTCAGCCTTTGCTCCCTGACTGTGAGCCTGTGAGGTGTGGCCTTACCCAGATTCAGGCTTTCAGAAGTGTATTCAGGCCCCTTATAATCAGCTGGGATTAATGTTTGCCTGTTGTACAAAGCAAAAGGGGGTAAAAAGACTAAAGTCCCCACTGTGTGGTGTGCCCTAATCTGTAGTAGGTCATTAAGAGTGTGTGTGTCTGTATCTGTGTGTGTGCATATCACAGCCAGAACAGCCACCTCTCCTTTGTTTTTTCAAATTAATAGCTGACTTTGGACTTGAGCAGTTTTGTAAATAACAACAACAATTGAGTCCTATGTAAAGTGCCGACGCACTCTGTCCCGTGATGCATTTGTGCTGATAAGCCCCCCCCTCTCAGCCTGGTTCAAAGGTCAGACGTTCAGAACACACGTGTGGAAACAATGAGTAGGAAAGGACTGACCTGCCATGCATAGATATTAACAGCGCTGTATATTTATATAAGATGTGTTATTATGTCCCTCACCACTGTGGTATTTGCAGAAAACAATGTCATTGAATATCTAGTTTAGTCAAGAGAAAAAAAGAAATCTTCCCAAACAACAACTCAGTACTGTGTTTTATTTTCCCCAGGCTGCCTTGCAGAAGACTCCGCTGTTTGACTTCCACAGGAAACACGGGGGAAAGATGGTGGAGTTTGCAGGCTGGAGTATGCCTGTGCAGTACAAAGACAGTCACATCGCCTCGCACATGCACACCAGGGAGCACTGCTCCATCTTCGATGTCAGCCACATGCTGCAGGTGAGACCAGCGTCAACGAACACACACATGTACATCCAGTCCAGTAGTCCAGTACACTGGAACAAATACTCTCACACCTGTCACTATGTTTAAATATATCCTTTTGGTTTTTTAACTATCAGACCAAAGTCCATGGGAAAGACCGGGTGAAGTTCATGGAGTCTCTTGTAGTTGCAGATATTGCAGAACTCAAGGACAACCAGGTGAGATGGAGGTTTGTTTCATGTTGAACCTGCAATAGCACACTTAGTGTAAACTAGCTGTAAACTTAACACTGACATACTTTAAAGTTGGTATGGTGAACTTGTTAGAGAAAAAGTTTGGTCTCTGCAAATTCAAGAAGACTAAAACAATTATCTGAAAGGTGAAATGGTCAACAATGCACCCAGGTGTATGTTGGAAGGAAGATATTTTGTGTTTAATGTAAACTGCCTTTTAAATTTGTATGTGACTTTTAGGTTTTTACCCAAACCGTGATCTGTCCCTAAACCTAACCAAGTAGCTTTGGTGCCCTAAACCTAACCAAACTGCACCACAGCACCGCGACGTACATAATCCAAAATGATCAGTCGAATCTCCTCCTCTCTGAAACAGCTTCAACACAAACTTATTATAAACTTCATGAAACAGCATTTCTTGCATTAGACTGCAATAGTTTTAGCTAGATGAGCTACACTGATAAATATCTACACAGATAATCATCTTGATAAAAAATGAATATAATGAACCCTGTGCCTGGATCATCTAAGGTAACATGTTCATGTGGGTCATCAGAGTTTAATTTGTGGACCAACTGGACAGTGTCCCAAATACATATCCTGCATTTCCCTATAAATCCTCACCCACTCATCTTTCTCTCTCCTCTCCCTCACCTCTAGGGTACACTGTCCCTGTTCACCAATGAGAAAGGAGGGATTATTGATGACCTCATAGTGACAAAGACGGACCAGGGCTACCTCTACGTCGTCTCCAACGCTGGCTGTGCTGACAAGGACTCCGCTAATATGAAGGTGAATGGACAGAGAGTGTGTGTGTGTGGGCACACAGATCAGGAGCCTGGCAGACTGATAGAAAGAGTGTGTGACGAGTGTGTGTTTTGCCTGTAGGCCAGACTGGCAGAGTTCAAAGCTGCAGGTTTGGATGCGGATCTGGAGTTCCTTGATGAAGCACTGATTGCTTTGCAAGGTAAAATATTCCTCTTCTTATTTTCTTCTTCCTTATTTTATTCCTCTTCTCCATCCCCTTTTATGTTGCTTTTCCTCTCCTTCCTTTCCTCTCTCATTTCTTCTTTCCCTCCTTCCTCTCTTTCTGTCCTCTCTCCATGTCTAAATTAATATGTCTGTTGTATGTTTCAGGTCCTTCCATGTCTCAGGTGCTCCAGGGGGGAATGAAGGGCGACCTCAGTAAGCTGACCTTCATGACCTCCACCTTGGCCACTTTGTTCGGCATTCCTGACTGCAGGATCACCCGCTGTGGATACACAGGAGAGGACGGGGTGGAGGTCAGCGTCTCTCTTTGCTTCCTTCCTCCAGTTTTTTCTTGGTTTTTTTCCTGGTTTATCTAGATTTCTCTTTTTCCACTCTTTCTCTGTCAGCCCACTCTGCTGGAGCTGTGTAGATGGCAGGATGGATGTGGGTGGGCCTCTCTGTCGAACAGAGGGAATGTGGGAGTTTGTTTCTTTGTTTGGCTTTTTTCTCTCACACAGACTCATCCTCCCATCACTCTTTCCCTCAGTGCTAACACTCACTTGACTCACAAAAAGAGACTGACAACACACTACGTAATTACTTCTTTTAAAAGATTGGAAAATCTTCGTTAAAATGTGCCGTTTCCAGGTCATCATTTCCATTAAAACGCCTTGGATGGACACCTAACCCTACCTACTGTCTGTGTCTCTGTGTCCCAGATCTCCGTCCGTCGCTCCAGGGTGGTGGAGCTGACGGAGAAGCTGCTTGAGAACAGCGAGGTGAAGCTGGCCGGTCTGGGCGCCAGGGACAGTCTGCGGCTGGAGGCGGGGCTTTGCCTCTATGGCAATGACATAGATGAGACCACCACGCCTGTAGAGGCCACCCTAGTCTGGACCATAGGTAGGACTTTAGTATTCATTATGAAATATTTGTGTTAGTGGTTTTTTCTTAGCAGATCGTTTCTGAAGAAGGCTGTGGTGGGACGGGTGAAGAACTGCATCTGGGAGAGAGAGTTAGATGAGTGCTCAGGTCTGTACAGTAAGTATGTAGCTGGAGCCAGCAGCCGATTAGCTTAGCTTAGCATAAAGCAGTGCCTTTGATAGTAAGAGCCCCTTTACTTAAAGGGTCCATAATTAATATTTTTTATGATAACAGTGGATTGAATGGCAGCGTGTAATGTGAGAGGTTTCGCTGGTAGTGATGAATCTACCGAGAATTATCTACAGCGTCCGTCAGCTTAAAGGAGCTTCAGTTTAGAGAGTTTTAGCTTAATGTTTAAAGAGATGCTTTTGTTTTTGTTTGTTTGATGTGATTTTCTATTTCTATTTTATTGTTTCAAGTGGGCATGTATTTTATGTTCTTTTATGCTTCCACTGCTGCACAATCAATTGCCCCATCGGGGACAAATAAAGTTATTGAATTGAATTGAAGAGCCAGGTGATTCCCTCAAGTGTTGGTAGAGACCAAAAACGGAGCTAAAAGGAGGGTGTATTCAGAGTTTACATTCATTAGTTGGCGAGAAAACATGATAATGTTCTGCTCTGTAACAGGTGGATGTGTTAACAAGCATCTGTTTACTGACACTAACGCCATATTAACTTAATATGTGATGATGCGTCACCGTTGTGTTGTTATGTCACAATCCTGCTCTTTCTTTCCATCTCCTCACAACGTGTTTTACCGATGAAGACCATTTTCATCAAACATGAAGAAGCTGAAGTGTTTCTGCATGCTATTGTGTCTCTCTGTACCTAAGCCTTGAACATACGGTGCCGTCTGTTAAGTGGATCGACTCTCATTTCTCGTCTCCTCACACGCAGGAAAGCGTCGGCGTCAGACAAAGGATTTCCCCGGCGCTGACATCATTATACCTCAGATCAAAGCAAAGACGGCCAGGAAGAGAGTCGGTCTGGTCTCCACCGGCCCCCCCGTCAGACAACACACACCCATACTCAGCCCTGATGGAAAGGTCATAGGTGAGAAAGCAAACACAGTGGGAATGGTGGGCAGGAGAGAAAGCTGTGGTGCTTCTGTGTTTCAGTGAAGAGGGATGCAGCGTCAGTGGAGGAAAACAATCACTGCTGGAGGAAATGTGAAATAAATGTAGCAGCATTCTCTGCTCCATTAAAGAAGTGTAGGACTTCTGTGTGTGTTGTTGTCGGCCAGTCGGTCTTTCATGGTACAACCACTGGGGGCCGCCAAAGTCAGAGTAAACACTTAATTGGAAAATGTTACATTTTGTTGGACTTCATACACTAACATGATGATGAATATCAAATCTATTAACTACATTTGACTGAACATGTTTTAACATTTTAGTTATTTTGCACGCGTCAGCCAAATGTTGATATATTTATTTTAATTTATATATCAAACTCTGTATGATTTCAAGTTTATTGTTTACTTATCTTGGAATTTGGAGATTGATTGAATAAATGAGTGAATGAATGTAATGTGTAAGCAGCTCATATAATAGAATAGGACCAACTAAAAATTTGTACCAAAAGGTTTTGTTCTGTTTTTTGTCTTAAGATGTAGCCAGAGAGAGAGTCAGACCGAGGTTTCCAGATTTCCAAGGAAAAACGTATTCCTTTTCTTTATTCTTTTTTTTTTTTTTTAGGTGAGGTGACCAGTGGCTGCCCCTCTCCCTGCCTGAAAAAGAACGTTGCCATGGGATACGTGGATGCAGCATTCGCTAAGAACGGCACAGCCGTCCATGTTGAGGTCAGGAAAAAAGCAGTGCCCGCCACCATCAGCAAGATGCCCTTCGTCCCTACCAACTACTATTCTGGATAGGAGGGTCACACAAGCACACACACATATAGTACACCCACACACACACACAAATACACACACACACACAGCACATACCTACACACTGGACCAGTCCTCCACTCTGTCCCATATTCACCAATGCTGCACCTTTCTGTTTACCTCCACCTGTGCAGTCTTCATTGGCGAGTTGATAAACTAAACCATTTATTATGTGTACTGCTGTAATGTGTTCAGTCACTTTGACTGTGGAGCACATTAGATCCATAAGAGTTTGTATTTGACACACAGCATACAGTTCCACATTGTAAACGTATGAAAGTGATCTGAGGATGACAGGACATCACATGTGAAACTAAGACTTTGTGGAGGACATTTTAATCAGCAGGCTGCCGCTCTGCAAACAGTCAGTATGCCGCCTGTGTGTGTGTTTTCAAAACCACAGTGTCCAGTAACATGGTCTCACCTATGGGTGGGCATGCATGAAATAAATTACAAGCAGTGTTGTTGAGTCAGAGAATGTATGAACGAGGTTATTGGCCTCATTGTTCTTTTAACATGGTTTACAGACCAAGTTCTGTTTTTTCCTTTTCTATTTTGCGAGTGGAAAGCAGAACTAAACTGAACCAACTTACCGCACTTTCATTAAGAACGAAAACAGAGCGGCTGTGCGGATCCATTAAAGACAAGTTTTCAGTAAACTTTTTATAGTAGAATATAGGTTTGCTAATAAAATATCATTCACTTTGTCACTGCTGGACCAAAACAAAGAGATTCCAAATGGTTCTTTGGATGTTAAATCACTTCATGTCTGCAATTTTGTTTTTTTTAAGGTTTGTCAAATAGCACAGAGCAAAATTTCCATTTATATTAGTGTTAGCCATAAACAGCGTGCCCAAGAAAGTTCAAACAGGGTCAGCTCATAATCCCTCCAACACAAAAATCCTATGCTTATTAACACAAATTTACCAGTGCAGTCTGTTGAATTTGCATTTTTGTGTTAATGAGCAGGTTTTCTCATCAAGTTCTTGTTTGGAGGGATTTTGAGGGAGTTAATTTTAATCTCCACATCTGATAAAACCTGACCAGAACCTTTTTCAGACTTTTTTTATAATATAATAATATGATGACCAAGTGGGAGAAATTTACACAACATGAGGTACAATGATGACCTAACTTGAAAAGATGTTAATTGTCATTATGTGTGTTCTGTCTGTCAACTAATGAAATGTAATTTCTGTATTAAACCAGCACATTGTCTTTCTGTGGAGCTGCGAATGTCCTATTTTATGATAATAATAACATTGGTAATATAGAAATAATACTACTGATTTATAGGTTGTCATTTTTTGTCAACTCTATCATGAAGGTGCACTTTGAGCATCACTGTAGATTTTAATATTTAACTGGATTTTCATGTTTCATGTTTCAAATAACACTGTTTATTTGAAAAGCAAACATCTCTTTATTAAAAACAATTTGCTTTTCACTTTCCCACGACTTGCTGTTATTTTTCTAGTGACCTGGACACTGATATGAAAATAAGATTGAATAAATGTTTTATAAAAAAGACATTTAGTCTGGCAAGATTTGGGATCTGGAGGGGTGCGGAGAAATGGAACAGGTTTAGGGCCAATATGAGTACAAGACAATAAACTCTGAATTCTGCCTCTTTCCCTGAAGAGTCTCTCAAACTTTGTCCCATAATTTGGGACTTTTCCCAAAATTCAAATTGTGGCATTCATAGCTTTGAGTACAAGTATAGAGTCTGTTTGAAAGTATATGAAAATACTGACTTTAATATTAGCATTAATACTGACTTTGGCATTAGTATTCCGATTTATATTTCTAAAAAATCATAATGTTTAAATTTTGAAATTCACCGTTTTTGAGTTAAAATGTTCTGAGAGTTTTCACTGTATATTTCCAATATATTTTCTTTTTTATAGTTTCTTTTAGCTTGACTCTGACTTTGAAATAGTTCAATCATATTTGTGACTAAAGTCTAAAAACATTCATTCATTAACTCTGAGGTTGGCTTTATACACACTGGAAACGGGGGATGCCAACAGATCTAACCTGGCAACCCGGGCCGCCGGTCTGTTCAGTAGTTACTGAGGGGAAGATGGTGGACTTGGCGACAACAGCGTGCTCTAAACTCCGTCCTAAACACTTTGGAAAATACCGTCTGTCTCAACCTGGTATTAGATATAGATTACCCGGGGACAATCACAGATAATACTTTGTGAAAACCGTTGAGGAAAGTGACTTTTCCGCCACCGAACGGCTCCTTTTTTTTTTTTTCCGAGGCTGAAGGAAGCGGGGACTCACGGAGCGTGGCGGAGGCTGGAGCACCTATCGGACGCTAGCCAACGTTAGCCAAAGTGTCAACAAAAGTGTGGAGGAGGGTTTAATAGTGGGAGCTTTTCACCCCGCTGTCAAGATAACCAGCAGGGAGACCATCCGGACCAAAGGCGCTGCTGCCATCACACAAACTGTCACGTCAGTTGGAGCCGTTGGAGTGGGAGCGGGCTAACTTTAGCGAGCTAACCGCTGCTAGCTGTGTTGTGAACTGTGGATCAAAGCGCTGCCCGAAATGCCGCGGAGTAAAAAGGGGAAACGTGGCTCCAGCAAGCCGGGTAAGTAGCGCCAGCTGACATGGCCCCTCACCATCCTGCTGCTGGATGTAGAATAATGACTGAATCTGACAGTTAAGGTGAACGTGTCACAGTTTGATCGCCACTCCTTTAGCGTAAAGACGAGCCGTAGCAGTTTGTGTACTTATCCCTCATGACATGAGAGGTGAAACAGCCACACAGCTTTAGCTACTTGACTTGTAACTTGCAGTCCGCTATGTGCACCCATGTGGCTTTATTATTAGTGCTGCTGCATAGCAGCGCAGTCTGCATGTGATTGTGACATTTATGCTGAAGCCACTCACTTTTAATGAGCTCACATACTGTGGAGTCAATGAAGAAGTGTCTCAAGAAGGTGCGATGCATTTCACGGGTGACGTTCAGGACCGTGGCTTCCTAAAGCCACACATGTAGGCTCAGGGTCGTGATATTTTTAGCAGCAACGCCACGCCGCTGAAAACAGGTAGATGAAGACTGTGCAGAAGGAGAGCAGCTCGTGCAACAAGTGCAGCAGGATCCATCGGTGCGTGAGTTTCCACGTGGCTTGAGTTCATCTACGTGCAGTTCAGGTGCTGCCTGGGAGTCACAGCTGCACGTTTTTATCAATGTACAGTAGTGGTGCTGACCATGCATGTGCCTATAAGGGCGTTAGATTACAGCCCCCTCACGTTTTAAGGAGTGACGTTGCCCAGGAGGAGCACACGTGCCCGCGCCTAAATGCACACATGCTCATTTTTGTGCAATGTACATGTCTGCTAAAGGGACAGAGGGGAAAAAAAAAGAATCAATATTAGTGTCAAGTCTGGTGTTTCCATTACATTTGTAGATCTTGATCGGTTTTTACTTTCAAATTGTGCTGCGCTGTTAACTGTGCATCAGTATTTTGCAATGCAAAGTTTCATGAATAGGAAAATGGAGCTCGCCTCTGATGTTTTCTTCCATCATTGTCATTCCTCCATCTTTTCCATTCATTCATTCATTCATGCATCCATCCACCATTCTTCCTCCAATACACACATCCTTTATTTCATCCATCCATCCATCCATTCATTCCTCCGCCCGTACGTCATCTGCAGGCTCTCTTCGTCAGGAGGTTCTTCAGCTGCAGCTGTCGGCTAAAGTCTCGCTGAAAGGTAACTCCTCTGACCCTTGACCCCTGACCTCCCCTTCGTGTATGACTGAAGGCCCATCCAGAAGCTCTTGAACCTCACCGTGCATGCAGCAAGACCAGCAGCCACTCTTACCCCAAACTCACCCTGTTTTTTTTTTTTTTTTTCCAGCTGCAATGAAAGTCTTAAACTCTTCCTTCCCTCACATGCCCCCCCCCCTCCCTACCTGCCAGGCTTCTTACTGCTAACTGGTTTTTGCAGCACAGTGAAATAGAAATTACTTGGTTTTGTGTGAGTCTCCTCAGTCGTCATGCATGTTAGGCTTGAACACCTTCAGCTATGCTCCACCTTTAGACGGACATCATAGGATTAATAGACTAGTTAACCAACGTTCGAACTTCTCATCCACCCAACCTTTTCATTCACAGCTGGCTGGTAACATGTAGTCTTGCTTCGTCGTTTTCTACTTTGCCCAAGTCTGAGCGTGCTCCCATTGTGCCATTGATTGATTGGGTCAAAATCTTTCGACCATCCTTCCACTGTTTCTTACTTGTGCTGACCCCAGAAAAGTTTGGATTCAGGCATTCCTGGAGTGACTTTGCCCCCTCTCTGTCTCTCTCTCTCTCTCTCTCTCTCTCTCTCTCTCTCTCTCTCTCTCTCTCTCTCTCTCTCTCTCTCTCTCTCTCTCTCTCTATGTCTCTCTCTCTCTAATGTGCATGTAATGACACTGTTCAAATCACCACACTGTATGATATACTGAGGAGGCAGTTTATTTTATATTTGTGTCATCATAAGTATTTGTGGTTTTTCCATCCCACATTGCCTTACTGCTGCAGTGTATTTTTATTTTTTATCTTTAATACTCTACTTGTGCAAGTGATGTTTTATTAATTGATTTAGAGTTTAAATCAGCAGCTTTCTATTAATCTCTACATGTAGCAAATGTAATAGAATCTGATATTATTTGTGAAGATGTAGTAAGACGACATCTTGGATGCTGCTCGTCCACAGAAACATCCTACCTTTCAAAGTAAATTGTTTATTACATAGGATTTCCTGCAGAGCTGTTGATGGTGGAAGTTATTTTATTTCCTGGACCTGGATCCTAAGACCTGATTTTATTGACCTGTTTGAGGAGTAGTTCCAGTGGGGGTTGCAGTTTTAGACCAATCTTAATTGGATTTTCACCGCATGAAGAAAAAAATAATGGTGATAATGCAATTTAATTATGTAAAAATAGTGTCATTAAGTCTCTAACTGTGAGGGAGAGAGTCCTTTCTGAACCTCGGCTAAATGCTTGCAGATAGAACACAGGTTAATTTAGTCTGGCATTTTAAGTTTGTACTACCAGGCCACAGCCGGGGGACTCAAATGAGCTCCCACCCCTTTGGCTCAGTGTTCTGATTTGTCCAACAGCAGAGCCGCTTCTCTTCAGGGACTGACACTGATTGCTATGTAAGCATAAACTAGCAAAGTGGAGATGACACGTGAGCCATGGCTGTGAGCTCGCACTCACCATAAATGAGCTGTGTGTGTGTGTGTGTGTGTGTGTGTGTGTGTAGGCAGACCTGCGTGGGATGGTGTGTAGCTGTGTGTTTCTGTATGTGTGTCTATGGGGGAGCAGCCTTTACAGCGGCTGGGGGTTCAAGGATGACGACTGGGAATTACTGACTGATACGGGCCGGCTGGGCGTGCTATCTCCGCTGTGAACAGCAGCCTTGTGAGTGAGAGAGCAGCCCGTTCAGTCAAAGAATCAGAATATCACAGAAAAGCATTTCAGCGTTTCAAGGCTGCTTCAGTCATCTGTTATCTGCTAATATTGGTTTAGTCATATTCATAAAGTTTTCAGTTTGTATCTTATTTAAAAGGAGCGTGTAGAGAAAAGTAGAGCTTAATGATGTGGGAGAATATTCTAATTGCCATTTCTTAGATCAATATAGTGATTATGATATTCAGTTCCTTATGCTCTGTATTAGGGTTGGTCCATCACTGATGGCCAACAGTTGTCGCCCCCTGAGCCTCTACCATCGTAACATCATTACTGCCCGCTCGCCAACAACACGCAGCCGGAGACATGCGACCGTCCCAGCTCATGGTAGCAGGGCGGAGCTATTGCCGTAGTATAGCACTCACTCTCTGGTACCCCTCTGTTCATATTCAGCCAACATTGCCCAAATCTAATCTGTAATTTTCTGTATATAAAAGCCTTAAATCATTCTACAGTGCGACCAACACAATGTTGGATACAGTCAAGTATAAACTACTCTTTCATGTAGACCAGGCCCTCACACTTTGATGGAATGACATTAAATAATGCATGATGTGATATGAATAGCTACTTTGTAAAAGCCTTCAATCACAGTACGTCACGCTGTACGTTTGCAGGTAGTCTGCAGTTAATAATATGAAAAAGTATTTGAATGTTTTCCTTGAGAAAATAACTCACAACTGCAACTTCCATGCTGCATTGCTGCAACAATAAAAGTGACCTCTGGGTTACCTCGACTGTCCTGGTTGACCTGAACATGAACACACACACACACACACAAACACACAGTGTGACCATTCTGGATCGTACACACTCAGTGAATGAATGAATAAATGAATGGTCACTCCGGTCTCCAGTAATCCCACCGACAGTAGAAAGTCCTGAGCCAGCAGGAACGTGAGGGTTAGCTTAGCTTAGCCTGCCTGGCTCTTACCCCTGTCCTGTTCAGACCCTGTGTAACAAACAGCCCCACTCCTTCACACACGTACACACACAGCAGAGCTGCGTCCAAACATCACAAAAATCAGTTTCATGTTGACACTTTTTCATTGTGTCAGGATGCTTCATATAAGAAGATTGCGAGTCCTCGGTCTTAAAGTGTGCTCGTGTGTGTGTGTCGCTATAAGAAGAAGTTTGCTGGTGTACAGTTACTGACAAAGAAAGACAGCTGAGCAGAGTGAGCCTAAGGTCATCTCCTCTAAACCTGCTATTAGTCACTGCTTGGAAATGGCCCCCAGCCAAATACGGGTTAATTTTGGGATGCACCTTGTCAGCGTTTTTATTTTACCTTCACAGTTAATCCGGCTCTTTTAAATTTGATAGAAATCATAACTGGCTTTTGTGAAAAGACAATACAGTACTAGGAAACATTTTTGAAAATAAAGGGAGGAAGTAACTGTTTTTACCCAACAGCGTTGAGGCTTGTTGAATTGAAACTTTGAAATATGTTTTTGACTTTGACTCATCATTCCCTGACCCTTGTCAGTCCTCACCATGACCATACCTGTCATGACAGAGATGCTCAGCATTGTCTAGATCAGCTGATTTTAAACCCGTTATCACCCAGCAGCAGCCATGCTGCAGGACATGGCTGCTGCTGAAAATGGCATTCAGACTGTTTGTTAACTTGTGTCGTGATTCAGAGATGATTCATTCAGTGTTAGTTTTCAATCCGATCGATTATTGATAGAAATATAATGTAAATATAACCCTTTGGCTCTCCTTTTTTCTCTCTATTTCCCCATCTGTCTTTCTCTAGGTATGAAAAATGGGGTGAAGGGAGAGTCGGGTGCCAGCGATGATGAGCTGGCGTCTGACGTTCTCAGCCACTACAGCAGTGCCAGCGAAAGCACCTCTGTGCTGGAGGAGGGCACAGGTTTGTACATACATGTGGATGATGCATACGCATGCTTTTCAGAATCAAACTGGAATTTATTCAGGATAATAGCAAACATACTGCTTACATATACACCAAAGGATGCAGCCAATACTTTATAGTGCATTTTGGTTCCCATTAGCAACTTGGTGTGGTGTGACAGTAAAACTCACATGAGTTAGTTGATTTTCTTTTAAATTAAAGCATTAAACGTGCATACTTATGTTGACTGGTCAAACACAGGAGGGGAGCAGGTGGATGAGCAGACTGCTCAGGAGGAAACGGAAGACAAACTCAAGCAGTGTATAGACAACCTGATGGATAAGAGGTGAGGCTGTTTCTTCTTTGCTTTTGTCCAGTCAGTGTAATGATAAAAAGAGGAAACGTGAAGAAACGGGAAGACAAATACAAAGTGAATGTGTAACACTAAACCGTAGCAGCTATTGCAGGAAGTGATACAAGAAAATCTAACCTTATTCCCTTTTCTCTCTTTCTTTCCTCGCCTGTCTTTCAGCACGAAAACACGTCTAGCAGGTCTGGAGTCTTTGCGACAGGCCTTCTCCTCCAAAGTGCTGTACGACTTCCTGACAGAGAGACGCCTCACCATCAGCGACTGCCTGGAAAGGAGCCTTAAAAAAGGTACGATGAAACAGAAACATGTTGTATGAATTCACGTTTTTTTTTTTTTTTTAAATTAAAAGTTTCATCTTACCTTAAGTGCAGAGAACACTTTCCCTTTTTCTCAAGGTGGAACAGAAACACAGTCTACAACCAGAACAGTTATTGATAATCAAATACTGACTTAATGTTCCAGGCAGTGGGGAAGAGCAGGCAGCGGCGGCCACAGTCTTCACCCTGCTCTGCATCCAGCTGGGGGGCGGAGACGAGGCAGAGGAGGGCTTCAGGATGCTTCGCCCCATCCTCACCGCCATTCTGATTGACAACGGTGCCAGCATAGCAGCCCGCCAGAGTGTGAGTGATCGGCTAAACCTTCCCTGATGTTGTGCAAAGTTTTGGATATGGAATTGTTTTTCACTTTAAGCAACTCCTGGGGAAAAAAAGGGCAGAAAATGAAAGGTGAAAGGGCAGCTTAGACAATGATTCACGTGGACTGCAGCTAAAAACACATTCAGCAACATGATGAAAAAAAATTGCGGAACAGCCACAACAAAAACCCCAAAACATCTGGTTCAGCGAAGAGTTCACTGAGTGCAAATTCTACAATGCACCTGTCAGACCCAGCTGACCTCACTTTCAACTCTATTGTTGGACAACAGTCACGTGAGTCACAGCTCAGACGCTCAGTTAACAATATTAAAAGAAAATTCCACTCAAAAATAAAACATTCTCTGATTGGGAGGTTGAGAAAATTGAGTTGTAAGATGGACTGTCCACTTAAGGAGAATTTCCCAGCCTGTCAAGGTCGTAGCTTTGATGTTTTGAGTGTCATATCGCCCTTGTCAACCTCTATTTTCTACCCACTGTGTCAATTTTGGAAACAGACAGAAGACGTAAAAACACAACACTAGACCGTGTTTAGGGGACTCTCGAGGACCACTCCCACAGTGTGACATTTACAGCAGCCACTTTAGACTCTCAGGATTGTGAAGGACTGATTGATGCCCACAAATAGACATAACACAGTATTTTTCCTTTTTTCAGTCGAGTAGGTTATTTAAAAAAAAGAAATCGCAATTCTCATACATGTTTTGATGATGGCAAACCTCAAGTTTGCAGCAGGGGAATCGCAGGGCAATTCTGACGACCCTTGTTTAATTAAATGTCTTGTTATTCGACTTTTCTGTCTCCCTCAGTGTGCCAGAGCTTTGGGGATGTGCTGCTACGTCTCTGCTGCTGAAGAAGGAGAGGTGAGAACAACTTGATCTCAGTGGCCGAATACTGCATGACACTCATTTGATAATTATTAAAGTCTAGCAGGGAAACATTGGCACCACAGGGAGCAGTTTTTTATCTGTTAGTAGTTCAGAGGTTTCAGTTTACCCATTGTTTCGTGCATGCCGAATGTATAAAAAGATTTCCTGGATATGTGGGCCAAGGCTCTAGTGTTAAGGTGACCACGGCTTTTACAACAATAGCTGCATTTACCATCCTCCTCCTCATGTTTTCTCTCTTTTCTCTCATCCCCGTAGGACTTGATCAAGTCGTTGGCCCTTCTGGAGAGCGTGTTCACGTCTTCCTACCCCAACAGAGAGGGAACGCTGCCCACACCTAAACCCGGCAGCTCGGGCCTCCACAGCGCCGCCCTGCAGGCCTGGTCGCTGCTGGTCACCCTCTGTCCTACATCTAGACTGACGGTGCTGCTCGACCTGTGAGTGAAAACAACCTCAGTGATAGAAAAACAACACTTCTTCTTTACAGTAATGGTGTTGCCACAGTAAGAAGTCATCACCAGTGTTGAGTAGTGTGACCAACAGTGATTGTCTCCCTGCAGTCACCTCCCCAAACTTCAAGCGTGTCTGCAGAGCAGTGACGTCAACTACAGGATTTCGGTGGGAGAAACCATCGCCCTGCTGGTGGAGCTGGGACGAGATATAGATGCGGTAAACACGCACACACACACACTGCTGATACAAATACGGTGTATACTTCTTTCACCATTACAGCCAAATCTACAGATTGAGGGGTTTTCTGGTCTTTCCGTGCTGTAACTACGTCACTGGTGTATGCAGGAGTTCGAGGTGGCGGACAGTGAAAGTCTGTGTGAATGTCTGAAGAGTTTAGCCACAGACGGCAACAAGCACCGGGCCAAAAATGACAGGCGGAAACAACGCTCCATCTTCAGAGAGGTGCTCCATTATATAGAGGTATGATGTGAAATTCACTTCTCTGTTAGTTCGTCAGTTCCTGAACCACTGGTTTATTCATTTATGTTAGCAGTGTAAACGTCACTGGGGAGGGTTTTTCTCTCGTTTCCATATCAGCTTTTTCTTTTTGGATTTGTGTTTGTGATCTCCTCATTCTTCTCCTGCAGACCGAGGACTTCACAGAGGAGAGGATCAGATTTGGAGTGGAGAGCGTTTATATCGACGGCTGGATGAGGAGAAGAATCTATGATGCCTTCAAAGAGATCCTGGAGTCTGGAGTCAGACACCATCTACAGGTCAGGAAACACACCGAAGCCAGAGGGAAGAGTTCTCTTACAGGGATAACGACATGTTTACGCCTCAGCAGCGCTGCGTTAAGCTTCAATCGCCACAGTTGGAATTGTGATTGCTTTTGTGCCACACGTCTTGCACTACTTCCATAAGCACATATGAACCCCACTGCCTTGATTTATTGTGTATGAATAAGTAAAGCAATAACGTGCAAAGACTTTCAAATGAGACACCCAGCATTTTAGCAAGTTGCCTCTTCAGTTAATTCAGTTAAATTGTCCATAGTTTAGTAGATGTTGAAGGAGAATAGTGGATTTTCAAAGCTGTCACATGCACATATTTCACATGCAGCTCGATCTGTTCATTTGTTCTCCCATCCATGTATGCAGGCTGTTGATGATCTCGGAAACAGAAAGACAAAACTGCTCAGTGGGTTCACAGTTAAAGATTTATTTATAATTTATCCATGTTGCTAAATGTTTTGACTTATTTGTTTTGGTGCAGTTCAACCCACTACTGAGGGACATCTTTGGCCTCGGCGCTCCCCTCATCGTGGACACCACCGTCAAAGGCAGCAAGATCTCTCGATTTGAGAAGGTAACGGCACCTTTTCTGTCCTCAAGTCTCATCCTGCACACTGGAACAAGGGCCAAAAAATACAAAAAAGCCATCATGAGCGATTGCAGCCTGACAATAACAGATATTTTTTTTGTTTTTATGTGTTTTTTTCTTCAACAGCATCTTTTCAACTCTGCTGCCTTCAAGGCCAGGACTAAACAGAGGAACAAAGTCAGGGACAAACGGGCCGATGTCATGTGAGGGGACGAGGATACAAAACGATGCCTTCGACACTGCAGCTGTCAGACACGCAAAGACTCGCCAAACTCTAAACAGGGCTTTTTCACTTGTGCTCTTCACCTGCAAAACTACTGTCCAGAGTCAAGCTGGACAACATTTATTCTTAGCTCAGCACAGTTAAGGACACTCAATTTTAGGAAGAGCAATTTGCTTTTCAATAATTTTTGACACAAAATGGAGTAAAGACAACAGTAGCTGCTCACAGTATTTCTGAAATACTTGTTCTGATGCCTCAAAGTGGATACTGATACTGACTGATAAACAGTGCTATTGAAACGACTTTATTACACAGCAATGTGACCTCCGGGTATATAATAAAAGGTCTTATTCATTTTAATGATAAAAACACAGAGAAAGTATTAAATCTCATTGTAAAAGTCAGACATTTTGAAGCTCTGCAGTACATTTGATATCTGTGGGGCCTTCCATGTTACACTCACTGAAACCGTCTTTGGTGCTGATGGGTATTGTTTTTGATACTCAGCGTGAGCTGCTGCCTGGTGGCTTGACACATCAATCAAGTCTTTTTAATCCTAGTTTCTGTAATCAGTTTCCACATAAAGCCACTTTTCCTGTACATAACCAGTCCTGGTTAATCTCTGAAGTTTAACATTCGAGCATCAACTTGTGTT
Source organism: Pempheris klunzingeri (assembly GCF_042242105.1). Taxonomy (NCBI): domain Eukaryota; kingdom Metazoa; phylum Chordata; class Actinopteri; order Acropomatiformes; family Pempheridae; genus Pempheris; species Pempheris klunzingeri. The sequence continues at coordinate 7,261,910 of NC_092022.1, forward strand.
GCAAAAAGCAGAAAAAAGATGCCTCTGCTCTGCTCTGGGCCAACGGTCCCTCGTTATTCCCTCAGTCGTCCTCTGTCTTCACACCCAGAGTGGCTACTTCAGCTGCCAAACCAGAAACTGACAAACAAACAATGCAACCTAAAAGAAAATGTGTGTGGTGTTCGTGTGAGGAAGTGTTTTATTTGACTTTTATTTAACATCATAAAATAAAACGCATTAACAATAAGATGCCTGATTTTAAAAAATCAACAAAAAAAAATCAAAGATTTAATATGAAATCAAAGAGTTAATATTGCTTTGTATTAATATTTTTTGGAGAGGAAAAATACATTTTAACCATTTCTGGTGGATAATTGTATTTTACTTTCTAATTTATTAAAACAGCAGTACTGTGTGATTTTTAAGAAATGTAAAAATGCTCCGCACTGTTTACAGACACAGTTATGGGATGAAGAAGACAAAATGAATTTCTGGGGTTTTTTCATGTATATTTTTAATGCGGGTTGGTGGGTCATACAATCTATCCATGTGTATGTATTGCAGATAGACTGTAAATAGGGACTTATGGTAAGGTATGTACTTGAATCATTAGATGCATTTGAATGATTTTCTCTCTGATGAGCAATAGATACATTCAGGCCGCTAACCAGAGCTGCTGATCAGACGAGTTTGATGGTAGCGTTTTTAACAGCGGTCAGGTTGGCATCTAAAACACAGTGTGCTCCTGATCGTGGCAGCAGTATCACCATTTTTAATGTGTCTTACTATATTCCATTTAAAAAAGCTGCCTGGAAATGTCATTACCTTGGTCAAAACCTCTGGTCGGCATATCGTGGCCTCACTAAGCTCTCGTCAGTGGTTCTGCTGCTACAGCACATGGACAGAAGATGGATCAAATGAAATAAAGATTATTTGAGCAATTTCTTTGTGTCTTTTGAAATTTCAAAAAGCTATTCTGGAAAGATATATTGTTTCTGTCCTGGGAAGACTAGATTTGTGGAAAACAAAAGTTAATACACATTGTGAAGTTAATGGGACTCTTGCTAAGGATGAAGGTTATCAAATTGTATGAAGATCTAAAGAAATGCTGAAGATACCACAGAGGAAAACTTTAGTGTGGATTATTTTACCTTTTAATAATTTTCTGGAAGTTGCATGCAAAGACTGGAAGATTTAAGTGTGAAAAATATTGGTAAAGATCTTTAAGTGTTGTTTCTAGTCATTGTTGCTGAAAAATTTACTTTTAAAGTAGATTAGTTAAAGTATAAAGTTATGAAAAGTTTATAACCCTTGGATCTGGATTCAAAGTTAATCTTGAAAAAAGGAAAGTGCATTAAATTGCTGTATTGCGGGGATCTAAAGTTAAAAATAAAAAAAAAAACATTTGAAAGATTAGATTTAGTGTCACTGATATTAACCATAATAAATCTGAAATGACAACCTTTTATTGGCCCTCTGCTGCCTCCCTGCGGTCATTTCCCTCCACTACACCCCTCCAAACCGGACCAAAGTGGTATCGTCCATTCATGAATTCAACATGGAGGCGCTGGTGCATTGAAAGTCGTGCTGTGAAATGTTGAATCAACTCCAAGGGAGGCAATTAAGTCATTGACAGAGTAACGTGGAAGAATTAGATAACAAAACTGCAGCAAACTTACATCAACAAAGGGGAAGCGGGTGAAAGTGACCGCTGCATGCACGAGTCTGCACCGATCGGAGCTGTCAGTGTTGCCTGTGGAAGTGAGACAGGCTTTTGATTCAATGTGAGACAGAGATGGAGGCCGGACTCATCACCGGGGTGTACGGGGAAGTCAGCGGGCTCCCTGCGCCTGTTTCTGCACATGTGAGTGAGGAGCAGCTGCCAGAGCTCCGGATCTACACCGTGACTGCAGGTGACCAGCTGGACACAACCTCACACACACCTACACACACACACACACACACACTTTCCACAACAGAACACGAGCAAGTTTCCACCGTCTGCTAATTTATTTATTCGTTTGGAAACAATGGCTGCCTGAACAATCACTGAGAAATCTGAAACTAAACTAAAGATGGATTTGGAAATAATCAACAGAAATATAAGGAACACGTGACAAGGAGAAAAAAAAGTTTCTATTTTTCATACTTCCTCTACCATAGCTGTACATATATTTTTTTTTATATCTCCTCGTCTTCTGTGACACTGTACATTTCCTCTCCATGGGATTAATAAAGGAATATCACATCTTATCTTATCTTATAACTTGTGCCATACTCCTTTTAAACAGAGACAGTTAGAACTGAAGAAAAAGTATGGATTAACAGATTAACAGACTCTAATTTTTCAAATTCAATGTCTGAATGAGTTTTGTACACTGGGATTTGTTTCTTAATGTGCGAATTTGTTTAATTGTCCCTGTGGAAGCGTGACCCGAGAGGGTCGGGAGAGTTGCTGGGAACCGTACTGTTGGAACAATGAACGTCCAAATCAGGTTTCATGACAGTTTGGCTGGTAGCTGTCCAGATATCTTGCTCTCATCTTATAAGAAGGTTAACCCGAGTCAGCTGGTAAAAAAAAAAAAATACAGATCATCAAACCGATCATCAAAACTAATCCCTCTGGGGATGACCTCCAGCATTTCCTCTTCTTCCTCTGGAGTCGTGACAAGCTGCTGGTGAAAGGCTCTCAGGTACTGACAGCAGTGATCTTGTCTTAAGGGTTTAAAAAGATTTGCGGAGCCAAACCCATCTGTTTGTTAGGAAGAACACCGTCCGAACTCCCTTGTTTATTGGATGTTGCACAGTACTTCGGTCTTGATCGTCCCACTGATTCAAGCTAAATGGCTGATTAAATGACTACAACATAACATGAATGATGTTAAACATTACATGATAACACACCACATGTTTTGCCAGCATCATCCAGTTATTAAAGAGTTGTCATAAAGAAAGGTCCAGATACTGTAAAGTGGAACACTTAACATAATAATGAATCCTGAAACAGATACACACAGAAACAGAAGATTTGAACACCTGCACATCTACTCGCTTGTGTCACACCATTTAAATAGTGAAGTGTCTCTTTATTGAACCCTTCTTCTCACTGTGTCCAGAGTGGAGTCAGAGCGACCTGGTCAGAGGCTCCAGACTTCGCTACTCGCAGCAGTGGACTCTGATCACTGACAGCAACGACCACAAGAGCATCAGGACTGTCCTCCCACCAGGACCCTGTGTACCTGTGTCTGGAGAGTGAGGACACACACACACACACACACACACACACACACACACACACACACACACACACACAAAGTGCTGTGAGAAGAACTGAAACCAATCAGATGTTTTATTTCTCTGCCCTTCAGGTTACTGAGTGGACTCTCTCCCATCCGAGGCCTGAGGGCTGTTGTCAGGGAAACAAGTGGCCACCAGCTCCTCGAGGTGGGAAAATCAGTCAGTAAAAGCCTTTGTGATCATGCTCGAACGCTGATCTTACAGACTGGTGTTGTTTATGGTCGTTTCTGTTCAGATCTGGGACGGCCACGGCCTCAGGAAGTGCCTCAACCTGACCGCCCTCAACAAACACGGCAGAGTGTACGGCGACGGTAGCACGCGTGTTTCATCCTTTTACACACACACACACACACACACACATTCTAAAATATGTGGACTATTGACACTTTGAATTGTTGAGTTCATGTGTTTATATTAACATTTATTGGTGTGTGTGTGTGTGTGTGTGTGTTTCCAGTCCAGTTTGGCTGTCTGTCGTGGTCGGAGTGTGAAAACAAACTGCTGTATGTAGCAGAGAAGAGCAAGAACACATCAGCAGAACCACATGATGGGAACTCTGGATTTGGGAAGGTGTCTTACACACACACACACACACACACACACACACACACACAAACACACAAACACAGAAGATAACATTCATGTCATAACTATTCTAAAAAGTATTAAGATGTGCATGTCACTTATTTTGCTTGTGTGTGTGTGTTATCGTGCTGGAGCAGGACAGGAGTGTGTACTGTGAGGACTGGGGCGAGGCTCTGACCAATAAGAGCGTCCCGGTGATTTGTGCGGTGGATCTGCAGAGCGGCTGCGTCAGTGTGCTGCAGGGCGTCCCCCCCGATGTCTCACCTGGACAGGTGAGGGCAGAGAGGCTCTCTGCTGCCTCATCCGACCCTGCAGGATTTAGTATTTATTTATTTGACTGACTGACATCTTTGATAATACTGATACAAACTTAATAGTAGGATGTTCTCTTGGCTTTTTATGCATTCCAGCTTTGAGTGTTTTTCCTGTAACTAACACCGTGTGTGGTGTGTGTGTGTGTGTGTGTGTGTGTGTGTGTGTGTGTGTGTGTGTGTGTGTGTGTGTGTGTGTGTGTGTGTGTGTGTGTGTGTGTGTGTGTGTGTGTGTGTGTGTGTGTGTGTGTGTGTGTGTGTGTGTGTGTGTGTGTGTGTGTGTGTGTGTGTGTGTGTGTGTGTGTGTGTTGTCCTCCAGGCTCTGTGGACTTCCAGCAGTCGGTCAGTGGTTTTTGTCGGTTGGTACCACGAACCCTTTAGACTTGGACTGAAGTTCTGCTCCAACCGCAGGTTAGATGGCTGCTTTGTTTTCTGACTTCAGCATAACATTTTTTTATTTGTATAGATGAAAATTACAAGTAAAAAAAAAAAAAAAGAAGAAACAATCAGGAGAAAAATTATGGAAATGTTAAACCTTGTTCCTGTTTCCGGGCATCAAGAAGGAAACATTTAGTTCACAGAGTAGTAACGTTTATTTGTACAACAGGCCTCAAACTAAACAGCGGAACGCTTTCATTTTGTGTGTCTCTCTCTTGAAACTGTGTTTTAGGTCAGCATTGTTCAAGCTCGACTTGGAGGGAAACTGTGGTGAGCACATTGGTTCATTAACAAAGAGACAAACTGGCAGACGCTCTGCTCTGCTCATGTGACCCCTGAACATCTTCCTCCCTCCAAACCAGAGCGCCTGTCTGGGGACAACCTGTCGGTGTCCTGTCCCAGGCTGAGTCCAGACGGGTTCACGCTGATCTACCTGCAGGGTCGAGTGTTTGGTCCCCACAACCAGTGCCTCAGTCTTCAGCAGGTGTGTGTGTGTGTGTGTGTGTGTGTGTGTGTGTGTGTGTGTGTATCTGTGTTCTGCTTCTGTTAACAGTGACTGTTAATCCTCCACAGCTGGAGCTGAAGAGCGGGAAAACATCCACACTGCTGGGTGTCGTCAACAGGCCACAGACTGGTAGGTTACATTCTGTAATCCTTTAGCCACACTAGCGGTGTGAGATGTTAATGTTGGGAGACACATTCATGATCTCCAGAGGATGTATCCTCTGACTTGAACTCTAGCGTCACCTTGAGGTTGACTTGTGGTGGTTTTAAGTGAAATGTCACAGATGGATTGCTGTGAAGTTTGGTACAGACACTGATGTCCCTCTTGGGGATTTGTCATTATTACAGACTGAGTTTTAAAAACTTTTTAACACAATATTATTGTCCTAATTCTCTAATTAGTGATGCACATTTCCAAACTGGCGCCTACTTGTCACTTGAACATACCTCAGGATGCCTCAGTAAAAGAAGCGTCTGCACATTATGATACATTTATATTATTATCGTGTCGTGTTTATTTAACTTTACTTATAAATGCAAACCTTGTTTAGGCTTATTATTGTCCAGACTTTGCAGTGACTGTCAGGGATATTCCTTCAACTCTGTTTGATGATGCTGGCAATTCATGAATCAACTAAGATTTGCAGGTGCAGAAAAATTCCCATAAAATCTCAGAAGCTCTCGATGAAACAGGATAATAGAGCTAATACAGGAAGAGTGAGGGCGTTCTGTGGAAGAAGGGAGTTAGAAAAACATCAAAACTTCAAGGTAAAAAGTGAATTTCCTCCATGACTTTCTGTTTCAGGTGAGTTTGCGGGTGTATATGAAGCTCTGCCATCCTGCTGCTGGTCTGCAGACAGTCAGCGAGTGGTGTTTAGCAGCGCCTGCAGAAACTGGAAGGTAACGACCACATATTTAAGGAATAGTTTGTTAATTAGCCACAGATTAACACCTTTTGTCTCGTATGTATAATCCATACACAAACTGAAATGTGACAACCACAACTTGTATTGATGAGTGCAGTTGAGGATTTCTGGTAGGTGGAGCCTTTGAACAGAAGCAGACTCGCTGTTTCCCTTTTCATTTAGTGTTTATGCAAAGCTCAGCTCATTGTGCACGTGAGCGAGGCATCAATCCACTTCTCTGAGAAGTTACAGGGTTCACAAAAAGTTAGGGATATTCGACTTTCAGGTGAAATATATGGAAAATGTAAAAAGTGAATGCTACAGTGATATTATATCATGAAAGTAGGGCATTTAAGTAGAAGCATGCAATGGTAGTTTCTTCATCTTAAACTGAAAGAAACTGAAATTGAAAGAAAATCGAACAACAGTGGAGGGTTAACGAGGGTAAACGTAAAATTGGGATGTGGCCAAAGGACGTCCACTCCTCTCCTTTCTGTGACTCTTCCAGTCTCTGTATCACTGTTCCAACCTCCTGATGACACTCTGTGACCCTCTAAGCTCAGTGAACACCTCCGTCTGAGGACTTCCTGTTTGAAGCCTCCAGTGTTGAGGTGCTGCTGATCAATAGTTGTCGTCTTGGTCTCATGATGTCAGAATGAACAGCATGATGAGGAGGACTGTTAAAATACCAATTCTAACTGAAGCAGGAAATGTATTGGTGGTGGTTCATCCTGAAATTTCACCTGAAATTTCGCCGAATATCCCTAACTTTTTGTGAGTAATGTATTTTAAATTAAAAAAAAATGCCAACAATACATGCAGTTTTTCTACATTTTTGTAAATATCTTCTCTTATTAATTTGTGTTTATCATGACATCATATGCATTATCCCTCCCCCTCCCCCTCCCTCCCTCCCTCTCTCTCTCTCAGGATCTCTTTATGGTCGACAGAAGATCAAACAAAGTTACCTTCCTGTCCGATAGTAAGACTCCATCCTCTCCTCCTCCCCCTCCTCTCTCCTCTTCTCTGTCATCATCTCCATCTCTTATTTTCCCTCCTCCCCCTCCTCCTCCCCTTCCTCCTCCTCCTCCTCCTCCTCCTCCTCTCTCTCCTCTTTTTCCGCCTCCTCCTTCCCCCTGTTGGCCTCCCCATCCTCCCCCATCTCCTGCTTTTCCACTCCCTCCTCCTGTTGTCCCTCTCTCTCCTCTGTCATCTTGTCTTCCCCCCGCTCCCCCTTCCCCACATCTTCCACCTCCTCCTTCTCCTTTTCCTCCGCTTCCAGCTCCTCCCACTCCATCGGACTCTCACTTTTCCTCTCCTCCCCTTCCTCCTCCCTCCTCTCCTCCAGATCTTCTTTCTGACTCTCTTCCCCTTCCTCCTCCTCCTCCACCTTCTCATCTTCATCACCAGGAGCACAAGAGAGAACAGGAAGGTATGACGAGATCAACAGGCTTAATGCTGCCACCAACGTCCTGTCGAGGAATTTCAAAATAATAGTCAAAAGTTGCAGAAACACCACAGGAGCACTGAGCACCAAAGACAGCACAAAATTAGACAAAGTCAGATTATAGATTACTGCATTTCATCCCAATAGTAATGATAATGGCGTCTGCTGAGATATATGTACTAAGAATTGCTCAGGTGAAGGTTTTTTTTTTTTTTTTTAGCAGTGTTACCTACATCTGTGAGACATCCTGTCTTTGTTGTTTCTCTGTGGGGCCTCCTCTCTTCTGCAGGTCACTCTGATCTCTCCAAAGTTTATGGCAGCTGGAAACTGCTGACAGTCCAGAAGGACCTGATGGTTGTCTGCTGCTCCAGCCCTAACACACCTCCCACTCTGGTCAGACAGCACACACACACACACACATACACATGTATGAGAGACATTAGTTAGATGGAGAAGTATTTGCATGACATGGGATTTCTTCGTGTGTGTGTGTGTGTGTGTGTGTGTGTGTGTGTGTGCAGAGAGTGGGTTTCCTCCCCTCAGCAGGTGAAGCTGTGACTTGGCGAACCCTGCAGGAGTCTCTCATGACCTTTGACTTCCACTGGACAGTTCTAGATATCACACCTCCACCAGAAGAAGACAATACACTCTACTGTGAGCATAAGACACAAAAACAAACTCAATGTACCAGAATGATTATGATGAAAAACGTCCTGTGATGTCAGTTTTGTCCTCTTTTTTGTCTCTCTCTCTCTCTCTCTCTCGTCATCTCTTTCTTCTCTCTCATCAGCTGGTTTAGACTTCGGCGCTGTCCTGGTTAAACCGTCTCGTCATCGCCATGAAGCCAAGATCCCTCTGGTTGCTTTTATCCATGGTCTGTGTTTACTTCACTTACTTGTGTGGGCTTTGTATTTCTATTTACAGGATGGAAACATATTGAAACATTTTATTCTTTTTACTTTTATATAATGGTTTTATTTCTATCTCTGTTTGCTCCTCCAGGTGGGCCACACTCCCAGTTCCCAGCAGAGTGGAACTGCACCACAGCTGGACTGACTAAACTCGGCTTCGCTGTGCTCATGGGTGAGAAGCCTCTTTTTCACTGACACACACACACACACAGACAAATATATGAAACCTCCCCAAACTACCTTCTAGGATTAGTTTGACATTTTCAGAAATATGCTGATCTGTTAGATGAGAAGACTGATACCACTGTTATGTTGGTATGCTAAATATGAAGCTATAACCAACAGCCTGCTAGTTTCATATTTAACACACAGATATGAGGTGGGTATTGATCTTTTTGTCTAACTTGTGGCAAGAAGGTGAATTAGCAGTTTCTTTTTGTGTGTTTTTACGTGTGAGGGTGTATAAAGTCTGTCAGAAAAACAGTTTAAAGCTATCTGCTTTTTTAAAAGAAAATATAGTGTTTTTGGTGAAAAAACTAAGCTCCCTAAGGCTTTTCTGTTTCTCTTCCCCACTTTGTGTGTCTGTATTTAGTGAACTACCGGGGATCCACTGGGTTCGGCCAGGACAGCATTTTGTCCCTGATTGGTCAGATTGGAAGCCAGGATGTAAAAGATGTGCAGGTACTGGCTGACAGAGACCTGGATAGAGTCAGGTTGGCAACAGACTCTAAAATATTTGAGATTTGGATAAATTGCATCCAGGTTGAAGGCTGGCACACTTTTGTTCGCCATAAACGGCTCAGTGTCGCCCTGGAACTGAAAATGATCTGACCTGAGTGTCTCCACCCAGACGGCCGTGCTGACTGCGCTGCGGACGGACATCACCCTTGACCCCAAACGCTTGGCTGTGATTGGTGGCTCCCACGGGGGTTTCTTGTCTTGCCATCTGGTTGGTCAGTACCCGGACTTCTACAGAGCGTGTGCGGCCAGGAACCCTGTCATTAATGCTGCTACTTTGTTGGGCACCAGTGACATAGTAGACTGGTGAGACACATTTACATACACACACACAACAAGTCGTCCACACACAGCAACACATTCAAACCACACTAAAGTTTGAATCTTCTTATCCTCTCTGTGTGTCTCCAGGCGCTACAGTAGCGTTGGGTTTGAGTACTCGTATGACCAGATACCCACTGCTGAAGCCCTGGCTGCTATGTTAGAGAAGTCACCCATCACGCATGCTGCTCAGGTCAGACACACACACAGATCACATACAGTCTGCTGCTGCAGAGAAAAGAAATCATCCAAATCAAATTATATCCATAGAATTAATGTCAAAAGGTTTCTGTGTTTCTTTCATGTAAGTTAATATTTTGACCCAATTGTTGACCAAGAAAGTTCACAGCGAACTAAGTAGAAATCCAGCCATTATTTTTCTAGACACAGGATGTTAGAAATGGTCAAGCTCTGATATTTTAGTGGCACCAGAGCAAAGGTCAGGAATCTGCTTCATAAAGCCATAGATGTGCATGTATCTGTGCCTTTTAAAGGAGACAGGAATCTGCAGAAACTTCATCAAAATCCAAGGAAATTGACATGAAACAAAGTGTGTGTGGTGCAGTGTGTTTATCTGTGCATTTGTTTTTAGATCAGGGCTCCAGTGCTGCTGATGCTGGGGGGCAGAGACAGGCGAGTGTCTCCTCACCAGGGTCTGGAGCTCTACAAAGTGCTGAAGAGCAGAGATTTACCTGTCAGGTGAGACACCATGCATTAAACACTCCCAATAAGCAACTCTCGACAGTCTGATCCAACATAACAGCCTAAAACAGAGGTATTAAGAGGTTTTAATTTAGCATGAAGGCTAATAATTCTGATTATTAGGACTATTAAGATTTTTATCTCCGCCTGTCTTTCTTTCTGTCCATCCAGGTTGTTGTGGTTCCCAGAAGACGGACATTCTTTGTCCAGAGTGGACACACAGGCTGACTGCTTCCTCAACACAGTGCTGTGGCTGCACCAACATCTCTGAAGACACACACACACACACACACACGCACAGAGTGATAAAGCTTGGCTGAAGTAGCTCTGCTGCTGCTGAAAATCCCCATAAAAGAGGATAAATCATTTTACTATCACAGCAGTTAACAATTTTGAACACATCACTGCCTTTTCAACAACAAACACACATTCTGTATGTTACAGTGTACCTCATTTTATAAAAACATTACATTAATTACATTACATGTAATTACGAAACCACGGTATTGATGTATAGATTTTGTCATATTTTGTTACTCGGTGCTGCATATAAAAAGTGTCCCAAACTATTATTGTCACGTTTATTTATATTTTCTTTTATGATTCGAGAAAAGCTTGATATCCTCTCTTATCTTGAGTGACCATGCTTCAGTCACATTTTACAATGTTTTAGTACAAATTTGACAGTAGTACAGTGCAGGCTGACTGAAATAGTGAATCAAACGTAATTTGCACATTGTCCAGCAGGTGGCAGTCTATGCATACCATGACAGTCTATTTCATTTAAATATTAAACCTATCATGCCAGCTACATAATACGTTTTACATCTCTTCCACAAATTATTAACACGATCATAAGATCAACTGCGCTCAAAAACAGAGACCCAGAGCACAAAACGTTGCATGAAACTTAAACAGCCACTTTTTAAAATATGACTTCTGAAGCCTTTTAGCCGCACGGACCCTCTGCAGAGCTGTAAACCATCCAAACCATTTGAAACCTCATCCGGAGTCTTTAACTGAGGCTCTTGACCACCTTCCTCAAGGGCCTGCCCGAATAAATAATCTACTGCAACCCTTCAGCCAAGTTAAGAATTATAGACAAGGCCTGACAAAGCAGATCACTTCCTGTCTCTTTCCCTCAGTTCTGGATTTCTTATCATGGTGATCAACTACTGGCTCTGTTGCTCGCTTCTAACCAGGCACTTGTTTATCTCATCTTCCCTTCATTTGGCACTGGTTAGGTCTTTCCCCCTTTTCTGGATTTCTTGTAAATCATTGGCTTCACGCAAATTCTGGGGACATATCTGATTTGAAACTTCTACCACTGTTAACCATTTCCTACTTTTCTTGTGACATCAAATGCATCTCAGACAAGGGACAAGAATAAAAGCTGCACTGAGACGGTTGCGGAGGGCGACACAGCCTTTGTTTATCAGTGCGTCGGTGTCCTTGCCGAGACAGTGGCCTCGAACCGCTTTCATTTCCCAGACAACAAAAGTGGGCATTCTTTAAACTGATACTGCCGACAAAAGACAACCACAGATTCAGTTTTTGAAGGATGGAGTGTCCGAGATGACACGTTGAGGTGGTTGATATCTTCCAGGAGTTTCTTAGCAGTCTCTCCCCTGGTGTCCCAGACACAGCGGCGGTGTTAATTGTCCCGTCCACCAACACTTTGCCCTGTGGCCTTGACTGCAGCTGCTGCCTGATGAAGTCACTATAATGTGGGTGTTGGGTGAGGTCACCAATCTGAGAGATGGAGGGAGAACAGGATGGAGACTGAGAGAGAGAAAACTGTGTTGACGAGGAAGCGACAGATGAAGAAAAGAGGAGTGAGACAGAGGCGACTGGGTGTTTGAGACAATGACTGAGCCGGACAGAGGGAGAAGTTCATGGCGCCCTGCGCTGGTATTCTGGTGTGTGGGCCGGGGCACAGAGATGAAGCATTGTTGAAAGCTGAAGACGGGGGAAAGACTCATGCTCATTCTGAGTGTATGTAGGAGGTAGACAGACAAAGGGAGAGTGCAAGTGTGTTTTCTGATGCTGGGGGACAAAGAGCCTTTTGGAGGTGGTTTGTTCTGGTGTTTCCCCTCTCTAGCCGAAAGACAGAAAGAAGTAGAGCAAGATGGAAAAGAGCTGAACAGAACAGAACAGAACAGGGGAGAGCCAAGTTAAGTTAAATTGACCAACAAACAGACTTCAGTGTGTGAAGGCATCATTCCTGAGGGAGCACGAATTTGTTCAGCAAATTTCATGGTAAATCTTCCTATTAGTGGACATTTTAGCCTGAAGATGGTGCTAGAGGGGAGCTCATGGAACCTGCAAATGGAGAGTGTTCAATCCTTGAGGAATAGGTTTTATGTATTTTTTTCACATACAGGTGGGTTCTGGCGCTAGAAGGATCACCAAAATATCACTGTGCAGTCGTATGAATATCCATAAAACATTTCTTGGCAGACTGATGAGTGCGGTTGAACTGTTATCCCCATGCAAGTAAAGGAATAGTTGGAATTTTTGGAAAATACTCTTTTTTTTTTTTTTTTGCCAAGAGTTAAAGTAGAGTGATACCACTCCCATGTATGTATTCTGAATATGAAGCTACGACCAGCTGCCAGTTAGCTTAGCTTAGTAGAAAAACTGGAAATGGGGAAATAGCCCAGTTCAGAAATAGGCCAGCTTTGTCCAAAGGCATCAAAATCTGACTACCAGCACCTATAAAGTTACAAGTTGTTTAATTTGTACATAAAACATGTTATAGAAACGACACATCATGTGTTTCACAATTTCTTGAATGCACACAAGCTCCAGGAAGACTTCAGAAGTGTTGGCAGACCTTTGAACAGAGACAGGTTAGCTTTCCCTCCTGTTTCCAGTATTTGTGCTAAGCTAAGCTAGCTGGCTGAGACTGGACTTCAACATAAATGTGTGTCCCTGGTGTGTCTAGAGACGTTCAAACTCCGAGTAAAGACCCTTTTCTCCTTCTCCACCTTTCATTCAATCAGTGAGAAAAAACACTGTTAAGATTTGGTTGCCTTTATGATGTCATAAGGGGATCTGTTAATCATGTGACCTCCTCCACCCCTGCAGCAGGCCGACTGTCCCCACCCACCGATGACCTCCTGGATCTACATCGCTGTCGGCCATTGCTTTTTCCTCATTAACACCAGCTCCCGAAAAAAAGATGTCAAAGGCGAAGTTGCAGATTTTTTCTGTTCTTTTAAAACACGTGAGTTGCTGATCTTTAAGCTGCAGTGCCCATGTCTACTATGAGAAAGTGTTTTTTGAGCTCTAAATTACTTAAACTTGTTCCAGTAAGACCTCCAAATATAAGTATGAAGTTTAAAATGAGCAAAATATGGGATTTTTTATATGGAATTGAGAGAGTAATGTAATGTACTGTTGGAGTTCAATGTGCTTTGAAAGTAAAAACTGCACACTATGTTAGACTGGAGTGGGTCGAAATTGGTTTTGGATGTTGGATTAAGGGTGTCTGATTTTTCTTCAAGCTGTAAAGGACCATTCATTTCTAGGCTGACAAATGTAAAAATTGGTTTTAAGAGGCGAATAAAGTTCCAACATCTGCATCCCTTCACACTTTGTAATCGCAACTCCGCCTCATCTTAGCCATTCCGCCGAGCCATTACTTTCACCTGTGCACGCTGGGTGTGTGCCAAGAAATGACATCTTTACATGAGTGTGTGTTTTTTGAGAGGAGGCAGTAGCCTGACTTCACGATTCATTAAAACGCAACCCTTGACTTCTCATTCCTCGTTACATGTTCCCTTTGTCCCCCTCCTCTGAACTCTCTTCCTGCTCTCCATCCTCATTATTTTTTTTTGTCTCTCTGTTTTTACCACGAAACAGCATTTGTGTGTATACACAGCGTTCATTCACAAGCTTGTGAACACAGGCCTTAACGGGGGGAAGCTGCATTTTACCATGTCCTTTTGATTCATCCTTTGACTGTTAAAAGTTGTTTGAACAGCGAGGGCCCCGCTCAGGAAAGGATGGGGGATCCTTTGTGTCAGTGCTACGTGTGCTGTGACCTTTCACCTTTTTGTTCTTGTCATTCTTGTCCTTCAATCTCCCTCATCCGGTCGTTCCCTGTCGTTTTGTCTCTTTCTTTCACTTCGTCCTTTTCTGGTCAATCTTCACCTGCTGTTTGCTTTTTAAATGCTGATGAATCACAACAGAAAGGTAGAATTATGAAGCTTTGGGTTGTCGTCCAGAACAGGTGGAGTTATTATCTATGATGTGCAGGAAGTGGGATGTGTTGGTGGTTATTAGGATGCTGTAAAGGCTTTTGGGTCTGATTTACTGTATGTTTGCTCTCAGGTTCTGTAAAAGGTACGTGTTAGCTATGTGTGGTGGTGAAATGATTTTTACCCGTTTCCAAAATAAATCAACTTAATTCATACATTTAGAATAACTGAGTGTTATTTTTCTTGACTCTAGTGGTGTGTTCTGCCTTTCTTTAGACAAACTGATTTGCACTGGAGACAGGATGGAATAATGTTTTAGGTTTTTAGGTGTGTTTACTTCTACCTGTGTTTCTGCATATTGTCATGTCTCGTCGTATGTGTTAGTTTGTCTATGTTCACTTGTGTCTAGTCTTGTCTCCCACTTCCTGTTTTATGTTGAAACCCTAAACTCTCCTCTCGTTTCAGACCGTTGACTTCCTGCCCTTGTGTGTTTCCCGCTTTGGTGATTGTCTGCCCCGCCCTGATCGTTTCCACCTGTTCCCCATTACCTTGTGTATAAGTAGTCTGCGTCTCCCATTGTCTTGTCCTGTCTGAGCATCATAGGTCACTTGGGTTTTTGCAAACCAAGCCATAGATTGTCATGCCATGTAATTAGTAAGTATCTTGTCCATGTAATTATTGTATTGTATTAAAGAGTTTGTCACCAGATTAAATGTGTCTTGCTTCGTGCATTTGGGTCCACCCTGCCTCTGAACTGTTAACCTCAATGAACCTACTTCAGTATTTGCATTAGACTACATCAATTTTTCATTTTCCTTTGCCGATATTCTTGAAATTTGATAGAAATTTGGAGTAAATTTGGATGGAACCCAGTTTATAATCGATAAATTCACTTAAGCATATCTGCAGTGGCAAGTCCTTAAATATTCTTAAACCATCTGAACAGTTAATACATGAATCATTATTGTCAATAAAACATTGTAACTACACATGTTTGGCTTATTAATGTCTGTGCTGTGCTGTACTGGGTAGATCCACAGTACCCAGCAGATCATGGGAATATTCCCTTTCTGCACTTCTTTAGCTGTGGGAGCCATCTGAACTTCGTCACACACACAAACCTCTTTCATCTCTCCTACTCCATCCATTTGGCTCGTCTCCATCTTTCTTTTGTCACATTTATCTATCTCCCTATTCCCATGCTGTGTCCTAAGCTACTTTTGTACCAGTGCCATGCAGGATAATATGGGGAGGGGGGCATTTCTTGGCTCCTGCTCACAGTTTAAGCTTTTTGCCTGACTCTCTTATCCGGAGAACAACTCACACCAAAAAAAAGGACAAGACAGCTGCAAACCCTTCATCCTGGTGATACAGTGATATCTCTTGACCTCATTGATGTTGCTGTTGTTTGTTGTTGTGGTTACTAGATGACGCAAGTGTAAACGACCTGCTGATTTTATGATTTGTCCAAAGGTAGAGATATGTTTGTTTATATGTAACATTCCTTCACCTGAATTTGCTGATATGGGCTGGCAGAGTTCATGGGGGCCATTACCTAGTGTAAATGAAGGGATGGACAGATGATAAAAAGAGGTTAATGACAGTTCACTCAGTTATCGATAGTAGAATTAAAGGGGCACTCCGCTGACCTTACACATAAGGATCTGTTTACATGCTTCTCTAAAGTTTGAGAAAAAAGATTATTTAGCTGATATTTATCTTAACAGGAACTGTTGTTTACCAGGTAGAGGGGGTCTAATAAAAGATGCTTCAATTCCCATCATGCAATAGCATCTTTTGTGAATCTCTAGGTCCGCTGCACCGATGACCACTGACCATTATATTTGATCTGTTTCTCACATGTTCCCCGTACTTTATATAGGTGCAATACTAAATTACTGGAGTGCCCCTTTAAAAGTGTTTTTGTTAGAATATGAAGAAGGCTGAGCAGAATATTATAAAACAGGATTTCATGTAACCCAGGGAAGTCATATTAGCGTCTCAGCTTTTGGGCCACATTGGCTCAGCAGACATGAAAATATTGTTACTAATAAACCGTAATGTTGTTTTCTGACTGGAGTCCAAACTTGGGTGAATGGCTTGTTTGTTTTGGACGGGGAGTCATTACTGCAGTTTTGTGCTCACACACAAGACTCCTTTAGAATTAGGGATCGTTTGCGAAACACAGGGCACAATCTACGTCTGGAGAAACCTGAAGACTATTACAAATGAATTATCATAATGCTTTTCTCTTATTAGAGAGATGCATTGTGATATATTTAGAGTGGTAAAACACCTATTTCATTTTACAGGAGGTGCCGTATGACACTCAAATGTATCAAGCCTGTTAAATTCTAATGAATTCGTCTTGACATCTTAAACACTCCTTATTCTATCTAAGCTGTCCATTTGCTGTCATTCATTTGTCTTTCACTTCTCTGTCCAGCTGTCAACTTCTCTGAAAACATGTATGACTTCAGTTCATTTACTTCATCATGCTCCCAAACCCCTCTTCCATAATTCTGCTCTCAGGCAATGAGTTCAATCTCCAAAAAAGTCAGTGTCAGGACTCAGGAATGGAAGGAATTCATGATAACAGCCGTTAGTGTTTTTCATCGCTGCCGGAGTTATTGAGATTCCCTTGCAACGAAATTTCAAAAATATAAACTACTTACAGAACGACAACTGTTGCCACCCTTAACCCATTAATAGATACAGCTTTATTCTATGTATACCAAAATATATTTATATGCACTATAGGTTACTATGAGGTTCTAAGCTCAATAAAACTTTATGATGTTCTCAACTCACCATTAATAAAGAAAATTCCTCAGATCGTCAAATCATGTATGAACATGTGTTTTCTGACAACTGCCTTTTGCATGTAACCTGTAATAATAAAGTTGTCAACCCAACACCATCACTCAAACATGCATGTAGTCTTTTAAGCTCTCTTCAATTCTACTTGAAACTCATCTGCGGTGAAATCTAACATGACCCTGCAAAGTCTAAATATCACGTCTTCACTTTGCAGCTTCGCCATCACTCAAACTTTAATGGACTCCCTGAACTCACAGTCAGTCTGCTCCAGTCACCACTAGGAAAACTTTCACGTGGTCTAAAAAATTTTTAACATCTTCTAAGCGTTCACCTCTCTGGACCTGTAGTATTTTCCAACGACCTGCATTTATTATCGCATTTTGAAAGCCTTCATTTCTCAGACAGTTTTCTCTGCACAAAGTCTTTCATCTGTACATCGCCTCAGTGTCTCAACTTGTATGTGGCCTTTCATAAACTCAGCCCACACTGGCCATCTGTTAAAACTACTGAAAGCCAGTAAACATGCTCCCAAACATTCGTAAAAATACTTCACTGCAGACGTGCAGATGAAGCTGCACTTTGAGTTGAAACTGTCTTGCATGATGCACCTTGCTGACTGCTTTGATGCTCGAAACTGTTTAAGCCATCAGCATATTTCAGCATTAATACGTTTTTACCTCGGTGGGTTCTGTAGATTGAATATTATCCATTCGTCTGGAATTTCGTCCCTGTGCTCTTCACTGTGTTGTCTACTTTTTGGTGGGATTGTAGACAAATTTAGTCCATAAATGGATTACTTTTTACTTTCAAGAACTTGTAACGTTACTGAAAAGTAAAGACACTGCTTAAACATGCAGCAAGTTAGAGAGATTAACTGACTGAATCCACTTTTGAGGACAGACATATTTTGGACATCATTTTACCAATTATCAGCAGGCAGTTTATGGTTGTATGATACATACACAACATATATGTTTGATCCACAATGCAGAGATCCTATAAAATGCGTCGTAAGTTCACTTAAATTATGTGTTTTGTGTCATCATGTTCATCACGATGTATTCTGCCACAGAAAGTGTCTGAACATTAGAGTGCAGCTGTGAAGGACACCAGTATTCCTGTATACTGAGTAAAAAAATACTGTATATGTGCTAAACATGTATGCAGAGTTTATGCGTTTGTACTAATAATCTATGCAGTGGAGCGTTTTGTAATATGTGTGATGCATAATTCATTGATAAGAGATGGGATGCTCTTTCATTAGTCAAACCAATCGGGATGTTGTCTGGGACTCACCTATCATTACACTGCTCAGTGGTTCATAATGTGTGTGTGTGTGTGTGTGTGTGTGTGTGTGTATTCATCAACATTTGGCATTGTGAGCACATCATGTATATAATTGTGTCTTTAACCATGCATTGGATATTAGAAGTATGATAGAAATACATTTTAGTGCTGTATATGCTGCTGTGTTTAGGATGATGCCTACATAGAATGTTATTTAAAGCTTTCAGCTACATGTAGGCTACTGTGTAGTGATACCAGAAGGAAGGCTAGAAAATCTGTAGTTCATGTTGGAACAGAGCTTCGCTCAGAGAGCATCTCGAAAGAGAGATTTCAAATCCTGAGCCACGCTGCTGAATACAGACAGTAAACACGTGTAACAGGCTCAAAATAACAACCCATTTTTGTTTAGATTTAGCTCTGAACATGGATGAAAGATGCAATCTCAACTTTTTTTAGAGACACATATTTACAGGATTTACAGTGAAATGAAAGAAATGTATTGTTTAGAATGTAATGTAAATTTTAATTACAATCTTGTAGGTAAATAGGATTTGCTTGTCTGGAGGCTGATGGATCTCAGTGGTGAACTGAAACTCTACAACTGCTGGTCAGTTAATGATTTGTTTCACACAAACTAGAGCCTGACTGATACTTCACCGTGTCAATCAAAAATGTTTTGTGTATGTTGAAAAATTAATAACAACAGATATATTGCTATTAGATTTTTTTCCCACTCTCGGACTCTATCGAGCTCACAACAAATGCAGCACCAGATACTTTGTCATCTTTGTTTTATTGTAATCATGCAGAGAGCTGCAGATTTTTAAGTGTGCATGATTTTCTTCTTGCTATTTTCTCTCTTTATGCCTTTTCTTCTTTGATTTTTTTCTTCCCTCTCGCTTTTCCTCCCCTCTGCCGTAGTACATCTATTGTTTGGTCTGGCTGGAGATTAACCTGCTATTGGCTGCTGAAGTCCAAAACACTTTGTCCATCAGTGGAGTGTTTGCCAAAGGCTTCTGCTCCTTATGGGGTGGAGCGAGGAGTCTATGAATGTGTGTTTGCTCTCACATCCACGTTCATATGTGCATGTGCATTTATTTGGGTCTGTCAGTGTGTGCGTGTGTGTGTGTGTTTCATTAAGTGGGACTCAGCTCCTGCCTGTTTGTCTTTGTTCAGAGAGGGGCGACAGGGTAATCCTGCATTTATGAAAGACACACACACACAGACAGTATACACCAGCCAGTGAAGGTATACACACACACACACACACACACACCAGTATTATGTGTCTACAGTGTGTGTGCCATGTTTGTGGTCTCACTTTGTTTGACCTTTTATTCAAAAAAGTGCATAAATGTGCACTGACTGTGAATATGTTCTAAATGAATGTATGTCGTGTGTGTGTGTGTGTGTGTGTGTGTGTGTGTGTGTGTTCGCCCCTCTGCGCCCATGTTAAGATTCAGCAGGCAGCACGCGTACAGCAGCAGTGGTGTTTATCTACTGTAACTACGTTCTTAAAGGGATGTGTGTATAGTATGTGTGTTGCATAAATGTCCCTCCTCATGTTTATTCATCGGCTGCTGAAACTTCACTGCAGTGTTCGTCTAACTGTCCGCACTTTGATCTCTGGATCACTCAAACAGCTGAGTCAGGGGAAAAACTAAGGACGCACACACAATAACACACTGCTGAATACTGACACTCAATATACACACCCGATTCCTGCAAAGCACTTACTGTAGATGCATTTTAGAATTCACTCACTCTCTCTCTCACACACACACACACACACACAGGTGATGCACAGGCAAACATATTGATCTGATACAGTTCATACAAGAGTTACACACACATGCAGGGTATAAACACAAATATTGATTTATCAACAATTCAAAACACAAACACACACACACACACACACACACACAAACACACACACACACACAGCTCAACATATTGCCAGAATTGGTGAGTTGTAATAAAGCCAAACTACTCCAAAATGAATTTTTAACCTGTATCCTCTTCTCCAAGCACCTTGATCCAGGCAGCAGGAAGGAGA
Source organism: Pempheris klunzingeri (assembly GCF_042242105.1). NCBI lineage: Eukaryota > Metazoa > Chordata > Actinopteri > Acropomatiformes > Pempheridae > Pempheris > Pempheris klunzingeri. Next base: position 7,282,419 of record NC_092022.1, read on the forward strand.
ATTAAAATAGTGATGCAGAAAAATCTGTTTGTAACTATCCTCATAACCGTATAAACCATTTTTCATTTGAAAGCATTTCACGGTTCCAGCTTCTCAAATGTGAAGGTTTGCAACTTTTCCTCGTAATCATTTTGATAATTGTAACTTTCCATAAGTTTTTTCCAATGTACCATTGGTTTGACAAAAGCAAACATTCAGGAAGGTGTCACTTTGGGCCTCTGGGTAATTGTGGTGGCATTTTTTCATATTTTTTTTCTACATTTTTACAGAAAAAAAGCACGATTAATGCAGATAATAATCAAAATAGTTACAAATGAGCTCCAACTCAACCAACATGAGTGATAATAATCTAATGATATAATATATGATAGTATAACAGTCACAGGGGAATTTCTCTGTAATGAGCACTTTAAACACTTTAAGTACATTTTCCTGATTATAATTACAAACCTTTACTTAAATATGTGAGGCTCATAATATTGAAATGCATTATCTTAAGTCCTTTCAAACAGGATGGTATAAGATAAAAAAGGATAGTAAAGGTCTGTGCCTGTGGTTTTCTGCGTACTGGCTCCTGCTGGATCTAGTTTCAGTGAAAGGTTGCGTGGTTGTCCAGTCAACAGGGTGGTCCAAACTAATGGCCTTGACCCAGGAGCAAGGAAAGCACTCAGTGATGTTGACAACACTGATGTATGCTTTTGTGTGTGTTTATTCGCGTATATTTCACATGACCAGACTGTTGAAATGATGGATTGCATAGTTTGGGATTTTAGTGAGACAGACCCCTGAGTTAATGGCTTCTTTTTACACACACATACAGACACAGAGAGAGAGAGAGAGAGACAAAGAGAGTGTGTAGCTCAAATGTGTGGATGAAAATCACGCCTTCCTGACACAGAGTAGAAATTATGTGTAAACCCTTCATTAATATTTATACATACATTAATACAGGTTGATTAGATCTTTGTGTTTGCATCAGCATCAGATTGTTCAAGTAGTAGGATTAAAAAAATTTAGTTTTTGAGAAACTTTGTCATGAATATAAATGTTCTTCAAATGGAAATTTCAACGGTGGTGCAAGATAGAGAGTCACTAAAAGAAAATTAACATTTACACTAAATGTAACAAGTGATATATGAACAGTAAGAGTGACATTATCGTCTTGGTCCATCCACAAAACATCCTCACACACACTGTAAGTGGTGTTCCTACATTTTGACAGCGCTGAGCCTTCGTTGTCTATTGAGCGTCAAATCCTCTCCTGTATGCCTCTGAGCCCTCTGAGTCAGCAAAAAGATATTATAACTGATATCTCTTTGCCAAACACCTGAGGGTTCAGCTTCTTGAACTTGGCAAGAGGAGAGAACATGTTTGTGGAGGTAGGCGTGTGTGTGTGTCTGTGTGTGTGTTTATTGTAATGCACAACACAATTCCTCCTTTGGCATCAACAAAGCTCCACCTTATCATGTCGTATCTCGTGTCACAACATGCATGTGTGTGAGTTTGAGAGTATGAATTTATTTTCTCGTGTCTAAACAAGCCCTTATTTACATTTTCAGTTGGTTTACCCTTACAGTTAGCGGTGCCTGTGTGTGTGTGTGTGTGTGTGTGTGAGAGTGTGTGATTGTGTGTCAGGTGAAACTCTATATGGAGATGAGGAGACCCTGGGGTTGTGTTTCTGCAATGATCAGAGGTTGTGATGGGCCCCTGCCAGCTGGCACCAGAGGCCCTGTGTCATCAGTGTTTTGGTGTGAGTTTGATCTTTCAGGGGATTCGGTGAAGGTGCCCGTCATGCTCGGCAAACACACGGCAGCACCGTAAAATCCTTGTAAGGCCACAATCACGCTCACATGTGCACATACAATAGTTGTTATATATTTATATGTTGATTTTAATGTTGTGGTATGCATATTAAGAGAGAATTACCTCATTTGCATCACCTCATAGGTCATGGAATAACACGGAAAGTATGGAAATTTAATAAAATATCTAAGCAAGTGAGTGATTTTGATTTTTTTTTATGGCTTTTGTCTACTTCTCCAGTAGAAAACAGCAGCTGCAGCATGTGAGTAGTTGTTGCTGTTGCTGAATGAATGTAATGCATGCAAACTGGATTAAATGGTCAATAAAAAAATCATTTCAGGGAACATATGGTTGTGTTTGAAGCTCATTTGTGTCGCAGATGGATGGATGGCCTTTCATTTCTCCTGCAAGATGCTCACTGGTTCCACCTGGCAGCACCGTTCAGGGTATCAGCAGTAATGAGAAATAAATATTGATACAGGGCAGATTATTGCACTAGTAGGCCGTATAATGGAGAATTATCAACCTGATCAAATGCTTTGTCCTTTTCAAAGTCCTGCTTGTCATTTCTAATGTTATTATTATCACCCATATTTATAGATAGAACTTAACTTGCTTAATTCCTGGTGTCACATCTACTTACCTGTGCCATCTACTTCCTCAAAAGCACATCCCTCAATAAAAGAACAATGGCTATATATTTCACAGGTGGTGGTTCTTTATATACCAACGGTAACAAGAGCAAAAGTCAATATAGGCAATAGTTCATGTAAAATAAGTGACAAAAATTGTACCTCTGTCCCTGGAATGTCCTTTTCGAGAAAGATGTAATGGAAACAAAATCCATAGATCATTTCTCTCCTAAAACAGTGCAGAGTTATAAAGTTGGACAAACAAGTCTGGTGCACTCAGCGGTACTTAAGGATAATGATATTACTACAGACATTACTTTCCATTATTTCTGGCACATTCTTCTGGAGCACTGGCCCATGTTTTTGAACATCGTTAGGCCCTGAGTGAAATCTGTCCTCTGTGCTGGTGCACAGACTCTGTCCTGCAAGTGAGACTCTCCGGTTTTCTTTCTTTGTTAATGTGTGCGTGTGTTCCAAAAACAGAAAGACAGAGAGACACATAAGTACACATAAAAAGAGATAATAGCCCCTGAAGCAGCCTCTCCTGCAGCTTGTGTAATATGATTTCTGCAGACGGATGCCTGTTTCACAGGAAATAACAGGAGTTGTGAGTCAATCAGCTGCTCCAGCCAAAAGTCTTTGTTGTGGTTTTAGTGTCAGTGCGTGTGTTTGTATTCATCTGCTTTTAAAGGGTTCATCTGCAGATGTTGCAGATTGTTGCAGACACGTGCTATAATTAGAGTTAGATTGTGAAGCCTCATCTGAAGTCCATTTATAATTCCCTCCATTGTGAGAGCTGATGTAACCTAGAAATCTGTAAAAGCTCAGCTGGTTCATATACACATTTGTTAAACATTGGTTGTGATCTAACAGTCATGTATCCTGATTTGTCTCTGATGTAGTCATTTTAACATTAGAGTCCAATCAGGAAGTTATTTGTTATTCACGATCCTGCTTGACCTCCAGAGGTTTGTGCCTGTTTTAAATGGCAGTGGTTTATTTTTGAAGAAGAACAGAGAAATAGCCCCAAGGCTTTGACCTGTTTTACTTCTCCAAGTACAAAATATTTCAAGAAACCATTTGAGGTGTGACTGGTGCTTTTCAGAGACTCCTGCCAACACTTGATACCCCCCCGCCCCCCGTGGAAACATGACAGGTCTCAAGCAAATTCTGCTTTTGATTTTCATGATTTACGGATATTATTTCATGATGCGCATCACAGATAACCCTCGGAAAGAGTCAAACTGAATGTAAAAATATGTGTATCATGCTTTTGGGTTTACATTTGACTAAGTTAAGAAGACTCCATAAAGAAGTACAATTTTTGGTACAAATTGTGGAAATTGAGCATGAATGTTTTTAATGAACCTGATTTTCCTGCCTATTTATTTGCCTCATGTTTTTCCCCCTTTCCCTCCAGAACTCTGCTGTGCCCCCCCCCCCCGCAGAGGCACCTCTGCCTCAGACTCTTATGGCTCATTATTATTATCAAAAAGAAAGACACAAACAGATTTATTATTATTATTATCCTTCTTCTTCTTGAAACATTTTGAATAAAATGTTTTTTCTAAGATGAGTTTGGGTCAAATACGAAATAACAATAACAGCCTCAAGACCCTGTACATTTAACCTTTCCAAACATTAAACAAACCATCTGTCATCTGATATGATATGCATTTTTGTTGTCACCACTTACAAATTGCATTCCCATTTCTGCTTTTCCACCACAAACAAAATACCCTGCTTCCACTTTTGACCTTGAGTCAGCCATTTCTCTCCCCAACTGGCGTTGTCCTTCCATCTTCTTCTCTCCCATTCCTCACTCCATCCATCACACCTTTCCCTCCTCTGTCAGTTCAGCTAGCTGTGAAGAGATTTACTGCTTACAAACACGAACAGCACGTCCATATCCATGTCCATCCGTATCAGTTCCTGCCTGGAAGGTTTCTTGTGCTTTCTGCACGAAGAGTGAGGGACGCAGCTGTAAATGTAATGTGAGATTTGAGTTTGCACTGCGTGGTGATTCCAGTAAGCAGCAAGCACTACCTGCAGTAATAAGCATTATAACTTTATATCTAGGGCACTCTTTTGAATGTGTAGTTATCATCAATGACCAATTTAAAAATGGACACAAACTCTCCCTTGGGAGGTACAAACTGAGGCACAGACACAGCTGTGCAAGTCGAAGCAAAACATTGGTGTCTCCTAATCGTACAGAGATGAGAGGAAAAAGGAGTTTCAGTTTCAGTTAATAAATATATGTAAGGATATAAGACTGGATAATTTAGTCTTAATGGGTTACGCTCAAGTTAGCATTGGGGGGAACCATCCACTGGAATAACGCCTAAATGCTTCATCTGCAGGGAGATTTTCTTGCTATTTTGCTACGATGGCGCGAATACAGCATTACTGCTGATAGAAGACACTGATATTGTGTCTTGGGACAAAGTGTTTGTATAATATTAAACTTAAGATGCACAAATGAGATCATTACTGGATCAGTTATGTCCATGTAAACTGTTTGACCAGCTTTGTGCTTATTATTCAACATGTAGGCCTATGAGCTAATAAAACAACCCTAACCCCTAACCCTAACCCATTCTGTGACTCAATTATAACAAATAACATAGAAGATAGATTTACATATATTTTAGAAGAATTATGTTATATCGCTACGATAGGATTTATGATTTATGACTTGCCAGGTGTGTGGAAACAGACCATGCTCTGACATAATGTGCAACAGCAGATTTATAGGCTTAGATGACAAACAGCGAAGATTATAAACTTTTAGGAGACAAAAAAAAAACTTTTTTCTCGCTTGAGTGGTATCTTAATTCCTTTACAAAAGCATGATGGCACTTCATGTAGCAGGTTATTTATGCACTTGCAGCCCCTGACAGAAGTGACAGGTATTACTTAGAAGTGCATTAAGGCTCTGTGAGGTCCAGACAAACAGTTTCTAAAGGATTTGCTTTCCAAGGGGCACACAGCTAAATAACATAGCTGTGTGAGTGTTTTCTGTCTGTTTCTGTGTGTGCTCTGTAACCTGTAAACATTTGGGAGTTACCTAACACAAGTACCTCATATGCCTTTCTGTTTGTGAGCGCATGAGTGGAGGTTTGTTTGGACATAGCAAAATGACAGAATAGGTTGATTTACAGACGTAGCATTGCATGACATAAAAGGGATAAGGGTCACATACTCAAATGCAGAAGCGTAATGGTGCATATACACAGTTATACTGTGAATACGCACCTTCTATATAGCCATAGGTGTCACTGTCCATCTTTTAGAGGAAGCCAATCATGTTACAATCGCTCATGTAATCTATGGCATTAACAATGCATGAGAGACTTTTGTTCCCTGACTTTAACCTTAAAGGCAGTGACTCCTTAAAGCAGCTCCTGCTTTCTTCGCTCAAGGATCAGCATCAAAGAACATTCTCCTTTTGTCATTTTGTAAAATAAACAAATCATCCTTAAAACGAAGATGAACCACATGCTTCTTCAATCTTTATCTTGGAGTTGATTCAAGCAGTAAGTTCAAGTAAGTTCAATTCAAGCAGTATGTGTGACACATGTCACAGGGGACAGAATAAAAACTTTAAACAAGTTTTTTTCCACATGGCTTTCTTTTCGCCATTATTTCTTTGCACAAAACCAGATATGGTTGATTGGAGATCAGCAAAGCCTTAATGAAGTGACTCCTTTATGTACTCAAGTAAATCATATCTAGACTGGGGCCTGGGGGTGAGAGGGCCTGCCTGAACGTGCCTCTCAGCACACATCAGTGGACGGTGACCAGAGGTGGAGGGAAGGAGGATCAGGACGAAAAGAAGGTGAAGTAACAGACAGAAAGAGAACTGTGTTGGAGCAAAAGGCCTGAAACTGGGATGAGAATGAACGAGGCGGCAGCTTCTTCCATGTGAGCACAGATCAACTGAGGGGTTACATGTAATGTCCTCACTTTTCATTTTCTCTATTCGCCACTCAGCTTATTATCTAAAAGGCTGCAGATTTATGTGACAGTTTCTCTGTTCCTCCCTCCTCATCTTGTGCTCTCATGACGTCCTTTCCCTCTCACTTTAATTTAGCTGATGTTTCTCTCGTATCGCCTCTTGCTTTGCTTTCCCCCCTTTCACCACCTCCTTCCCAAACTGTCCCCCCAATTCACTCCCTTCCGTACTCCCCATGACCTCTCTCTGCAGACAATCAGCATTAAGCCCAGAGAACGATTGAGTATGAACCACAATTTCACCCCATCGTAGTTTTATCACATGTCGTGCTTCACTTTTAGACTCAAGGATAACTTGAGTAATGATGTACTCCCAGATATGTATTTGTATATTTTAGGCTTTTTATATTTCCTGCATTTTTGAATTTTTGAAAAAAGGATAGAAGGATAGAATAAAAAAGATAAGATGTACTAATAGACTATTTCAGAAGGATTCCCTTCAGTTTGGGGCCCCAGCTGCCGGAGAGTTTTTACCTTCCCCAGTGCCCCCGGGTGTTGTTGTGATATGCAGATAATGTGTTAGTGCATCAGACGGTGCATCTTTCATCTTGTCAGTGATGGAGATTATATACAGTGTAGGAAAGCTGGTGATAAGAACCAGGTGAAGGAAATGCAGGTAATCCTCCTGCCCACATCCACAGAAAGCGTAACATCAGCACCCTTAGCCAAGGCTGAATTTGATACACACACACACACACACACACACACACACACAGACGGGTGGGCTTTCACACAAACACACTCTCACAGACACAGGAAGACAAGTAGGCACGTAAGCATACTCAGATTGGTTTGTAGGGTGAGCTTTATGCAGGTTTATACATCTGGAGACAAGTTTTGAAGCTTTTGGATTGCACATGGGTGGGAACAAAGAAACGGCGACCAAGTTAAGCAAACATAGCTAGGTTCTGCAGTTCCTCTGAGTCCTACAGAGCTTTAGGGTTACTTAACTCATTGAGTCATTGCTAAAAAAAAGAGTGAATATGGAACGTCTATTCACTGGATGTCTGTAAACATGACTCTAAATCACTGTTAATGTTGCTGCGTATCAGCTGGATGTGGAAATACACCACTGTCTGCCAATTACTATCAATTTATAAGGTGATGATGTTATTGTTTTTGCGGCTCCTCTCACTTGTTGTAGTTTTAACTGCTGGTGAGTGATGGCACGTGGAGTGTCTTGGCATACAGTAATCTGTAGCTCCCTGCAGTGAGGGCACGACTTGAGTTGCTCTTTCAGTGGCAGATTTGACTACCGTTCACCACTGCAATTTCATTTTGTTGTTTTCAGACGTGCTCTTTCATCACAAAGTCTTGGAATGACAATCATATAGACATAAAAAGGTCAAGTCACTCATAGGTACACATAGACTCACGCGCACACACACACACACACACACACACACGTGCACACACACACACACACACACCCTGCAGGCTCACCCACATGCTAATCACAGCTGACTGTAACAGAAGTGGAATGTGCTGCTGGACTAATCAGGATGTTGACCCACATACTGATTACAACACTGCAGTTCCAGCCACAGCATAAAACTCTGCACTGAGCACTTTTGCTACTGTTTTTCATGACTTGTGCACTTTTCATCCAGGAATTATTTAGACATTCAATATATTTTTTGCTAGCTATACATATGAAATATGTTTAGTGTTGTGATATTTGTTTTGATTCCCTTTTCGTTGGCTTTTGGTTGCATTCGTTATCTGAAACATGGGGCACAGAAAAGTCCAAGTAACCAGCAGAAGCATTTTTCTTTAAACTTGATCCCTGATTTTATTTATGAGCTTCATCGCTATTCCCTGTGCAATTAGTCATATGCTGTACCTCCATTTTCACTATTTACACTATAATAGATCTCATTTTAAACACACACTAACATGACAGTTTGATGTAGTTTATGTGTTTGCAGCTTCTCACACTCTGATTTCCACATCAAAGCCTGTCTGTCTGATCGCTGCCTGCATCTGACTGTGTGCCAGGAGGAACCTGTTGGTTTGTGTCTTTTGTGCCTGCAACTATGTGTAGGTGCCAAATATTACTTCACCGTCCTGATGAGATCAGGTGTATTTTAGATATTTTTCAAAGGCAGGAAATAATAATTTGTTACCATCTGTACATGCAAACTCAATATTAACGACAAAGGCTTTTATTTAGTGTCAAGCGCAATTAACGGATACTAAAATCAAGGACAAAAAGATTCACTTCTCATTTGATTTATTACCTCAGTAAACATTATCAATCGCTAGTCTTCTTCAATACATTATGATGTTCAGTATATAATTTTTTAGAATAAAATAGACGATAGAGCAGGTGTCCTTTAGGGTGGGCCTATCTTGTGACTACCCAATCAGAGGTTAGAAAAACAAACAAAAATAAAACAAATAATAGATAATAAATAATATTAAAAAATCATTAAAAATCAAGACTCACGTTTGGTTCCAAAGAAACCAAGATGGCGACGGACAAAATGCCAAACTTGAGGCTTTAAAATGGCAGTGCACAAGGCAGTCGGTGACGTCATGGGGGACACGACCTCTTCTTTAATTCAACTTTTGGTACAGTCAGACTGAAGCAGGCCACAGTACACGTCTTAAAGAGCAGTTCCACTTTATTCGTCCTGTCAACTTGATGGATGGAGGTGTGTGTTGTTTGGTCATGTTCGCTCACACACACACACACACACACACACACGTACACGTGCACACACACACACACGGGCCCCTTTGTTGTGGTGAAGCCCTGTGTTCACAGCATTGTTGACAGATGCACTAGGCTTGATTAAAGGCATGATTCTCATGGTGTGTGTTCACATTTGTTTACAACCAAATGAAAGCTGTATCTTTATGTGTTTGTGTGTGAGTGTGCACCCACCCACTGAACTCAGATGTCTGTGTTTTTCCAGGTTTCTTAATATCTGAATGTTTGTCTGTCAGCTATAGGCTGGACTGTATACAGTAATTTTCTATAGAGCCCCTCCAGTTACTTTCTGCATGAGTGACAGATGCTCTTTGTACTGAGTTGGAGCACCTGCCAAGTCAGGAAAAGAGATTTTCCGCCATCACTCAGGCTCTTTATCTTCTCCATTTGTAGCATATCATACACCTTGTTTGTGCGGTTGGCTTCATGTGTGGGCACTTCAACTTTGCATGTGTGTATGTGGTGGGTGGAAGTCTTGTCGTGGTGTTAGATGATCTTGTTGCATTTTGATTGCAGAACCAAATTTGACCCAATGCAATTGCGTATACCCTGGAAGGACTGGAGACACAAAAGTGAAGTTAGAGATGTACAAAAGAACTTTTCTGCTCCTCAGTGAAACTAGACGACTCACCATAATGCCTCCTCTCCATGCTGGAACACCATTGGTCGGGTGCTGTAGCAAATTTTTGTTTGGGGTTCAATTTAGTTCAACTCTGACCAAAACATGATTCCGGCGCCCTTGAGACTGCCACCACTTCCTCCAGTGACCTCTCTCTGCACAATGTCACATTTGCACATTTGGTGTAAAAGCAGGCATTGTCTGTGTCTCAAGAAGGGTGATTGCACAATGATGAATTTACAGTGATGTTATAACACAACTGAAAAGCTAGGTGATCACGGTATTACCAATGGAAGATTCAATAGTTTGACTAAAAGTGTTTTGACCAACATTTCATTGCATGCAACTCCAAGAGTTGCCGGTGTGGCTGAAAATGGTTATGTTAGTAATAGTTACATAGCAGACATTGTTTGTGACTCTGTGTTTGGCTCTGCAAAAACCTATGTGTGTGTGCGCTTGCTTTTACTGAGTACAGGTATTTCCTTTAGCTGTGAGCCAAGAGGGTGAAACCACAGGAAGGATGTAAAAGTTATTGGCTGAACAGATAAAAAGAAAAAAAAACATGAGGGAGGGATTTAGAAAGAGAATAAATTTGGGATTTTATAGCCTGACTTTTCAGACTGTGACTGTAGAAGTCATTTCACTCTTCTGTGAAAGAAGACAATCTCTCAATGGGTATCTCATGAGAGATATGAGGTAAAGAAAGAAAACGTTGCGGAGAGAAGAGGAATGTAATAGAAAGACAGAACAGCTGTTGCAGTGTGTTTTATCTGTCCTTGTTGTGCTCTACTCGTCTCAACACATTTAGACTGAAAACCACCTGGAGACTGATGGTCACATTAAGGCATTTATGTGCATGTTGTTACAGATAGAGAGGGACAAATAGGCTGTCATATGTGGGTTTTTTTGTTGAGTGTTTGTGTGTGTGTGTTTGTCTTGGTGTGGCCAGAGATGGATGTTGAATCCGAAGTCATTAGAAGACGAACAAGGCTTTAGTTGACAGGCTGTGACCAGCCAGGTTTGCCTGTCACAGTTTGTCCTTGGGATTCAGAGACAATGAGACAAGAGATAAAGCACTTAGACAGCTGTTATTTTTTGCACAAAAACCATCTCTGTCATTCTCTCCCTCCCTCTTGCAGCACTCACACTGTGGTCTGGAAAACATCTGAAAGCCATACCCATCATTACTGTTGGATGACATCAAATTATACATCTATCTTTCTTTTTTCCATTGATCAATCTGATTTAATGAATCTGTTTCTCAAGTATAAACAGAGGTGGCTGCATGGATGGGATGGATTCATTATGTACCTCATTGTGTTGCACATCACAGTTATGTTTCAAGTCCCAGCCTGGATTGGCCGAGTTGATTTTATGTTTCAAAAACATCCTCACTTAGAAGCTCACAAGCTTTTATCTTTAAGCTGGCGTATTGACAGATTGCATTGTTTCTGTTACTTTTGGCAAAATTTCCTATCACACTAATTTATTGGCTAGATAGAATTAGAAGGAATGCACTGGTTCTAAATGGAGCCAGTCGCATCTTTTGTGGGTTTATGCAAATCTTTTGACAGGACGCTCCTTATTTCAATGAAACCCCAACAACAATCATCATTAACACTGCTGTATCTTAGAGTTTCCCTGGGTTCTCCATGCCTGTCAGTCTGCCCCTAATGCAACTTTAAGCTGAAAAGTAGAATTTAGGAGTCCAGTTACTCAAACTGATGGTATTCTGGTTGGAAATGAAAGCCACCCAGTACTTCCTTGGTGTCATACTGGTAGATTAAGACGCTGAAAACAAAGAACACAAAAACAGTCCATAACACTGTGTTCAAATACACCTAACAGGTCATGTCTTGAGTGTCAAAAGACTCATACTTTCACAAGAATGTTTGTCAAGACAGAGCATCAAAATTAACAGCTGCAGAGATTCCCTCTTGCAAATGTTTGGCACTTCAGTGGAGACAGGATCAGTTATGTGGTGAGATGTATGAAAGTCGTAAGGCTTTTATTCCAGCACGGAGCCACAGGGAGGAGTTCTGGTGGTTTCATTAATGGCCCACAGAGTAAGAGGTTCCTGTTGAAAGACAAGTGAAATCAAAATGCTGAGGTTTTTCTTACTTTAACCCCTCAACTATGAAGTAGTGTGGGGTACCAGTTCATAACAACACCTCATGCTGTAGCTAAAGTACTGTGTGACTGTGACAAACTAAACAAGGGCACTTAGACCTAATTACTGAGGAAACAGTTTTCCAGTATTATGGGTTGGAGTGTTGAATAAAGGAATAATCCCCCTAATTCAGCCTAGAGATAAGGGCATCTGCTAAACAAAGGAGTCGTAATAATAAGACAATTTCTCTGGGCAAATTCCCACTAAGCTCCTCAGTATCCGATTATGCTTCATCATAAGAGTTTGTGAAGGATTTTTGGGAGCACATTTACCTCCTCCCCCTCTTTCTCCTCCTCTTCCTCCTCATGTCCTCTGGCCACCTCATTGCCCCCCTACTGTACTTTCCTCTGATTGGATCAGACCACATTGGTTGGACGGTGACCTTGTGTGCCATTGGTCAGTTTTGGGACGAAAGGTATGAAACCACCAGCGGAGCTTCATTAGGGGTTGGATCAAAATAGCAAGTATTTTACACACACACACACACACACACACACACACACACACACACACCCATTCCTGTCATTCCCCAGTCTTTAGGAGAGCTTAGTAGAACTTAAACACTTGGGATTATTTGAGACGTGAAGGATTTCTAGCCAACAAGTAATCCTTTTCTTCTCCATGTGGCATGATCCCGCTCTCCTTTCCCTTTTGACAGGAGGGAAAGGAGGGAGGACAGTGAAGGATAGAGTGGGGGAGAAGGGAGGAAAGAGATAAGAAAGATGCATTACATTTCAGATTTGAAACCTCACTGGTTTTTAAACTTCTACAGAATAAAGCAGGAAGCTCCAACACCTTGCTGCATCGTTAATAAAAAACATGTGGGAATATTCATAGTATACGATGTTGTACTTGTATATTAAGTGCAATATATTGTGTTGTTGTTCAGGTTTTGTTGTTCAGGTTTTACATTTACACAAAGTTAATGATATAATACAGATAATAAGTACAAATATAGAATATTACATAATACCATAACCCCCACTTTATTGTCACCTTTTCTTTTGCTTGCACTGTTATTCGATTGGATTTTGTCCTTTTTGTTGATGATTCCACGTTTGATTATCACGTTAGTCAATATGTGTTCCATGTCGACCTGGTATGGTTACTGTGTCTGTGAACCAGATTTTTGTTTGATTTGTGTCATCACTTTCAGGTGTGTTTGTTTCTGCCAAGTTACTCTCTATGTGTGTGTCTTTGTGCTCACAGCTGTGTTTGCAGTACCAGGGAAGTGCTGTCAGGCAGTGATTTCTACCACGTGGAGGTGAGCCAGCTTGCGGTTTGTGTGTTCAATAAGGTGTGGTAAACTGCATGATGCTACTGCGCCTTCGGAGCACACACTAAACTTTCCATCACTAACACACAATGAGTCATGTTGATACAACAACCTAACCTTAAATCATTACCAGCACATAACTAAACTTATAATTTACCTCACTGTTAACCATAATTCTGTTTTAGCTGGCTCAGAACAGTTGGTTAATGGATCTTTTGAATGACATGTAATTTACGAAGTAATAAAGCATTAAATCAAGTGTTCTTGCAGGTTTGGTAATTCACAACAATTACATTGTTTTGAATAGTTATGATAATGAGCTAAGAAGTGTTCAGGTTGCATAATCCAGCTTCATGAGAACCAACCTAAAAACAGTTCAAGAAAGTGCCCCCAACACGACATCTGTTTGACTTAAAGCGAAAAAGCCTTCCAGTGGCCACAGCAAATATGACTGGAGGAGGAAGTAAGGTGGTTTCACAACAGAGCGACACAATCTGTATCCGAAAGAAGTCAGGGAGCGTGGATGGGTCAACAAAACAGCTGACTTTAACAAGGGAGAATCCTGTTTGCGTTGACACCAAGGTGACACTTGAAAGCAGCTGTGTACAGTTTTTCTTGGCTGATATTCTTAGGCTGAGTCTGATGACGATTTTAGCACTCACAATGTGAATTGCTTGTTATTATAACTCACAGCCTCGAACTCTTTCCACGTCCCTCCTACATGTTAGAGGTCGGAATAGTCATCAGAAGGGATTATTCAAATATATATATACGGGCTGAACAACAGTGAGCCATAAGAATACCCTGAAGTGAAGTTACCCCACATCAATGCAGAGGACATAGTAGTTAGATTTCTAAATCGAGCCCCATTATGCACTTGATCCAAGTTGAGATGCAAAGACGAAGGATTATCCTCCTCAGACATTTCAACCTGTCCATCATCACCTCCCCGTTACCGTGGCGACCTGTGGGTTGCTCCGGTTAGTTTGACCCTGTCAGTCACTGCTGTTTTCTCAGTCATGGGGATCAGACTAAGTGTTTGCAGGCCACTCAGTGTCACCAGGAGACCATGACCTTTGACCTTGTGCACCCTAGATGTTTTAAGGGTGTCTTTGTGTGTGTGGTTTTCCTTCTGTCTATTTACCATTTTGTCTGTGCCTGTATCCGTTTGCTGTGTTTCCGGGCACGTCTGCGCATTTAAACGTTTTTGCAAGGTATTTTTTCGTGTAGTTACACATCAATTGTGAGTCACTACACCTGAACTTGGCCTTTGATAGCATCCAAAAGCATTTAAAAGTTCTTTGGAAGTCATCACACTTACCTTGAAATGAAATGTGAGACATTTTTGTACTTGGCGCTGTTGGCAGCGACCTTAAATCCTTGTTGTTCTCAACATGATTTGTAGCTACATGACCTACTTGTGGTTAATGTTATACATGCCAACTTGTCAGCTTTATGACAGGGTTCCTTAATATTGTGTATATTTTCATAACATACAAGTGGATGCGTGTACAGTACATGTCTGTGTGCATATTTGGGTGTGAATGGGTTTTCCAGGACATATTTGGTCCGTGATGACTGTTGGTTTACAGACAGGCCCTGACAACAGCAACCTGCCGGCCCCCTCTGGACACGTCTCTCCATCTCTGTCAGTCCTGTGCTTTGAAATAATTGTTTGATTATCTGAGCCGTTCAGAGAATGAAAATATGGAGACAAAGGAAACGTGGGTCGTGAGCCAGAGCACTGGTCAAACTGAAGAATCATACACACTGACCACCTCTACTGAGTATTTTTCCATGTGTGCACTTGTCCAGTTACAAGCAGCGGCATGGAAATGTGTGCTTCATGGTGGTGCTCACATGTGAAGATCGTTTTTCTATGTATCTGCTAACTGAGAGCACCCCCTATGTGCTGTGGAACTGGTTTAACACCCTCCTTTGCCAACTCTTTGGCAAATTAAATCACATCTCAGTTTGTCTGTTTGCTTCTCTTAGTTACTGTAGCTCATTATGTACTCATATTGTCCTCCTTTGCTGCTCCATCTCAGTTTCTCAGAAAGTTAAGTCATATCAGAAATAGAAAGGAAAAATAATGTCATTTTTAACCACCCTTTGTTTCCTCTCCATGTCTCACATGAGGGAAGAATTAACCAGACTGCACACATAACTCGACACGGACAGTTAAAAAGATGTAAGGGAGGAGCAGGAATTGAAGGAAAAGATGAGTGTTGTGCTGCAAGAAATGAAAATAAAAAGCCCCAAATTACCCAAATCCACACTGCATGTGAGTGCGATGTTGATTTCAAAGTTGTCTTAGAGGTCATGTGAATATATGAATGCAAGCCTAATGTTTGTGCCCGTTACATACTGTATACTGTTTATAGTGTGTGTCTGGGCATTGGGTCATACTTTTATATATCATGTGTGTGCTCCACTTACTGTGTGTGCTGTGTTTACAGAATAAATAAACATGATATCAGGCCCCGGGGGTGTAGAGGCAGGCTTGTGCACATCTCTTTCTTTACTGCCACCCTCATCTCTCTGGCCCCTAACCCTTGACCTTTGACCTTTAACCCCAATATACTGACAGCCAAACAACAGGTTATCTTCAGGGACTACAGATTTGTTAACAGCATGGCAGATTATTTTCAGCATCTTGGTACACAGGAAAAATATTTTTCTCCACAATGTCAGCATCTATCTTTAGGACTTTACATATGGCAATACCAAATAGAGTGGCTCAGGATCATTTTAGTCTGTTTTGATCTTCAGATCACAGGATAATTAGTCACTGCAGGATGGATCAGTGAGTCAAATGTCGAGGGTGTAACTGAAAATATCTGCCCCTCCATGCTCTTGGCCCACTTAAAGTGAGTTTCGACCGCACTGCCTGGGGCAAGATGAGTTCACAGGTAACTTCACGCCAGTTCTTCCTCCTCCTTCTCCCCTTCCTGTTGTCCAAACAGGTCTCTACCTGTCCAGAGTGATCCAATATCCCCATCACTCCCACACACACTGTTGTTTTCACACCTTTTGGTACTCTTTTCGTGATGCGTGGGACTAATGTTAATAAATATGGGTATAATTTAATACATTAATTCACAATATAGAGCAGATAGAAAATAGTGACCACAAAAGGACATGTGGTATTGTCTCCCCATCCCAAAACAAATGACTGCACTTGTGACTAAACAGACTATAAGTACACTGATAACAGATCCATAACTGCTATTGCAGACATCCATAGTTTCAGAAAGATGCATTGACTGAGCTTACACAAGTAAAATGGACCTTAGGGATGAATAATGAATATTGCCCTTTTGTGTAAACTCAAGATAAAACGATTCCATTAACTTATTACATTTCAAGACTAGAGGCCAACACAGTCTGCTTTTGAAGTCTGAGGATGAGCCTCACTAAGTTTTCCAAGCTAAAGTTCCCCTAATTTCATCATTGGCATCTCGCCTGCTGAATACAGAGTAAAATGATCTGTTTTCCTTTATCAGTCATGCTGTTTGGAAGCAGCTGCCATATGGAGGCATTTTCCCAGATCTTGTCTTGAGGTCTTGTATTTCACAACGGTTGTAAATGTGACATTGAAGATTTGTTTCATGATTGGCATGTGGCATAAATAAAGCGTAAATGGATCCTCACTTTACCTGAACAACCTGTATCCTTAAGTGTTGGTGACAAAAAAGTGTAATACTCTTTTTTTGCTGTCCTTGGCTCTTCTCTAAGGTGATGTCTTTCACATGCGGTCAAGCTTCATACACAGACATATCAGTAACACACTGTAGGGGATCTGTGGTAAGAAAAAACACCTTTTTGTCCTTAGTGATGGCTGTTTATAATGTTGGTGATGAATGTTGGTTTGTCTGCTGCTAGATCAGTCAGTGAACAAATACATTTTAAATGTACACATGTGAATTTCATCAAGGAAAACCAGGAGGAAATTTTCCAGGACAAAATCAAGACTGACTCTATAAAAAGTAACATTTAAAAAGAAGAACTATGATGAAGTTGATTCAATTTTTCACCAATAAAAACTTAATGTAAAAGACAGACCGATGGATAAATTACAATTAACAGTATTAGTTAAAGTCTTTTCCAACAACAGCATGCATCTGTAGAGTCACACCAGCTTTAGTTCCTTTAGCTATTTTACCTGACCATACAGTAATGTTGGGTCTCTGTCAGCCATGTTTTCTGTTGTTACCGTTTTCTGCCTACTTGTAGGACTCCACCTCATCTTTCAGAACCCAAACTACACACCTGCACCTTTGGGTTCATTCCAGTGAGAGCCCTCTAATTGTTCTTGGCTGCTAACTACAAGACGCAGATCTTAAGTGAATGTACCAGCTCCACCCACATTATCAATCAAGTTCAGCCTTCTCCATCATAGGGAGATTTATAGTTCTGTCAGTGGTGAAAGGTTTATGGAGCCTTGTGGCTCAGCCCTGCTCATTCCATGATGAAATCAGCTGGATGATTAAGAGGATGGTCACAGGGACAGTTACACATGTAGAAGCCTGCATGTTTCTGTCTAGGACTGGAATGTATGATGTGATGAACTGCAATAATATGCTGTTTTATGAAAACTGAAATAAATGACAATTTAAGATACTTGACACACTGTGGAATCTATAGTTCTGGCTTGCTTGTATTTTTCCAATTCAAATATTATTGCATACCTCATCTTCATCTTCAGTTTCTTCCTCAAATCTTACCTTTCCCTGTATTCATCTCTGCTGCTCTGCCTCCAACCACTCTATCTTTAATCATACTGTACACACACACGCACACACACACACACACACACACAGAACATATGCAGAAAGCATATCATGAGGAGGAAAAGCAGTTCACCAGAAATTCAGATTTGATTCACAGTCAAAATTTAATTGTGTACAAATTGCTGTTTAATCTGCAGTTTGGATGAATAGAATAAAAAGCAATGCATTTTAAGGTGGGTAATGATAAACACTAATGGCAGCCTCATCTGTGCCTTAATATGGGGTAAAGCTGAAATGATATAAATTAAATTAATCATTAATTGATTGACAGAAAAATAAATCATAGATTTTGATGAATTTTGATTATAAGTTGATCAGAAAAGTCAGGAAATATCAGGCTGTTTTAGAGATGGATCACTTTTAGAGTAATCTACTTGACTCACTTTAATCACACTGGTTTATTTGGAGATTCTGTACCGTGGATATGATTCGGGTTAAATCAGAGCCCTCTGTACTGCATCTTGCCAGGCCAGCAGGCTGCTGCATACAGAAAGTTGTCAGAGAGAAATATAGGAGGAAAAACAACTTGACATGAATCTTGATGTAAAGTGCTTCCTGACACTTGTTTACACTGGAGGTCCTGTCCACTCTGTCCCCATTAAGTACCGTGGCATGTGTATGTGTATGTGTGTGTGTGTGTGTGTGTGTGTGTGCTCACGCATGTGCAAGAAAGGGTGAGAGAGCGCTGACTCTGCTGGAAGAGCCTGACCTATATTTAAACTCATAGGAAGTGATGAGTTTACCAACTCAACTTGCCACACTGTGTGTGCTATGTGTTTTTTCTTCGGGATATCAGGATATCATTCAGAATTAAAACGTTCAAATGGCCAGTTTCATCCCCACTCTTCCAAATGCTCACTGATGTGAATGAAGAGGCTGCAATGCAGTGGCAATGTTGGCCTGAATACGGCCTTTATCTGCTTCTTTTTTCAGTCAACTTTGGTTTATTGATTAAGAAATCACAGCAAAATTTAGGAGAGTCTCAATTTTTTGTTAGGAGTCATTGAGTTCAGGCAGAGATGAGGAGAGAGACATCTAATATTAGCATTTTTAAGTAATTAGAAGGCCCTTAAAGTCTAATGTGACATTTTTATTTTTGACTAACACGTAAATGCAAGCAGGTGTAGCTTTTACTAATTTGACATTGTGAGTTGTTTGTGGGTCATTGCTCTCTCCCTCACACACACACACACACAGGAAAAGTTTCTTTTCACAAATGACACGAGATAGAAATCGACTACTGTTTGTTTGGAAAGGAAACGAAGCAGAGCACAACGGCCGGCTGAATAGCAAACCCGAAAGGAGAGAGCTGAGGGGTGAAAGCAGAGGCAACAGAGAAAAACAGTGAGTGAGAAAAGAGCAGGAGCTGTGTGTTTTAAGGGTGATAGGAGGAAGTCAGGGTCAGACCTCCCCCAGATAGCTCCACAGTGGGAGCAGGAGGAACGACAGCAGGGATGCTGCAGATCACACAGACTACAACAGATCCTAACAAATCACATATTTGAAATTGCTTCCAGTTTCAAGAATGGATGAGTTGGTTGGCTCTTTGGCTGTGCTGGCATGTGATGCTTTCACTTCTGAGGCAGTCTGAGTGGGAAGATAATTCACTTTTCCAGAACCATTTAGCCTACAGTAGAGGGGGCGTAAGGTCACAATGTCTTTCATCACTTCAGTCTAAACAAGAACCCCCAGTGATAAATCAGCTCCTTTTCTTTCCTCTCACCGGGAGAGAAACTGTCGTGCACAAGGTAGTGAAAGAACCTAAATTCTCTGGACAGAAGGTTTTCAATGAAGACTTGAAGAAAACATTCGGTGTGTTGTCTGTGCGGCTTTGTTGAAGTCTGCAGGAATGTGTCTGCGCCATGATCGGTTGCAACTTTTGTTCATGTCTTGAACTGAAATAAGGTCAGATGGTCACTCAAGCTTGAGGAGGTTAATATAACAACTGTAGTTTATTCTGTTTTGTCTATCCATTCACTTTATTCAAAAAATACAAGTAAAAGGAAACAAGGGGCGTCAAGCAGTCTTGCAAGAATGTCACAATGTTAACCAGCTTAACAAAGTCACTCTGACTTTGTCAATCTCACAAATAATAAAAAAGTCACATCTGGTAAATTAATATTCAGTTATTTTCAGGACTGACTGTTTTCACCAGTTTTAACAAACTTTGGTCACTTGTTGGCAACAGAAATAAGCTCTGAACACAACTCTGGCTTATTATCACCATTAAAGTTGAGTTGGCAAACTTAGACTCCACTAACTCCTGAGCAAAATACCTGGCTTGACTGCTGCTCCACTGCGTACAGCAGCTAATTGCTAACTTAGTCAGGAGCTATGAAATAAGTTGAAACTCACCATAAATTCCCATAAAGCTGAGCGGAGCTGCAGTTTCAGGTAATAATTCCCTATAGGTTCATGTCTTCAACAAACTCTTTCACAATGTTCAGCGGTTTTTACTCTGTCATTTGATACATTACATACATTATGATTAAAGCTTCTTAAATATTCTAATCCCAGATAATGGATGGAGCTCTGAATGCACACACAAGCAGCTAACATTAGCAAGACAGCTAAGAAAACACAATTGTCAGACCACGCCTTAGACCAGCACACAGAGACAACACTGATAAACATTTCTATCAAGCTCCTGGTTAGATAGCAAACAAGTCTACACCCAAGATGTCAACGTAATGGAGCATTACCGGGATTAGTAAATATAATGCAATTACATTTGATTGATTTTCGTTATACAAGTCTGACGTCGTTATTGCAATGTGTGACTAAGTAATGTGCCACTGCTGATCCACTGGTTTTGGGAAATTACGTTTTTTGCATTTCTCACAATTTAGGCATTTATACTAAAATGTCACACTGACAAGACAAAGTGAACATATACATCAATGGACGTGTCAAATAAAAGCCTGACTGTATGGATGGGTGGAGGAAGACAAGACCACTTGAAGAAGAGGGAACATCAATCACGTCATCATGGATGTTAACTGTGCATTAGTACATTCTTGCCTTTCGACTCGAAGACAACACACCATCTAATACCGTCTCTGTTCAGACACAACAGTGTGTGTGGTCAGGGGCTCTCAATTTCTACACCTGCACAGGTCATTTCTTTCACACTGTAATGGGCAGTTAACAATGAATGAAATGTCCAAGTGTTCCACATGCATGTGCCATTTACTGCCCACTTCTCATTTTGTCTAAACTCTTCTGCAGTTAGACAAGCGGTTGCACGGTGAGTGATACACAAACCAGTTCTAAAATCACAGTAAAAACAGAGCCTTAAAAAGTTGAATTTATTAAGAGATTCAAAACATGGGTAGTCAAACATGTATCAGTCCCTCCTGCGTATTAATGTAACGTAATCATTTATTTATGTTTGCTCTACATGCAGTGCAAATGTAGCAGTGGCCTTGGATGTGGAGAAGGCAGAGGGGGAGAGAATCACTGAAAGTTCAGCAGGTTACAGTCTGAATGATGGATAGAATTGAACATGGACTTGAAATGAAAATGAGTTTTTCAAGGACGCTAATCTGTACAGCTGGAGGATAGAGGGATGTGAGGTTTGAAGGAGTAAAAGTGAGGTTAGAGGTGTAATGAACAAGTGAACTAGGAGTAGAGAGGAAAAACAGAAAAAGTAAATTGTGAAATGGGCCGAGGGCGATACAGAGCAGATGTCATCCTCATGGTGGGAGAGAAAGGCAAAAGGGATTTAAGGGTGAAAAAAGGGATACAAAAAAACACACTGTAGTCTAGACGTTTGTGATTTGGTGGTAAGATAGCTCTAAATGTCACGGTTGCCAAAAGGTCGTTGTTCAGTTGTCTGAATGCATGCATGGGTGTATGCATGAATGAATACATCTGGCATAAAATATTCAGTCATCATATACAGTACATGAGTCTGAAGGGCACACGTGTGTGCGAGCTCTCATATAAACACAGCATGCAACAATGGGTTTAAAAGATTTTCTGATCGAGTCATTTGCTTGTGTGTTTTGAAAAAATTATTTGTTATGAGGACAATAAAGTTTTATTCATGCAGCCTATTACACCTGAAATTATTTTATATCTAATTAATTTATATGTATTTATTATTAATTAACTCTGAATTTATAATTTATAGTTAAATTGTTTTAACACTTCAGAAGAGCAGCCCTCCTGCTAAATATGAGGCCAGTCAGTCTTAGTTAGTGCAGCATTTGCTTTCCCATCCCTGTTGACTGCAGAAGCCCACTGGAGTGGCAGATAGCATTTTTTTTTTGGCTTCAGGTGGTGCTGGTTGTGTCACGTCATATTAAGCTAGTCAAGGCAAAGTCTGTGTGTAATAGCACAAGGTTACATGTTCCAACCATGGTTCTGCGAACACAAACGCAGCCCTTCAGTCTCTTCAACGTGCCATGCCTCAATTCACTGACCTCTTCCATGCTTACGTGCTGCAGCTACTGTATATATCCTATGGAGTTACATCTCATAAGCGTTCACTAACAAATGCCAAGTTTAGTAACTCGTAAGACACGATGCAAATAATTATATCAAATTAAATAAATCCCGACAAATCAAAAGCATTAATCAAATTTTAACAAAAATGTTGACAAAGTGGGTGAGAACGCTCATTTCTCCTCACCACTGCTGCTTTAATTTAACCAGGCCATAACGAAACATTGAAGCACATACTATCCCGGGTTTGTTTGTGTTAGTATTATGTTACAGTTTACGGTTTACTATTTACAGTTTTCTATCACATGAAGGATTAAAGTAAGACATTAATTAGTTCAGTTATCCTTTATGAAGCTGCAGGTAAAATGTGGTCCAATTGTTTGTTCCTTTGTTCATACTTACCTTTCTTTGTTTGTTCTGGCTCACCATGCGGGAGTAGTGTTAGAGAGGAGGCCGGCCCAACACTTCCTGAATTTATGGTGTTGGTGATGTCATTGGGAGCCACATCATTGGGTCAGACCAAGTGGAGGGTTTTTTCCTTTTGATAAATGTTTCTGTTGGTATTAAAACGCATCGAGTAGTATTGATTTCACTTGTTTAGCTAGCAGGGAGATATTAAAAAATGCCCAGAAGTTTGTAGTGTGTACAAGGATGATATTTGCAGATTTGTTTGCATTCAGGGTACAGAATAGGTCACCGTGCTGCAGAATGGTAGATCTGAAGTGAGCAAGGTGGGAATTGAATGCCCTATATAATGAGTGGAGATTTGGCTGCCTCGACAGAGAGGTGAGGGCTTTTGAGTAGCTACAATTAATTACAATTTTAAGAGTTTTTTTTTTTTTTTTGTATTGTTTTGTAATTTAAGTTGCACTTAAGCACTTTAAAATAAAATCACCACTTTTGTGCACAAGAAGTCTGCTGAGTCTGGCTGCCTACCACCTTCCTTGACCTTTTTGGCCAGACTACTCTACAAACATCTCAAATTGAAAATGGCTGACTTTCACATGAAAGTGAAAGTAAGTGAAGTAAGTAATGACTTTTGACTGAATAAATGGGGTAATTGGCCATTAACATTTAATCTGATAGCCGTGATTTTATTTATTTGTTGTGGTGACAATCTAATATTTGCTTAATGAACTGTCAAATGTTGATCTGAAGAACACACTATTGTTTTGAGGAATAAATCACACAGAGCAGAGATATTCCAACTTTGGACTGACAGGGTGCTTAGTTTTTATTCAGCCAGTTAGGAGCTACTTTGAGGTTTTAGCATGTTTTGAGAATATGGCTCCAGATACATATGACTCATTGCTATTAATTGCCACATGGTCACTGGTCAAACAGAAAGGAGTTTGGGAAGACAGAAGGAAAGTGTGAGAGGGAAATGGAGGAAAAAAATTGCGGAAAACTATTAGGGCTGGTGAATTTTTGCCGTTATAGTTAATGGATGGAGCAGGCAGACATCTGCTTTAACCAAGGGAGGGGGAAGGGAGGGTCACAGAGCAGGTTAACTGTTAAAACACAGAGATGCTGCCATATGGAGGGCAATAGAGGGTGTGTGAAAATTAGAGAGCACAATGACTGTTAAAAAACGCACCAATGCTGCCATATGGCGAGAGGCGAGAATAATAAGCAGGAAGAACTGGAAAAGTGAACTCACTACAGTTCACTAACATAACATAAACCTTTAATCACTGTAAATGGACCGTTGGTCCTCCTGGTGTGTTTGTAACAAGATTATACAGTCTATGATTTGTAATTGTAGACTGAGGTGGTACACTGTGTACTGTCTCCATATGGTTGTTACAAAACTTAGTGAAGATGGCAAACATACACCAGGATTTCTCAATGCTGTACTGTGTGAAATTCATTTCAAAACGAGACTGAATTTTTCTGTGGATGCCAGTTTCTGAGCCACAATAAAGGCCAAAACTGGCCTGCAAGGCTAGAAAAGGCTTGTTTTCAGCCTAGCCAAATGCCTTTTGCTCTGTGATATCAAACCGAAGCAGTCGTTAATGGCTTGCGGTCAAGATTACGAGGAGTGAAGAGTCAGTAGTTAATGAAGGTATAAAACAGTCAGTGAAATAGGTCTTATCTTAATTTAGACAGAACTGTGACACACTGGATGCGGAGTGCCGTGGGAATCAGGGCATCACACCTGACACCTAATTCCACAGTAACTCCCACAACTGGGCTCCTGGTCTGTAATAAACAAGGGGTAGGGAAGAAAAACAAGTGGAGAAATGGAGTCGGATCATGTCTGTATTTTTCTTCACTGTTTTAACAGGTTAACCAAGAAAATAATGTGATGCATCGGGTCAAACGCAGAAACACAAACAAGAAATTGGACTTATGGAAAGTTGGCTAAGAGGAACGGAGTACAGCTATAAGGAGAAGAGGGTGGAGAGACAGTGAAGACCGAAAAACATGCAGGGGTCAATAGAAATAAAGAGTAAAAGGCTGAAGGCTGGGTCAGAGTGGCCAGATTGCTCCGTGTCTCAGAAATGTTAAGTCTACTTTCACTTCCACTTCCACTATTCTTTATTTCATTCAATGTATACTGCTCTCCAAAATGACATCTAAAAAAAGAAAACTAAGTCCACTACACACTTTGCTGTGTCTGGGCTATGACTTGTGGGTTATTTAATGTACTTGCTCTGTTTGGTTTGAGAATTAACAGCAGCAACCATGGAATCCAGCAGTAAACTGCCTTTGGATTCACAGCGTGATTAACCTGCCCACAAGCAGCCAGTTGTGGTAACCAGCACCTGGCGGCCTCGCTGTGTTCGTCTGGTTTTGCTCTTAAGAATGAAAGTGGGAGAAACAAGCGGAAAGAGTGACACAACTAAAAAGGACAGAAACGGAGAAAAGAAAAGGAATGAGCTTAGCAGATCCAGAAAACATGATGTGTATTACTGAATATGCAGATATGATATTTTGACTATTTGATGTAATGAGATGATTTATAATTTCGATGAATATATGGCACTTGATGTGTGATGTCATTTGTTCGCAGGGACGGTGGGGGTGGGGTGGGTTGCTCTCGTCACTTGAGATTGGCTAGAGGAGAGGCTGTGATGAGAGGAATGTGTAGAAGAGCCACTGGTGGGGCAGGTGGTGTATCTTTAATTAGGTTTTTGTTGGGAAATTTTATAGATGTGTGCATGTTTAAGCAGACTGAAGCCATGAGGATCAAGATTGACTGATATTGACTAAAATTAAAAGCATCCTAAGTAAGGACATTTTACTGGGCTTCACCTCTAAAATCATTAGTTTAGGGTTTAAGGCATTTTATTGTGAGATCAGGATTTCAGCATTACTTTAAATGATGGAATCATGTCATTCTGACCAACATGGTTAACAGTGACAAAGATAATGGTGTATTCAAATCAAATTGATGCTGTGTTGGAAAGCTTGGTGAAAAGTACGAGTTGAATGAAAAATTGGTTTAGTTGAAGCTGCTGACTGTGGACAAAAAACTGCTGGAGCGTGTAACAGCACCCTACTGCAACAGATTAGGGTGAGAGTTGCGGTCATCTCACAGTGTCAGGTATTCTACAAGGCCATCCGAACACACTATTTACTGTACATTTGTCAATGTCAGCGGAGGCAGGTAGTTACAGGAGGATGATTCCAGTATGTGCAGATTTACAGCATGTTATACTCTGTTTAAGCTTTACAGCACTGTTCAAATCTATTTCGGCTTTATCAGGATTAGAGTTCTTAAAGTTGAGCATTCTTGAGTTTTCCCTTTTTAGCTTTTGCTGCATAGCAAATTATTCTCAGTTGTACTTTTCATTAGCACACTTTCATCTGCAAGGTTAGATGCAGGGCTGTAGTAGAGTATTTCCACTTTATCAGCCCAGACTTTGTTATGAGTAACTTGAACTCCATCAGAATGTTGTGATAATAAAGACAGAGGCTAAATGTAGAGGAGAGCAATGAGTTATGATCAGGTATAAAAAGGAGTTAGCATAACTGCGATGCACACTAAATGTAGAACCCTCCTTTAAGAAAAGCAGCTACTGTCAAAGAGAGGATTTGATAAAAGTAGAATTAAAAATTGTCAGTGTAGTTCTGTTAACCCCCTCACCCCAAAAAATGAAGAAAAAAAACAAAACGGCAACAAACAAACAAATCAAAAGATAAAATGAGCAGCTACTAGACATGCTGTAATTAATTTCTTTCCTCTGCTGGGTGAGATGGGGTGGAAAGGGATAAGGCAGATGCTGCTGAGTGAGTAGTTTCCAGGGAAGACAAGCACATTACGGAAAATACTGGCAGAGACAAAGTGGCTGTTGGGAAGAGACCTGCAAAAGATCCAGTCGGGTGAAACAGGGAGGAGAAAGGTTAGTGAAAGGTTGCTGACAGTGTAAAAGTTATCCAGAATGGGACCAGCGAAACAGAGGGATCAGTTCCTGCAGATCATTTTAACTGGGACAGAGTAATTCCCTAATACAAGGCTTTAGTACAGCGTTGGGCGGCCATTCTGAAGGTCATCAACTATACAACAAATGTGGCTAAAGGCTGGACGTCTATAGACAGCTTGGGAAAACAAAAAAGATCTCTACATGGTGTTTAATGAGCATGGAGTTGTAGGTATGTGATAATATGAGGCTTAGTGTGCAGAGCCAGTGGTGCAAGAGCTTCATCATCAACTTTTGTTTAATCACAAAATATCACTGGCATTAATGTTGCTGAAGAGGAAAAAAACAAACAAACCATAAAACAAAATCCTTAAGAGAATCAAACTGAACACAAGAGCCCACATGGAAAAGGGCAGAAAGACAAACCGCGTGGAAGCTGGTTGGTTTTTAAAAACTCCCTCACATGTGAGACCCATCCCTGAATAATGACGGTGAAAAAAGGAATCAGGCGCAGAACCTGAGACACCTGAGACACCGTTGACCAGCACTGGGCTCATCAGCACTTATGTGGTTGGTTAATTTCTGCTCTTTTTGATCAGAGACAATTTATCACCCAATATTTTTGATTCTTTGATTCTGGGTTCTTGATTATTAATTATTACATCAATTTATTTATTACCTCCCTGGATAAAAAAATACCATTAAATTCAATCGGTCTAAATCAGCCAGATCATTTCTTGTATCTTTCTGTTAAAACCAAGAAACACACAAACTGCAGTAATCATTAAGGACACAGACTTTTCTGCTGTATTTTGGCTGCTGTACTGCACTAAACCTGAAACTAGTCCTTGAAAACTGAATTCAATGTTGGTGAATATTTTACAGTTTCTAAATTTAATAAATTCGGTGTTTTGAACCATGCTGCAATAGGGCTGAAAATGGGTAAGTCAGAGTGAAATGCGAGGCTTTGGGTGACATATCCAGAACTCCAGCAGTATAAACCAGCTAACAGATCTTCTCTGGAAGAGATTAGGAAGAACAGATCAAAGGAAAAAGAAAAAAGAAAAAACCATGCTGGGTAATCGAAGGAAAGAATGAAAGCAGGAGGGAGGGAAACGCAAGTGGTGTAAAAAAAAAAAAAGGGTGCAGTAAGAGAGAAGTAAGGATAGAAGTTCAGCAGAAAAAGCGAAACCAAGCAAAAAAATTGAAATAAGAGAAGGTGAGGATGGAGGGAGTAATGTTGGAATAGATGATGTGGAGGTGAAGACTGTGGTAGTGAGGTGGGATCTGAAGACAGTGAGGGTCACAGGGTTTATTATGATGATGGGGTGACAGACCTTTTCACCTGCTAGAAGAGGTGAAGTGGAACAGATGGAGGGATTGAAGGGATTTAAAAAGGGAGTTGAAGGAGCGGTTGAGATAAAATAGAGGCATACGTAGTAGATTTTGGAAGGTAGCAATCAAAAAAAGATGTGAGAGAATGAACAAACACATGTCATTTATTGGTGCAGGAAATCAAGTTTTGGGGCCAGTGGAGTTGAGGTGTGTCAGTTAACTGGGAGCCACCACAGCTGAAGGCCACACACTTATTTTACAAGAGATGAGAACGTGTCTCTTGTAACTCCAGCATCCTCAATGAACAATAACTTTACAAAGACACGCATAGCAAAATGTAAAATTACTCATGAAAAGCCCCCACCCTCATCCAGTGGGCGGGCAGCTGAGCCAATCATGTGGAGGCCTGCACCATATGCAGAGGAGACCGAGGGAGGGACATTGGACCTGTCTGGTCTTGTGTACCAGTTCTGCTTCCTTCCCGGTGGTGATGATGACGATGATGAGGCAGGAAGAGGGCGACGTGGGGATTGATGAGGAACAGTGAAAGAGGTTGTACTGATGACATTTACTATGAGTTAGCTAGTATTACCAGATTACCATAACCTTGCAATTGATATAAAACAATAATCTAGTTTCATCTGACTACTGCAGGAAACTACTGTGAAACAAAATGACATGAACTATATTTTTATGGGCCCAAAAGTCAGTGCTTACTTTGTAAATCAGAATGTGCCAGAATGCAAAGTGCAACTGAGATTGAGTGATGAATTTTATCTTTTTTTATATCTGCATTACAGCCAGCATTTCCCCGTGTTGGTGATCTTTCATCTTATCCTAAATAAAAGGTTGACTGAACAATGCTGGCATGAGTGTAAACAGGCAGCGATATTGTTTTCTTGAAGTATGACCAAACCTCAACCAAGTGACATTATTCTAACCATGAATTTCACCAAACCTTAACAAAGCTGTCATACCCTAACATTGTCAAACAACATATTTTAGCTCCTTGGAAAGGAGCATCATTGTTTTTAAACATCATTTTTGTGTGATTGATGGTCCATACCCCTTCCAAACCACCCACCCACCCACTCACCCCACTTGCTGCTCAACTTCCTGCCGCTCTCCATGTAGTTTCTGTGCCGATAAACCCTGCAGGTGGCCTTTCACGCCAACTTGATGAACTTACCATATTGAGAGTGTCGAAATCAGACTGACATTATCTGGAACCCTTGCTTTGGTTAGGGCTCATTAAAAGCAGTAGGCTGCTACATAGGCTCATACAAGAGTTGTTGGTGTTCTGGTTGGGCCTGGATCAAATTTTCAGGCCTGTCAAACTCCAAAAGGAAATGAGCGTTATGAGCTCTTGTTAAATAGTTACAAATCTGTCATCTGGAATTGCGTTTAAGAATTAAAAGCTTTTACCTTTTATGTGGTGAGCATAATATGACACATGTGCATGAGGCCATACTCACAGCTTTCCGCCCAACAGGCTGTAGGCAGGAAAAGAGTGACCTTGAACGAATTGTAAAGATGAAGGGATGTAAACTGGAATATAAAGGAAGCGTGAAATGAGTTGCATTGAGAGCAAAAACAGAAAGACGCTTGATTTCTTTCAATGAGTCATTGTTTCCTCCGTTTGCTGAGGACACAAGATAGAAATGGCAGATTCTCATAGGTCAAGAATGAAGTGGGTGGCTCTGACTAAATGCTGGTTCAGACCTTTGTGACACAAGCTGTCTGTATTGTTTTTTTAAAATAGTTAGTTTATAAATGATCAACACTGCTGCTGTGTTGAGGAGACGCCCAATCCAAGGTGTGTTTCTTTCTGACACAGATAACAGCCTCTCTCGTTTTTTGGCTTTGGGAAACAGTCTTCATATTCATAAACATAGGCTGTGCCGTCCAAAATTATAGGTTCAAAGTGATGACTTCTTCCTTCGCTCATGTAATTTCAGTGTTACCATGTCAGTGGTGTTGGTTTGTCATTGTGAGCCCTGTTGTTTATCACCAGACGACATCAATGTCAGTGGCACGTCTTGTTCTGTTAAAGGATGAGCTCATTGCTGTCATTCCTAAACTTCGTTTATTCTGCTCATTGCTGCCTCTTCTTGATCTTGTCTTGTCTTTTTTTATCTACACATCTTTTGAGATGGTAACTACAGGGTTTATGTTTGTGTGTGCGTGAGAGACGTTGAGAGAGAGAGAGAGAAAAGAAAATAATGATCTAACTTTGCCTCTCATATAACCCGCATGGACCACCTTAAGATCTCAGTAGCTAATGAATAGCATTCTCTGATATACATGAAAAGTTACATCACTCACTTGTGTTCTGGCTTTTTTTGGACTCTGTTGCAGCTCTGCTATTCAAGTTGCTGTGTGTGTTTGAAAAAGACCATTTCATGTGGAAAACATGTTGGTGTTTGCTTGTGTCTGTGATGGAAACTTTCTCTTGGTATCTTAAAGCAGTCATTGGTTTGCATATTTTGTTCTCCAGCTGCCTCTTAACTAAATAAACAGTTTTTAATCAAATCACATTGAATCATCAATGTTTCCATTTAGCTGTCAGACAAAATGTTTGGCTCAAGACGAAGTCTGTGGCCTCTGTGAGGCAGTAATGCTACACTCCAGTGCACATGTTTGTTTGATGGATTAAAGATTAGATAACTTTCCCATATTCATGCCGAATTCCGAGTCAGGATTTGAGCTCATTCTTTACACACCTACTTCTGTCACACTTTTGGGATGTGAAAATAAGTGTAACACTGCAAGCCATCCAGGAGAGACTGCCTGAAATATGCAGCATCAACCTTAATATGTAAATACCACATTTCACGTAAATACCACATTTCAAGAGCAGGCTTTGCAGCCCACCACTGAGTTCGGCCATGCAGAGCTGCTATAAACTTTCCCTCTGATGTGGCTCAGCATACCCCCACCTTAAGGCTTTGTTGTGGCCTGCTGATTAATGTTAGGATGCTAATATAATTAGCATGCTATGCCTGGAGTGACACGCTAACATGATGTCATGATCGTAGAAGTGACAGCAGCATGCTGATATTTTAGTGTGCACATTAACGATGTCAGCACATTAGCATTTCAGCATGCTCCATAGCCTTTCTGTCAGACTTACCATCTTCTTCATGGAAAAAGAACAACAAAATGCAATAAATGCCTACAACTAATGCAGCAAAAGTTCAAAATGAAATGAAAGCTAACGTCTTGAGGGAGAAAGGTTTTGATGTATTCTATTTATTTTGTTTCTTTGTGACTTCAGTTTATTTTGGAGTTAAGATGTGACAGTCCTTAAAAGAGACTCTCAGCACTTCACCACTAAGTTCAGCACTCATTTATGGTGCTGAGAAATGCACATGAGACATTATCACAGTTTGGTGGTAATCTGTGGGACTTTCCAGGTTTCAAGACCCATCATTAAAACCCTCTCTTACTGGCTGCACCTGCACCTGTCTCCTTTTGCTTTTTTCTCTTTTTTCACTTTCGTCTCTCTAACATTTCTGCAGGTGTGTCAGTTTATGACGAGATTAACTGTTTAACAGTGGCTCTGTCTCACCTCTCACCTCCGGTGTCCTGCTGAGGAAATGAGGGAGGATGGTTAGTAAAGATTTGGAGCTCTTTAAAACATATGGCAAAAGAGGAAATTATATCTTGATTTTATGGAGAGTCAGCTTTTAGCTTTGACTGTAATCTATTTTAGAAAGCATTCAAGACATCAGCTACCTGTGTAGCATTGATTTTTTTCAAAGCAAAATGGCCCTATATGTCCAATCTTGATAGCCATTGTATTCAGAAAGCATTTGACTGAGTTGTTAACCTTCCAAAAGTTGATTCAACTGTGTAAATAAACTTATTTGCATGTAAGTTTAGCACAACTTTGGTTCGTCATGGTCTTCTTTGCCTCTTCTCTGACCTTTTGAACATATATTTATATCTTTATCTTTAGTCAGCTCTCCTACACAGCAGATACATCCTTGTCCAAACTAAGATTTTATTTAACGTAAATCTTGAGGTTTGGGGTTAATCCATGCATGGGAACCTCCTCCAGTTTATCTGCTTGTTATGCTATTATCTTGCCATTGATTTATATTGTATTTCTCTACCGTCTCTCTGTATCAGCATTTCTGTTTGTGCTAACAGAGAGTGTGTCTGCAGTTCCAGGTCTTTGTCTGATTGTGTCAGTGTGTACATACACTCATAGAAGAAGTCTGGGACACTGGCCAGCATGTCACTGGTTTTGTGTGTGTGTGTGTGTGTGTGTGCATTTAAACAGAAGTAAATGTCCATGACTCTCGTCTGTCTCTGCAGGGCCCTTACATAAGCCTATTTTAGTCTCATAAGGGGATTCCTCACCTTCCTCCTTGTCTTCCTCAGCCCTCCTTCCTCCTCTCTCCCTCACTCCTCCTCACCCTCTTCTCTCCCATCTTTCTCTCTTGATCCTGCTAACCCACCCACTCATCCTTTTAGCGCACCGGCTTCAGCAAAGGGTTTTACCGATGCTTAAGGGTTTTTTGGCCGAGTCTTTAATCATGTCTGGCACAAGATCACAGTCTTGAACAATGGATATATCTATCCCCAGTACCTCTATCTAACTGTCTCTCTGCTCTCCATCTCGTCTCCTGTCTCAATCTCTCATCCGATCCATCTGGCACCCTTTCTCTCCCCTTTAGGTCACTGTCTTATCCCCTTAGCATACATTCAAGTTATCCCATCCTCCATAAAGCCCCATTCATTCTACCTTTGCTACAATCACACTACAATCCCCTTACCCTCCTACCAAGCATTCACCTTCGTCCTCTCCCCCAGCAATGAGACTCAATCCCGCCGTCCTCTCCCCTCCCTGCAGCACTCCCATTCAATCTCTCCATCCAGCTGCTCCCTCGTTTCTCCCCTTCAGTTTTTCTTTTTTTGTGTTGTTTTCTAGGATCATTTGACTCATGTCTATTCATCATTCTTGTTTAGCCTGGGATGTATGTATTCCATTCAAGGATCACTCCATTCATTCTTTCTTAACTTTGCATATTTTGTTCCCTATCCTACTATGTGTTCTCACCCTTCTTTTGTTTAACCCCTCCTGCATCTTCCAAAACGAAATGTATATATTTAGTAGTTTAATTTTAATGGTCTCTGAGTTCCCTGAATTATTCATGTCTTCACTAGCACAGAACAGCCTGGGATATTAAACAATGTCTGTGATACTTGTTAGCAAAAGCTCCAATATTTATTGTGTCATTATTATTACCATTCCCTCCTTTTAAGAAACAATCTGCTCTGTTTACTGGAGCTGTGTAACAGGGATTATACTGCGTCGATAGCAGCAGACTGGTCACTGAACAGAAGTAGCCGCTTCTGGCTTCATTCCCGTAGCTAAACCCCACATCAGTGAAACCCCGCAGTAGCAACCTCTTGCTGTTTGAAAGCACCTTAAGATACTTTCATCATGCAAGTCATTATTCTTGCAGCACAATGTAAAAGTAACCTTTAAGGGCCGCTCTCAAGTCATCCCTGACCTCATGCACGTTCAGAGGATCAGATACAACAATTTGACTTATGTCTACCCCATTGTCCAGAGTGTTCTTATTATTGTCATGAAATTTTAAAACACTAAATTAACACCCACCTACAACCATATCGATATGAATGAAATTATTAGAAACTGGCAAACTAAACAAACTGAAGTGGGGAAGAAGGTTTACAGCTGTTCAAGGTGGAACATCAAAGAAAATACAATATACAATATGAGGAATGCAAAACCACATTGACAAGAGCACAGAAAAACAAACAAAAAAACAAAATCAATACCAATTTTGTTCTTGTCTTTTTTTTTACTAAGTGGAACAATATCAAAACAAATCAACAAACGTGTGTTTGGAGATAACTGTTCACAAGAAAGCACCAGCTGGACTTGCTAAATCTAAAACTACCCAATTCCAGAGTCCAAATAAATATGATGAATATAAAATGTAGGGTTTTTACTTTTATCTTAACAGTATGATATATACAGTTTCCTTCTTTCTTCCCGCTTTGTACATCTATTCTCTCCTCTCTCAAACACATTTTTGGCTTCACTCGCTCACTCTCTTTTAAAATTATACAGACCTCCACATGTGCACAAACTTACATACAAATACATACCCTTTGTACCTGTAATAAATCAGCGCACAGTGCACTCTCAGTGTGCATGGTGGCTGTATATGGAGATAAAGTAGGGAAGGCAGAAGGATATAAAAAAGCCACGGATGATAATGGGAAGAGACAGAACAGTGAGCGAGAGACGAGAGCCAAGGGCAGGACACAGGGAGAGAGAGAGAGAGAGAGAGAGAGAGAGAGAGAGAACGAAAGGGATATGAGAAAAGACAGAGCAGAGAGGGACAGATAAAAGCCAAGGACAGGAGAGAAGTGGAGGAGGAGGAATGGAATAAAAATGAGAGAGTGAATTGGGTGGAAACAGAGAGTAAAGGAGAGGGAGAGAGATTGTGTGTATTGAGTCAATTTTAGCCATTAACTGCTATGTATATGTGTGGAACTGCTGTTCCATCCTGTGGGTTTCAAATTCTGTTTATTTGTCCAGCATTTACAAAAGTAGCCTATTTTTAACCACAAAAAGTGTCTATTTCCTTGTGCTTCTGTGTGTGTGTGTGTGTGTGTGTGTGTGTTTATCCGTTACTGTGTGAGACAGTTTGGCTGACTACTCTCAAGGTTTCTAGGTGTGGGCTGCTGTGTCGTGCCACTTATCAGCATATAAGTGTCCTTGAGTAACTCTGAACAACACACACATTCACACACACACACACACACACACACACACGCACACACACACACACATCCATGTGCATGTTTGTGTCCAAATATTGAAGTAAATTGTCCTATATTTCAGTCATGAAAAGAGGTGAAGCATGAAGGAAAAAAAGATGGGAAGTATATGATGATGTATAGTAAAAATGCACACAAAGACAATTTGATCGGACAGTAACAAAGAAGCATAGGCTCTTTTTTTTTTTCACACACACTTGCATTATACACACACACACACACTCTTGTTTCCCACGGTGCAGTGTGAGTGTATTTAGTCTGCAAGCGCCAGGCTTATCTGTCTGTCGTGTCATAACAGCTCTGTGTGTATCTCTATATATGTGTGTGTGTGTGTGTGTGTGTGTGTGTATGTGTGTGTGTGTGTGTGTGTGTGTGTGTGTGTGTGTGTGTGTGTGTGTGTGTGTGTGTGTGTGTGTGTGTGTGTGTGTGTGTGTGTGTGGTATGTGGGGTAGATGCATTAACATGCAGAACGGTTTGGGCACTTGGCCTCACACAGGAAGTAATATTATAGAAACGGATACTTGCACAGTACACACACACTTCACACATACACACTCACACACATAGTTACATAAGACATATTTTTGTTTTCTACTTTTTATTTTCTAGTCATTTAACTGAATTTCTAACCCATAACAGCATGGGAAAACACCACGATGTCACGTCAGATTGAGTCACCAATAGTACACTCATTGACAACAACATTTTTCTCTGCTTCGCAGCATTATTTTTTTCCATTAATTGCATGTGTTTTGCCAAACAGTAAGCCAATAGAGACCTGATTTATTGATATGATATTTCAAAATCAATATAGTAGCTCACTACCATGTGCCACTATGAGAAGTGGCTCATGCCAGCAACCAATCTTTTGTGTTCAGTGCAGGACTATATTATCTATCATACTATCATTCACGATTTACACTGAATTACTTATTATTGTGTAGACATGGAAAGTTTTTCATTGTGTGTATGTATTAGAGAGGGTATCCTGGGTTAACAATGAAACATAATCCTATCTCTGTTCGTCGTTGACTGAGCGAACAAGGTCACTCCTTAAACAGGTCATGGTGGCAGTGTTGCTGGTTGTGTTATCTAGCGGTTCACTGTGGTAGACTTCATGTCTCTGGGTACTGCTGCATAGCAACAGGATACTTGTAACTGCCAATCATCATGCTACATAAAAAAACATGTTGACTGAAAGTTAGTAGACCATAACAGCATTTAAATGATAGCTGTGACAGCTTTCTTTATCTTCAGAAATATGCAATTTCTGATGCAATTTTTTACTTTGTCCCTTTGCACCATAAATGTGGCACGGTAATCCCTTGCTTTACAATACCAAGTAACTATTAGCTGTTACCGAATATGTTTTTGTTTCATATTTGAGGAAAACACAGCTGCAACTGTTAGCTGACTGATTGCAGAACTGAAAGCAGTCAGGAACTGACCCAGGTTGAAGCAAGACTTTGTTTCTCTTTTTTTTTCCTCTCTACTTTTCACTTAAATTGACTTTCCTGTTTTCCATCTCACTGTCTGGAAATAAATGGAGGAAAAGTTCAGCCGAAGATCAGAGGAAGAAGAGTAAGATTACAGGAAGAGAGGGGAAGTGAGTTGTGTCACATGAGTATTTAAGTGACATGAGAAACCGGTGCAGGTGAGGAAATGAGATGGATGGAAAATAAAGCTGCTAGGAAAGAGCAGCGGCAGTGAGAGTCCTCGGGATCATGTTGCACCATCAGGTCAGTGTCCTACTTGACACTGAAGCCCGTCCAGCAGAAAGAAGGAAGTTAAATAACAAAGAGGAGGGAGGATGAGATAAAATGAAAAGGCCTTAAGATTGTTTAATTAATATCTACCTATGGGAAGGTTGTACACTGGACAAATGAAATAGGTAAATACTAGAAATTGGTAGTTTAATTAACGGTTGCACATAAAGTTTTGCTTTCACTTTAGAAAAGGCTGTATTATGTGATGTGTTTATAGCTTAAAATAGTGTCAAAATAACAACATATTTTGTCGTCAGTGCATCTGCTTTGACAAACACAGACATTATGTGCTGTAACTGCTCATTTCCTGCCTCTTTCTTTCATTTATAATTTCAAAACAAAAGCAGGGTTCAATTGGAAATATTCAGTTTTGAGAAGAATTTAGCGTCTAATCAAATCCAATACATAAGTGAAAAAACATTTCAGAGGCAGGGACAGGAAGGAAGGAGGTTTTTAAGAATTAAGTAGAAGAGAAAGCAACAGATGCAAAAAAAAAAAAAAAAAATCAAAGTAGCAAATGAGTCAAGCATGTGACTTAAATGTCCACTGAAGCTTCTGCTCTACTGGAGAAATGAACAATAGTGGCAGAGAGAAACATCAGATCTGTGTAGAGCGATGAGAAGACTGAACAGCATAAATGCCACATTCATCTATTATTGTTTTCCACCGTTTGAGGTTTGATTGGTGCTCTTTTAATTGCTTCATCTTTCTTTTTTCCTCTTCTGCAGCGGCCTATTGGCACTGAATTAGCATCACTAGCTGTTTATCTCAATGCATCCTCCAGGCAAAGAGAGACAAACACAGTGAGAGACGAACTGAGGAAGGGAAAGAGTATTAGAAGAAGTCATGCAGTGATAGTGATGGATGGATGAGTGAGGGAGTGGAGGAGATAAAGAGGTGTACAGCAATGGCCAGAGCCGAGCTGTCCAGTCTACCAGATATGGAAGAACAGATAAACAACATTTTGGAAGTCATTAAGGGCGGAGGGAACATGCAGGTCTTGCTCTCATCACAGAAAATATTTTTCTTGCTATTAAGTTTAATTTGACTATGAAAAGGTTTCTAGTAGTTTTATGTGTGGTGACATCCAAGCTTCTTTGAAACTGTAATGGATTTAAATTGTATTTATCGCTGTGAGGATGATGATGGGCTCAGCACAGCTCGGTGAAAAGTCATAAACTCTGCCAATGGAAAATAATGACAGGGGTTTTAAAATGTTGATTGCCATTTCCTTTTTTTGCTTCTGGGCTTTGTCATTTCAATCTAAACACATGTCATTTTAGGGCACTTGATGAAACGTCTGATGATGCTGTTGTTCTTGGAAAGGTAGTCTTGATGAGAGAGGCAGTTTGGCAGGGGAAATAAGGGGTTAGGAGATGAGCTGCGCCGAAAATGTAAGAGAGTGCAAATGAAGACAGACGAGGTAGCTGAGGACAGGGGAACAGTGAAGTTCAGATGCAGTAGCTACTGATTTCACTGTCTGGACGGGCAGTTTATCCAATTAGAGGGGCCCTGTGCAGTGAGTGATGAAGGGAGTGAAGGATGATCAGTCGGGCGTGTTTACCTTCGGACACTCCCGGATTCCTGTCCTCCCTTACATGGGAGGTTCGGATACAGAGATAGTGAGAGATGACAAATAAGATGCTGCTGCTGGCACGTGTGTTGTGAAATTGTGAGAATATATATTTGCACAAATATGTTTTTACTGAGTGTTTTACAGATGCATTTCATTTATTTAGGTTTATTTCCATTTGGTACCTGTCCATAGTTCCCTGGGTGCTCAGTGCTCAGGCAGATCCTGGGACTGTGTGGTCAAAAAGAGCCAAACGTTACTAAAGCCATTCACCTCTAAAGCAGCTCTTTGAGTGTAATGTGCTCTGGCAGTGTGTATTTTCCCTTCAGTTTCACCGTTGTTCAGTCCTGTGCTGTGGATCACTGGCTCTGGTACTTGGTTGACCCCCAGTCCTGGGAGAATCGCCCAGAACTCTGGGATTCATAACGGAGCATAGGGAACACTTTGTCCTGCCCTCTCTCGTTCTCTTTCTTTCATTTTAATTTCTCCCAGTCTCTTTCTCTCTCTCTCACTCCCTTTCTTTGTCCTTTCTTTTTCATGGATCCCATTTCCCATCTCAAAGACAGAAAAAGAGAGATTGTCATGGGCTCAAATGTCAGGAAGTCAAGGGTTTCCCAGTCAAGCAATTACACAGACTGCAGGACAACATTGACACACACACATGAACACGCACAGGCTCACATACAACATAAAACATCACACACACAGGCATGTTGTCTATCCACATTATCAAAAAAGTTTCCATGTCTATGCACACGCATACTTTCCGGTTGCCACCTGTCACTCACACTGGGGGTTGTATATGCACACACACACATGCACAAACTCACACACACTCACAGTGAGGTCAGGTGGTTTTCCAATCAAATTCAGCTGTGTGCTCTCCAGAGCAGTAAAATGGTTTTAGGCCCAGTGTTTGGCAGGCTTTGATGAGTCTAACACACCACTGAGTTCTGGTTCATTCTATCTGCCTACAAAGGCTCTGACAGACGGCTGCCTGACTGTTATTAGTCTCTGCAACTGCACCTGCTTGGTGTGTGTGAGCACACAAACACACACAATCAAGTACATTTTTCTGCATACATTTACAGGGCATGGGAGAAAAGAGTACACAGAGAAATGCACTGAATTCCTATTGGCCTTGAAAATGTCCTTTCCTGGGCAGAGAATAAATTAAGTAAGGCCTTGAAAGTCTCTAAAAATTAATAGATGGCTTTAAAAATAATAAGAAGAAGATAGCAGAGCAGTTTTTACATTTATGAGCCAGTTCTTTGATGGTAAGAAAGTCATAGTTCTTCACAAGGAAATTATAGGTCAGTAACTCTTCTGGAAAATCAAGATGACATGGCATTTAGCGTGCAGTATCATAGCTGTAGGAATGGCAATGCTGGTCTATCATCAGGCGCTCCGTTGCTTGGTCCACCACTTGTCTGGAGCATTATCTCAACTATTGGATGGATTGCCAAAGCATTTTGTACAGGCATTCATGGCCCCCAGAGGATGGATCCTACTGACTTTGGCAACCCCTGGACTTCACCTCTAGCACCACTAGCAGGTCAAACCTTTTATCCTGTGAATTACCCCAACATCTACTTGATGGAATTCCATGACA
The DNA here is from genome assembly GCF_042242105.1 of Pempheris klunzingeri. Classification (NCBI taxonomy): domain Eukaryota; kingdom Metazoa; phylum Chordata; class Actinopteri; order Acropomatiformes; family Pempheridae; genus Pempheris; species Pempheris klunzingeri. The sequence goes on from NC_092022.1 coordinate 7,322,375, forward strand.
TCTGATTGAGAAATTCATGCTCCCCTCAAAATGAATTATAATTATTTCGGTGATATTCTCAATATGTTCCTTAGCTTTTCAGAAGTGAGGAAATCACCCACCTTCACCCATATATCTTAACCCAAAACAAATCAGTTTTGACTTTGAGACAAGACCCTTGAAGTCACAAGATTCAGTTCTAATAGTCGTGGTAAAGAGTTTTTTCTTGTCCAGTGTCAACCGATGTGATGTGTTCTTTTTAGTGTTGAATCATTTTGTGTAATTATAGGAGAGGAATGGAAGAAAATGAATTCTTTCCAGGCTGTTTGGCCTCCTCTGCAACATGATAGTCATTTCCCAGAGTCCTAAATATAATCTGTTCATTGGGTTTTATTACTAATGCAGTACTCAAATATGAAACTAGTATGACAAATAAAAAGCTTGTCCATTTCTCTTTTATGCTTCAGTTTCACCAAAACTTTATTTTGTCCAATTACATCTACAGTAAAACTACAGTTCTCATGGGATGGTGTATACACTAATAGTTTTAAGGACATTTCTTGTGTCGTGCCTATTTATTTTGAATTAAATTAAATGCTTGATAACACTAATTGACTTTGACAATTCATGTTGGCACTATGTTTGTATTGTTTTCTCTATGTTGTTCACACATAAAATGACACGCCGTCTCTGCACAATACAAATCAGTAGAGTCTAAACAAAAAACTTGCATTTCGATGCACAAAATGACTTAAGACATTACCATGACAGTTAATTTTTAGGCAGTATGTTGGACTAATTTGATATTTACATGAATATATTGTACATGAGATATTTTGCAGTATCTGTCTTTTGGTCAAGCAGGAAGCTAAAGGAGTGTTTTGGAGAGCAGAATCTATCAGCTCTTCTCTTCCTCTTGACATAAATCATTAATGAGGTGTGTATATCTGCCTGCACCTCTCTCTGGTCAGTCCTGGGCCTGCTGTGCACATCAGTGTGTGTGTGTGTGTGTGTGTGCGTGCGTGCAAATCCCAATATGGCAATGTGTTGTATTTCTTTATGTTTATGCACCTGTTAACGTGTGATGGTCTGTGTGAGTGTTGAGTCTGGCATGCAACTGTAAGTGTGCCGCGGATGTGTGCATGGCTATGTGTGTTTGTATTTGGTGTGTGTGCTCGCATGAGTGTTTGAGGGAGTGATGCATACACTGGGGCCTTTGAAGTGTAAAGTAAGAGGTCTTTTTAAGTTTTGGATGTGAAATATTTATATGAGCAGGAGTGCTGCTTTGGGAGGATGAGTTGAGAGAAAGAGAGAGGAGGACAGATGAACTTGTGTTTAAACAACAAATAAGCAAAGATCCTCAGTGCCTTTTGGAGCCAGCCCATTATTAAATTGACCTGAAAAGATTTGGCCATGCTATGTCACATGCTATTGTAGCATTATTATTGTCTTTAAAGGAAGATACCAATACATTGGTATTTTGCCAATTTGGAAGAGATGAACGAAAATGGTTTTATTTTTTATTTTTTTAAATAGTGTCACCTAATTATGAAAATATATAACTGAAAATGTATATTGTCAAGAAATTCAGCGTTTTGTGAAAAGTAACCTAAATCAGATGGGTCAGGCAGATTGCCAGGACTTATTGATAGAAATTCCTGCCAACCCTGTGTTGGGTTGTGAGTCAGTTACAAAGTCCGTGTCAAACTGTCAGATTCGCTACAGAGCATCGCATGAACAGACTGGATTTTGACTCATGTCCCTTCACATTTCCACAAAAATACTCCTGTCCCATGACAGTGTTCCCATGGTGTGTTTTTGCAGAGCAAACATGAGTGAATAAATAATAAAAGGAAAAGACTACAGAACGACTTGTCATTTTAAAATAAAGAACATAAGAACAACAACAGGAGATAATTGTTTTTCGACAGTTTTATTGTACCTAGGTGGTGTGCGTGTACTGCCGGGACCGACAGAGACTCCGTAAATAAAATGGCACTTGACCTTATCGGTTACCTGTATTCTGATTCACTTTGTTTGCTAACTTTAGATGGAACATTGTATCATGTTATTAATATCAATGATAATTAGTTGGCCATGAATGCCAATAAAGAATAAGTAATCCTATCCCCTATCCTCTGCCTAAGAAGGAAATACTGGAAGTTACACTCTTCTTGTTTAAGTTCAGTGGAGTGGACTGATCTGTAGAGTCGTGTAATTAAGACTTCATGACATTTCATAAAATTCTGAAGCAGTGGTGGCAATAATTTTGGTGCTACTGTTGTTATGATCCCAGTGCTGCTCATTTCAGTTGACTTTTTTTCCTGTACCATGCTAGTTACATGATGAATAATGAAATTGACTCCCATCCAAAGGGACAAATGTCAGCCTCTGGTGCCGAACTCAAATGTGTATTATTGTTTTAATAAATGCGTGTCTTTGCTGAATTGCAGTTGATTTTATGATGCTCATTTAAATAGAAATTTCCTCTGCAGATTTTGTTCTTTAAGGACAAATTTTCAATTTCAGCACAGTTGGAATCTTCATGCACTGCAAAGTGCAAACCGCATGTTGTTAATGTTGCTCTTTTCTCTGCATTACAATGTCCTGTCAATCTAAATCAGTGAATACACGGTCTGAAAAGAGCTCAGTGGAGGAGACCTAGTGAACTTGGCACTCCTTCTGTGTGTGTGTGTGTGTGTGTATGTGTGTGTGCGCGCGTTCAGGGAGTGTTAAAGGCTAAACCGGGCGATTAGAAGACAGGACAAAGGACAGAAGAGGCTGAGACCTTTATAGAGAGCCATGTGTAATTTTGGGTGCATGTTTATGAGTTTGTGGGTTTGTGTGTTCATGCTCACACATGAGTCTCAGTGTGTGTGTTTGTGAGTGTGCGTGAGGCCAGACGTCAGTATTGACAATAGCCTGTTGAGACCTGGGAGGGGACTGGCTTCGTTAAAAGGGGCCTTGAACAAACAGAGAATAGAGACGGAAGGATAGAGGGAGGGAGGGAGGGATGGGTATAGTGGCAATGTTTGGTGGGGATTAGGGGAACGAGGGAGAAAAAAATGGAGGGAAAAAGAGGGAAAAGGTACAAATAAGGGAAATGTGGACGTATTGAGAAAACAAGACTGGCACGGTGGGGTGTATGAGCATAAAAATGGATGGAAACAGGGATAGACGGAAGAGAGGATAAACGAAACAAAGACTAATTGGAGGCAAGGAGGGAGAGAAAGAGGGATTAGGGAGGTGGTGACGCTCCAGGGAAGAGAGGGATAGAGTGGGCAAATGAAGTCAGGATATGAAACAAAATGATTAAGAATGGAGGGATTGATGGTGAGGACAGAGAGAGAGAGAGAGGAAGGGAGGGAACAAAAGATGGATGGGGAGAAGAAGAAGAAGAAGAAAAGTAGGATGAGTATCAGCCAGGATCAGCCAGGATGGATGGATGGATGATGAAGAGGTTGAAGAATTTAAAAGAGTAGGAGGCCATTTTAGATAAAGGTGGAAGGAATTGAAAGAAAAACCACATGCTTCTCTGAGCAAAGGTTAGCTGCGATGGGAGAAAGAGGCAACAGGATGTAGCGTGAGAGTGTGTGTGTGTGTGTGTGTGTGTGTGTGTGTGTGTGTGTGTGTGTGACACAGAAACACAAAGAGACAAGAGACTTTGCTTTTCCTTGCAGATGCTTCCCTGTTTCTGTGTGAGTGAAAGGTGGGGGAAAGGATTTGGTGTGTGTGTGTGTGTGTGTGTGTGTGTGTGTGTGTGTGTGTGTGTGTGTGTGTGTGTGTGTGTGTGTGTGTGTGTGTGTGTGTGTGTGTGTGTGTGTGTGTGTGTGTGTGTAGTAGGAGTAGCAAATCAATAACTGATAAATAAATCATAAGCCACAAAATTTCAAAAGGCAGCAGCAAAAAACAAATGATTAGTACTCACAACCTACAAGAGGGAAAACATGGGCGGGTGGGCACTGCAGTGTGTGTGTGTGTGTGTGTGTGTGTGCGCACTGTTGTTGCAACGGAAAATATGTGCCGCATCAGTTGTGGAAGTGTTGATGTTGTCAGCATGGCGTGACATTTTTACACGCTTATGTCCGGTTTGTGACATCAGAGAGTGTTTCACAGGCTTATCAGCCTTTGTGTCTGGTGTCAGATATCAGTTTATGTGAAAAACCTCATTCACACACATGCAGTCACATGTTTGGGAGCGCACATGTGCTAAAGAAAGAAAGAGAGGGACAGAAGGACGGAAGGAAGGAAGGTATCAAACCAACAACAAATCCACCATCAAGATAGAAATGATGGTGGAGGAGAGTTGAGCAGATCTTTTAAAGATGCTACTTGTGTTCTGAATTATTATATATATTTTTGTATACAGTATGATTTAACTTAAGTAAGTTTCCACAGGTTTTCATTCACTGTGTTTTAGATTGAGTGGAAGATTTACAAAAATATTTAAAACATATAGCCAGGAGAAATAATGCATGCTTTTATATAAGGCTCATCAAAGCAAATGGTATTTTTAAAATCCAATTTACACCAGGATCTCTTTATCATACATTTTTAATATCAGATTTTGAATAAAACATGCATAAATATGGTATGGTCTCTCAAAGAAAATGGATGTATGTGGTGAACGGGGAGATGGAGAAACAGAATAGTTTGATTTGCAGGAACCTGAATGTAGAAATAAAGTTTACTCCAGTGTGCTGTTGGATACATACTACTGATAATGTAGTAAAGATAATTAACACTATCATCTGTGGTCTGGTAAATAGAAAAATAGAAAGGCTGGTAGAACAGGCTCCAGCACAGCTGGATAAAAACAGCAGAAAGAGACAATCACCATCAGCTTCCAGAGGACACATCTGTCAAAATCGCTATATAAGTGAAATGTTTACATTTCATCCATTTCCTGTAATTTTATTTTCTCATTATTCATCTTATTCTGCACCATTTCGCTCTAATTTCTTCTGTTTTATTCCAGTCACTGTTACAAGGGAGACAAGCAAATCTCCAGTTCTCCACACACACACACACACACACACACACACACACACACACACACACACACACACACACACACTTTTTCTCCCAGTCTGGAGTCTCCAAGGACCTACCGTGCGTGTGTACATGTATGTGTGATAATGAAAGCTGCTGACTGGCAGTTGTGATTGGCTACTTCTGCGGCCTCTAGAGATGGCCGTCTGAATGGTGCCAGTTAGACGCCAGACAGACGGCATACAGTGTATTTACGCGTGTGAGTGTGCGTGCGTGAACGTACTTTCAGCAGGTGTGTGTGTGTGTGTGTGTGTGTGTGCTGTATGAGTGTACCTGCATGATTGTAGATCTCCATGTGTACGTGCGAATGTCCCCATGGGTAGTGTGAACATGACCGTGTGTATGTCACTAATACTGTGCCGCGCCCCGCTGTCTGGGGCCTGATTAGAAATACAATAAATTAGTCCATGTTTCGTGTGTGTGTGTGTGTGTGTGTGTGTGTCATAAGGTGTAGGTTTTCATCCTGGCTGTATGTACTCTCTATTTCTCGCTGATTTTTTTGGTTTCAGTCTTTCCCATTCTGTCTGTCTGTCTGTCTCATGGATTCACACAGGTATCATTACATTGCTCTGCAGTGTAGATGTTGTATAAGTAAATCATTAGCAGGTGTGGAGGTGATATACTGTACACTCAGCCTTCGTGACATCACTTCAAAGAACCCCAGGCTTAAGGACAAACTTGTTGGCTTTTTAGCTTTTTCCTCTATTCTTTATCCATTATTATCCCCAATCTGTTTGTTTGTTCCTACGCAGTTTTATATATTCACATTCTGGAGGTTTCCTAGTATAGATAAGGATTAAGTGCAGTGCTCATGGGAGTATTATCACAGATGGAGAGGGAGGGGAGATTTTGGATTGTTTGGGATTCTGCCCCTGAAGGCCTGTTCACACCTGGTAATTTCACAATCTTACTTGTATACTGTTTTTCAGGTAACTGTATTTTACTTGAGTATTCATTTATCTGAAAACTTCACTCTGCTGCATTTGAAAGACATATGTACTTTTGACTCTGCTGCATCTCTATGAAGGTTCCCGTTACTTTGAAGTATATAGTAGTAAGTACTTTGAAGTCAGAAGAAAGATGAATTTTCTTTGTCTTTGAGTTTTTTTTGTCTCACTGAAAGCAGCGTTGTTGATAGGCATTTATAAAACTAGAGCTGTATAACTGGGATTTAAGTTAGGTTAGGTTTTTATTTATCTTTTCTTTTCTGAGGATGCTGCCTCTGCAGCAATTTCACTGTCTACCTGAAAATAATTCAACTATGAAATAAGTATTATGTAATTGCAGCATAACATCACTATGAATATCACCTATCTGGTGCGATTCTCCACCTCACAGTTGACATCCAGGTAGCATGTCATGCCCTAATGCCAAGCGTGATTATATTTCTGCCACTTTTAGAGCAAACTTCTGAAATCTTATACAGGCTAATTATGCATCTGTTCTGCATCAGTTGCATGCGGCCAGTGGAGCTTGGTTTTTTTTTTTTTTTGTGAAGTTGCAAAGCAATAGCAAAAAGGTGTAAGACATGGTGAGGTGAGGCTTGGTTATTATGGTCTGATCCTTGAACTCAGCCACTTGAATCCACATACATCGTTCAACTCCCAAATGTCTTAAAGGGAAATAGAACAGGAGGCTAAACAACACCTTATATGTTCAACAATGACCTTATGGATGAGTTGACATTTTGTGTGCACTTTGTGAAGGAACTTCAAACTGAAAACAAATCCAAGTGTTAAGTGCACCCTTATCCCAGTCTCAACCTGATCCTTATCAGCCAAAAAAATTGCAGGATCACTGAGAAACCCACAGGCTCATGGTCCCACATAGTGCTGAGTCCTTGAGGACAGAGCATGTCGAATCATAATAGTAGAAAGACACTGTGGCTGGGTGACACAGCGAGGGAGTGACTTTACCTCTGGACTGTGGCAGAGGGAGTGGCGTTGAAAGAAAGAGGAGGGTGTGAGTGTGTGAGTGTGAGTGTGTGTGTGTGTGTGTGACAGAGAGAGCTTTGCTTTCACGCCTTGCTGAGCAATCAAAGAGTATCTGTCACAGAGAACAAGCCAAAAGACAGAGCGTAAAAGTTAGGCAAAAAGAGAGACACACAGGGAAAAAGGACAGAGGAAAGGAAAGAGTGTGAAAAAGAAGAGATAGAGAAAGAGTTGGCTGAAAGCAGCTTCTGTCTGCCGTCCCACCCCCTGACTGTCTTCCCCTCCTCTCTGCCCGGCCGGGAGCGAGAGGAAAAAGAAAAGGAGTGCAGAGAGAGAAAGAGACAGAGGGAGAGCATAACCACGCTTGCTCTTTAGCGCAGGACTCAGGAATTCCAGGACCTTTGGAGTTGTGCGCACACACACACACATACACTTACACACACACATGCTGCTTTTCTCGTGGTGATACAAATCTCAACAGGACTCAGGGAGGGAGTATAAGAAAGAGAGAGAGAGAGAAAATTAGAGAATAGCCCTTTCCAGCCCTTTCCTGTGGACTATTTGACCATGATGGCACCTGCCAAGGGGAAAGTGACTAGGAGGGGCTGAAACGGGACGCAAGCTGAGGAAGCTGCTGATGAAGGTGAGATTTTCATTTTCTGACAGAATCCCTGTGGCTCCAGTATCTGTCTTTGTCTTTTTGGCAAGGAGTCATGTCCATGTTTAAGATATTTATTAGGGGTTTAGATTTAATCAGTAACTGATATAGGAAGTAGTTTGTGTGTCTGCCTATGAGAGTAAATGTGAGTGAAATATCTGTGTTTTCAGTTATATGTATTTACTGGCTCTTGATAAAGAAGTGGAGTGATTACAGTTCCTTGAGGTATTACTGAAGCTGGGGAATACCCCGTGTAGGTGTTTGTGTTGGAATTACGCAGCTTTTAATGTGCGTCTACTGCGCTGTATTTGTGGTTTCACATCTGCATTGATCATCAGGGTGATTTCCTTAAGTAACATAATAGTGTGGCCGGACAGAAGGAGCATGGACTTTTTTAGAGGGATGCGAGTGAGAACATTTTGTGGGTTTGTTAATTGGATTTGATCAGTGGGATATTTGTGTGAGCATAAATGAGGAGAGGAGAAAGAGTTTGCGTGCATGTGGGAGAGTGTGTGTCTTGGGTGTTTCATTTCCTGATGGTCCACCAGTGGAAGTGAGGGATTTAGAGGGAATTGTGATCGCTTTTGGGGAGAATCTGTCTTTTTCAGTTGGCATTGGTAAGTAACACTGAAGTTGATGGTTTCAGCGTCAGTGGTGAATAAAGAAACCGGTGGACACTGAGAAGATTAGAAGTCTTTGGTCCTTTTACACCTGCGGTTATTGTGTGCCTCCTCCATCCACTCCTCCCTCTACTCTCCATCCTGCCACACTCTGCCACTTTTGTTCTTTAATCTCATTTACTTCTGCCTTTTCTGCAGGTTTTCGCTGAGATCCCACAACTAATGGCTGAGGCTTATCCCATGCCACTCTGCCTTGCTCTCATCCATTATCCCACCCCTCTCTTTTCTCTCTTTACAACAATTCATCTGCTTTTATAAAGCTTTAAATATCTGTTCTCTTTCATTACAGCATCAGCACCTTCTTCCTTTACACCCAGTTATCACCGGTGTGTGTTGTATGTGAGTGGGTGTATACGTGTTTTCAGGCTCGCAGGTGTGTGTTTTGTCTGTCATCTCACCTATTCAGCCTTGTAATCCCAGGTCTCACTGGTCTTTATAACCCCTCCACCCCAAACGCACCTCAACCTGCACAGTAACCCTTCCATTACCATACCATTGAGCAACACATTAACCTTTGCAGTGAGGTGTGTTCTGGGTGCAGTGGATAGTCCCAAAGGATGCTACATGCCAGAAATCGTGTGTTGTGTTAATTGTAAAGTGGTCACACACAAAGGTCTTGTTCCTTCATCTCTTAGATGACAAGTGGTTGCTACTGAGATGAAGTTTAGTTATAGCTTACTTACATGTCTTGATGGTTTTAACGGAAACAATCTGACAGTGATTGTTAGCGTAAATAAACAATAAAGACATAAACGTAAAGAAAACAGCCTTTTACATCTTGTAGCTTATTACAGATAAGATTTAGAAAGTTGCTTCATGACAAAATTCCACTGATTTTACACATCAAAGTCTGTTGACACATTTTATGGTTCCAGCCAGAGCTGTGTAAAGTCTGATGAATTGCCTCAAATGATGTCATTTGAGTCAGCATCAGTTAAAAGTGTTAAAATGAAAAAAACTTGTGTGGCGTTACAAAGTGAGCTTATTTAGACCTCTGAATAGCCCACTCCTCATCTCTGCTTGAGACTAGTGGTTTGAGGCTCCATCAGCTGCCAGAATCATCGCACACCCCAAACCCGCGGCGAAGATGTTAGTGATTGGGTTGCATTGTGGGTAATGGAGGCACCTGTTTTTGACATGTAAGATCAATGTGTGGAATCAAAAAATCTGTGGTTCTGTTTTATCAGTTTTGATTCTTGATTCAGTTTCTATAAGTCTGGCAATTTTGTCAGAGTGCGTTGCTAAATCGCTGAAGTACAGTGAAGCAGCAGCAAAGCTGTCTGGCAACAAATTATATATTAATAGTTTATAAGTAAGTTAGAGCGTTTGCCTTCTCTATCGCAATCAAGGGACATTCATTTTACCTTCAGAGACACTCCGTGTCAGAGAAATGTTTTAATAATTGAATTAGGTCAGAGTAACACAGTGCTGCAGAGATTTTGGTGTTGTGGCCGAAGGTAGAACCTCAGGTCATGTCCAATACATACATATTTAAAAGCTACTTAGATGGTCAATATTCTTTAGTTTCTGTAGGTGTCACTCTTTGCGTTGTCTGTTCAGCCACAGTGGCTGTTGCTGCGCATGCTAATTACCCAACTCTTCTTCTGTGTATTCCAGACACACTGCTGCTGATGCAAATCTCAAACACGTCACTTCCTGTGTGTCAGGAGAGGCACAGTGCGTAGATAAGCATACATAAAGCTTATACACAGGTTGCATTCGCTCTCGTGTTCAATCATTTTACATCAGAGAGCAGCAAAGTGGACATTTATGTAACTTAACAGCTCCTGTGGGTTCAAGGTGGGTCTGTTGATTGTCTGATGATGAATTGACCACCAAGCTAACTTTATGGTTAAGGTGGCTATACACTGATCCAGTGCCTCACCTCAAAACCCATTAACCCCCTTTTCAACCCTTCCTCTGCGGAAAAACCCATTAACCTTCCTCTTAACCTTTTCCTGTGCCTGATATATCTACCAGGTCAGCAGAAAGTTGAGAAATGCGTTACACAGAAACACAGAGGTTCAGGAAAGTAAGCTGCAATAAAATATGTGTCTGTGGACCACTGGATAAATGTCTTTTCTTCAACTGCCAGTGTTAGCTCTGTCTTGTTTGCCTGTTTGCCTTTTCTTCTCTTTATAAGTATGAAGTATGAGGTGAAGGAAGTAGAGAGACATACTGCAGAGAAGTGATGAGGCTTGATATAGTGAGAGAGAGAAAGAGAGAGAGAGAGAGAGAGAGAGAGAGAAAAAAAAAAACTGGGCAGCAATGTCAGGTTTTCTTTGTTTGAAATATTTAATGAGTGTCTCTGCTCTCTTGAAATATTGACTTTTTCCCATATAGCCAGAGGGGACAGATGGAGGCGGAGGTTGTTCCCTCATTCAAATAAAAAGCAAAAGGCTGTTAACATCAAACTTTTATCAGTTTCTTTTATTTATTTATTTCTTTTTCGATCCCTCTGATTAAAAACAAACATGATACTTGCCCTTGATTTGGAAGTCACGGCTAATGAGGGGTAAAATGTTTCGTGTGTGTGTGTGTGTGTGTGTGTGTGTGTGTGAGAGAGAGTTCATGCACAACTGTAGATTTTCTGTGTGTTACAGTATACAACCAGTATGTGCAACCCTGTCTCTCCATAAATGTGCGTGTGTGTGTGTGTGTGTGTGTGTGCAGCTTTGCGTTTATGTATAAATTCTGTACTAAATCTGTTTCAAATGTGACATTTTCACGTTAAATGAAAAACTAGAATTTTTTTCCTGAAACTGAAGAATACTGTACATGGAGAAAAAACACAGACAGTATGCTGACAATAATCGAGTCTTCCAAATAATAAACAAATAAATAGTTAAACTATAGAAGATAACAGAATGCTACATATTATATTAACATAATATATATATATATATATATATATATATATATATATATATATATATATATGATAAATTCTGTAATGAAAGATTTATGCTACATTTAGGGACTGTATTATATTGTCACACTTCATCTAATTAGTTGATAAATCAGGCAAGAATTTTTCTCTGTCGAAGACATCGGATACTGTGCAAGATAATAGATCTCATGTTTTAAAGGTGTCATTTGATATGTGTAGATAACACATGGTTGGATGGATGGATTGTTGAACCTAAGGTCAGAGGAGATAGTTTCTCTGATTCATCATGGTGTTAAAAAGGTAGACAGAGGATGTTAGATACTCTATAGATCAAAAGGTAGATAACACCTTAAGTGATGTTCAAGCTCGACCTTTTAGGTGAAGAGTCTTAAAACACTGAAAAATGAGAAAAGTAAAACAGGTTGACAGCTTTTTTAGAATGAGCCAAAATTGGACATGTGTAAAGACTAGTGAAAGAATGTAAAAGGTGGAACTCTGACTACAAGGTTTTAGTATCAGTGCAGACTTTCTCACCAACTCAGACAAAAGAGCAATTTTTATTGCAAAAAGCAATAAGTAAAAAAAAAAGTTGCTGTTTTCTGTTTCTATATTAAATGTTCAGGTGCAGCAGTAGTCAATGCTTAGTCATCAATATAAACTACATATTGATGAAGGGCATTCAGTGGGAAACCCCTTGAGCCAGAATTTTAACCCAATTAAAAAAAAAACTGTTTTTTGCATTTTTTCTGCAAAAGTCTCTTTTTTCAGTATTTGCCAAAATAAGCCAAACTTTGTCTTACTCAACCACTTCTTCGATGTCTTGATGTTGTGGTTGCTAACTTGACTGACTCTCCTCCAGAGCTCAGTTGAGGTCTGTTAGGCCTTAAAAGCAGCCGTTCTCCCCGAAATTATGTTTATATACAACTGATTTTACTGTATTATCTATTATGTTCAGGTCCTGAACTCTGGTCTCTGGTTAACTGTAAGCAACAAAAGCACTTTAGTTTGAGAAAGATCATTTCAATTATTTTGCCGAAAACAAATGACAACAATTGCAGTATGTATTAAATGAAATACACACTGATATATTCAGTATCAACATTCTTCTGACTTGTTCCTCATTATGTTAATAGAGAACTTAATTTGGTCTGCATTCGTTTCTTCAAAAATATATGTGCTGTTGCAAATTAGTTGAATATAAACATAATTCCCAGGAGACAGTGCTGCTTAAACAATACCTAATTTGGCATGATTGATGGATCAGAAGCTAAATGTCATCAGATTAAACCAGAGACCCAGGGGTTAATTAGGATTACACATCTCTATAATGGTAATGTAGCTCCATATCATCAGATAAGAGCAGGTTACTTTATAATGCTGATGTCCTGAAGTAAAGGTTAGCCTGAGGACACAGTGGTCGATCTCAGTTCACTGTCAGTGGGCTGCTTGCAGTGAGTGGATGGATCTGTAACCTGGGTGTTAGACCACTGGGTTCGCTGGTTTATGAGCCGACTGTCGTTCCCTTTGCTGGTTTGAAGGTTGTTCAGGGTGAAGAAATATATAAGCGATGTCCTTTCTCTTTAGTTTTCATCTATGTAGCCTGGTTCAAAAACTCAAGCTGAGCTCAAACTAGAATTCGGCAAAAGGTGCACAAAATATCTCACAGACTGGTCATGATCAATGTCAAGCCACTTTCTTTGTGGAAAATTAACTGTTCTTAAAGACATTCACAACTCCCAGGGGCCAATTACTCAAAAGCAATTTGTTTTGACTGGTGAAACGTGTCAAAATAAATTAGAGGAAATGATGAATCATGCACATTTTATAGAGCTGTTAACAAATTAACATCAATATGAAAACATACAGAGTTGGTGAAACTTCACAAAATAGCCGCAAAAGTTTTCTCCTCTTTATTTGTAGCACAAAACAGGAAGAGCCTTGCAGGAGTTAAGAGAAAAAAAACACGATTTAGTGGACAGGGTTATGCTGATTGATTATGCTGACACAACAAGAAAATACTCCCTGCTTGACTTTGAAAAGATTCACGCTGCTCTTCATCCCTATGTTTATGCTGACTATGACAAAGAGAGAAATATAAAAGCACACCATTACTGTTAATAGGGCTGGGGGTCAGTCCTTTAATGAATTTATTTTGGTGTTGTTTAACAATTTCTAGCAACAGAAGTTATAAACAACTCAATATTTAAGAATTAAAACTCAAGTTTAGATCATATAGTCGCTATTTAGCCAAAAATATGTCATGAAATATGTAATTAAAACAAAACAGGGAAAATAAAAGAATTCGAGAGTATTTTATGAATTTCAGTCCAGATGAAGAAAGGAACTGGAACATATCAAACTTCAGTTTGAAAACCACCACTGGTTTTTTTGTAATGCTTAGCTTCGCAATATTATTATTGTCCTGTGTATTTATAGTGTCCTGTGTTCGTGAATGTTGGTTTTAACCCTTTCACCAAAAATGTGTTAATAATCCAATTTATAGATGTTGAACATCTTATGTAGTATTAGCATCCAGAGACACACAATCACACCATCAGTCTGGCACAAACAGCGCAGTACATGGACTACATGGTAATGAGATCTATTTGCACACAATGCGGCTAAAAGCTGATCTGCTCCCCTCTAAAGATTTCTCGAACACTGTTTTTGTGCTTCTTACAAACACACACACACACACACACTAACATGCACACACCCTTCCTGTCTTTCCTTATTTCTTTTTTCTTCCTCGAATGCTCAGGACTGTCCAGCGCTGGTGCAGAACAGCGTCTCCTTTGCCAGGCTGACCTGTAATTGCACTCTTGATTTGTGGAGATGTGTGTGTGTGTGTGTGTGTGTGTGTGTGTGTGTGTGTGTGTGTGTGTACCGCTGTGTGAGTTTGGACTCCGAGCCTGTCCTGTCCCATCACCTTGAGCGGCCATGCAGTGTTGAAGGTGAGGTGGAATTAGGAGGCTTTAAGCAGGAAGATAGGAAAATAACGAGATCCTCACCAACCCTGTCACTCACTCACACACACACACACACACACGCACACACACACAGACACGCAAACACACATATCACACACATACAACCATCCTTACAGTTTCAGAAAATTGTCTCTGTCTCTCTCTCTCTCCACACACACACACACACAAACACACACACACACACACCATGTCCTAGAGGAGTGCTCGAGGGGCTTATGCAGGGGATTTTGCTGTTCTGCAGTGTGCCTGTCAGATAAGGAAGCAGATGCAGGGCTGCCTGGTGACACGCCACTGAGCACGTGCAGTACAGCCTCCTCTGCTTCCCCTTCCCTCTTTAACCTGTCACTCAAGTCACCCTTCATCCTCTGCTGCCACTGGTGATGATACCACACACATAGGGGCTGTCTGGTATCTCATTTGGTAAACTCATATACGTAACACACACTAGCAGGAATCTTTGTGCTGAGTTTCCTCACACATCCTCTGTATCTGTTAGGCTTATTTGGCTCGGACCGCTGGGGAGGCCGCAAATCCACATACCAATAAGAAAGCTTGTTTTTGAGTATCCGTAAGAGTTATTTTTTAACTTTATAAACAGCCCTAATGCCAGTGTTTGATTAAAAAGTGGGTTAATGATTGGTAGTTAGGGGCAGAACTATTTGCTCTCTCTTCATTACATTATAACTGTTTCCTCCTTTTCTCCTTCCCTTTCCCCTTTTTATTTCTTTCACCTCATCCCTTCACCTCCCTTATAATCCCCATTTCCCTCTCTCTTCACCCTCCCTCCTTTCTGTCCCTCTTATCTTGTACCCCCGTCTTTCCCCTTTCTTTCCCTCCCTCTTTGCCCTCCTCCCGGTCTTTCTCTCTTCTCACCACCTGTAATTCTGCTTACCGCTGTTCTGCAGCTGCTCAGGATCTCAGCTGGAAAAAGAAAGAAGTTTTGGAGAGTGCATTTTTCATTTGCAATAAATGTGCACTCTACTCACTTTATCGCTAAGATTTGTTGTTCAGCATTTGCCAGTGTTCCTTCTAAATTATTTTCATTATTAAAAGTTTGAGTTTAATGAGAGTTTATGGCTGCGGGTAGGTTGCTTTGCCAGGAGTGATTTGGTGCGGTGATGATTGATCTGGTCCATGGAGGAGATGCTTGATAAGAAGATGGCATTTTGCCAGCACCTATAGCTTCCCACCATCATTTTGTAATCCACCCCTGTTGAATTCTGCAGTACAGCGGCTGTCAGCTGACACCAACAGCCCTTTATTCCATTATTTCCATCCTTGCTTTTCTCTTCTTGTTGTCTTCCAGTTGGTCTCAAACTTTTTCCCAGTTTTCACATTCCAATCTAGCAATAAAAGCAGGGTTATGGTGTTTTCAGTGAAAAGTGATGGTATAAGTGATAAAAAAGTGAATATTTTTTGTTATAAATATTTTATTTGTGCTTTGCTGTACACTTTGGAGTGAGGTGGAATAGAACAGATTGAGGATCGGTGGCAGGTTGTAAAAAATATAATGACTGTGAATGCCCATAATGACTTTTAGCCAAACCAGGATCTCTTAGTGGTAGAGCTAACAATCATTTCTTATCATCCATTCATATCATCCATATATCCATATGATATCCATATATCATATCATCCAGTCTCTTTTGATTGATTCATTCATTGTTTAGTATACAAACAAGAAAACACTGCACAATGGCAATCACATTTTCAAAGATTCACTTTACAATGAAACTTTTCAACTTCTCAACATTTGTAAAGCTTGCAGCAAATGGCAAACGGACTGAATTTAGTAAATATCACTTGAATGCTTTACAATTTGCCTCTCATTCACCTGTTTACATACATACTCACACAATGGCAGTGAGCCACAGACACAAATGTCTCCATCTTCCATCTGCTGGTATTAAGCACCTATGGAACTGCTTCAGCCTTCACTTTTTCTACTGTTATCTTCCTATATGTGATTTCTTGCACAGCACCCAGCATGCCGTCATGTCACAGAGTATTCAGTCGTGTCTGTATTAGTCAGTTTCCCTACACATACACCCACCCTCCATGAAAGCCTTCTTGCCTATGCCCTTGGCCTCTGCTGTCTCAACCAGTCACCCCCCATCACCACCACCACCACCACCCTCTTTACTGCCACCATCCCCCAGCCCCAACCTCTTGGCAGCTCCTCCAGGCAGGCTAATTGACTCAGTCCCAGGAGGGGGGGATCATGCCACATTTCTAATTTGGCTTCCCCTCCTCCAGATAAAAGCTACATCCCTCCATCGGCCAACCCCCCCTCTCTTCGAGCTCTCAGCCTCTATCAATCTATCTAATTTTTCTTTTATTTTTCTATATTTATATTTTTTGGTTATAATTTTTACAGTTGAGGCTGAACAACTTACACTTTCAAGTGTGTAGAAAACATGTTTTTTGGATTTGTTTCTATGTATCTTTCATATATCTGTCTTTCTGGGTTTTTTTTTTTTGGCTGGTTGTCTACATGACTGCCAGCCCCAAATACAGACATAATAGACAACTGAATACATGAAAGGACAGACACACACACGCGCACACACAAACACACACACCTCGCCTTTGCTCACCATGGGGTTCACCTTCAGAGAGCCTCCTTCTCCACAAACCGCACCTGGGGACTATGATGGGCGTGTCTCAGCGTGTGTGTGTGTGTGTGTGTGTGTGTGTGAATCCACTAACAAGCAGACAGATGGAGAACAAAGACATTTTATTATTGATTGTATCAAACTTCAGAATCAGAAGAAATAATCAAAAAAGTCTCCAACGTGCCCAGACTGGGAGTTTGAGATTTTGCACCAAACAAGAAGAAAAAAGAAAGAATATTTTTTTGAACCCATAAACATGTGTACAGTGTTTATACTGCACTGCTTTTTATACTATACAGTTTGCCTCTTTAAAAGCATTTATGGACATCTAGACAGCATTTGGGTTGTTGTGTTAATATTTTTATCAAAGAGAGGTGGAGGAAACCTCGAGAACATTGACCCAAGGTGGAGTTTCACAATACAGCTGCTGAAATTAAACAATAAATACACTCACACACACACACACACATGCGCATGCACGCCAAGTGACACACACAGTAACCCAGCAGCACAACAACACAAGCAAGAAGCATGTTTGGTATGTAGCAGTAGCTGTAGCCATTAGTAAAATAGCATTTTCAGATGGACAGATAAGGTATTTTAGCTGGAGGCTCGGGGTCGGCTGGATTTGTGGAAAAGTCATTTGACACGTAGAGAGTTGTTACCTACAGTACAGTATGTGGAAAGATTTCAGGTCTGTTTTTTGTATTTCTAGAGGAGTGGAAAAGGCATCCCTATTTTTAAATAACAAGTGAGAGCAGTTTTTTTTTTTTTATGCAGATTTCCTTCTTTTCTACACTTTCCTTCTTTTCAAATAGATGTATAGTAGAGGGATAATTCTGCATAATTTTTTGAAAGATGTAACATAACAGACACGTAATGGGCTTCGGATGCTGTTTGATCCAGCTGAAATGTTCAGTTTCTAAATTTACCTTCAGGCAGTGAAGGGGAATTTGTAATCAACCACTAACACAGAGACCCAGGGTCAAATCCAGAAGGAGTACTTTTAACATAACTGACTGGTACTGTTCATGCGTGGGAAGCCATTAAGGGATCATTTCCATATTTTATTCCCACCAGGATGTTGTGTCCATACAGTGTCCTTCTGTCCACATTGTCCTCAGGCTAGAGTTAGCAGCAGCATGCGTTGTGTTTAAGTGGCCGCACCAAGTTGAAAAAGGAATCTGCACACTGTTTCTTTTTTCATTTCAATTCTGTTTGTATCTTAAAAGATGAAAATGGTTTCTGTGTATCTGGGCTCAATCTTCTCTTTGGAAGGAAACCATTGAAGTGCTTTAGCTCCCAATTAGGAACCTCCTGAACACCTCTCTGTGGACGCACTGAGGGCATATCCAAATGGAGGGAGATCCCGCGACACGAAAAATTGAAGAGATTTTATGCTTTTGTCCCATCTGATATTATAACACTCATCCAAGAGGAGCTTAGGTAGAGTCTAAGGTATCGGGACAACTTTGCTATCCACTGCAATGACTCAGATGTGGTTGATAATTGATTAAGGACAGATAGATGTGAGATGTGAGATGTTGTTTTCAGGAAGTAACCCTCTCATCGAGCCCATCTTCCTTTTATTTTTTTGTCTACAATGAGTCTAAATGAAGTTTGCAACAACATGGTGAACTCACATATTTTATGTGTATTATATCTAGTTTTACCAGAACAAAAGCATATGCAGGTATAATAAGGAAGCAGCGGCTTACTGTCCCATCTGAGACAACTACCACGAGCCTTTTCTCGCTCTCTCACCTTATGTTGTTAATGGTGATGAACTAAAACCACATTGAAGTCAGACAGAAATTCAAATTTGTGTTTATTGGCAGGAATGAAAAGTTGCCGTCCACAAATATAGAGCCGACAGTCATTAATGTGACCTCTAATTCTGAACTGGAGCTATGAAGAGAATTGGCTGGTGTCTTATATGTGGGTGAGGGAGCTTCAAACAGTAAAGTCTTTCATGCTTCAGACCCCATATGCTTATATACTGCTCATTGCATCCCTCATTAGTCGTGGTTTTGTGTGTGTGTGTGTGTGTGTGTGTGTGTGTGTGTGTGTGTGTGTGTGTGCGCGTGTGTCTTTTGATGACCACCTAGAATGAAAATTCTCATGTTGATGAAGGGAGGGAGAGTCTGTCCCTGCATACTGCATATATACATTTGACTGTGCACATTATATAGTGCATGCATATGCTTGTGATGTGGGACAACATCCATCAACATTTGAGTGATTACGCACATGTCGAATGTGACTGCTGGCAGAAGCCAGAAAGGAAGAAATGGAGAAAGAGAGAAAAGGAGAGGTGGTGGAAGAGAAAAGAGAATAGAGGCAGAAGGGAGTGAAAGAGACAGTAATAGTTTTTGAATACAGTGAGGGATAAATGTGGAATGTGCTGCAGCAGGTTGTCCCTGATCATAGATTTCTAGCTATTTCAGTGATATAGCTGCTGATCTGAGAAAAAGGGAGACACAAGGTCACTTTACTCCTTGTTGAAACCTTTCTTCTTTGTTTCTATTTCTTTTTTCCCCATTATTTCCATGAAACATCATCCCTCTTCACTTTCCATCCTCTACATCTGATCACTTGCTGCTTCATGTCTCACCTTTCAAATTATTGTAACATTCCATTTGTAATCAGTTTTTCCCATAAATTAGCGGTATGACAGACAATTTCCATTTGTACCTATTAGTTGTTAAGGCCAGAGTCAGTGGCTGATGATAGTATCTACATGAGGGCAACATAAACACACTCATGCCTCTCATCTATAGCCCCACTCCTTATTTGCTGCTTTATTTAGCTTTTTCTCTTCAGTTTATGCACACATATTTAGTCTAGTTTGCATAGTCTAGAATCTATTATTTGTGTAAGTACTGTACATTTGACATAAAGATGGGAAAAAAAAATCTTAGTTCCTGGAAAGCATCTGTATTTAGTGTCATTGTGTGTGTTTGAGTGTGTATGTGTGACTCCGTCTGTCTTTTGACAGTAATGGTGATAGATGAAAGCCAGAGACATTATTAGTGACCAGCATTCTGCAGGGAGTTTAGTCTGTGTGCTGGAAATATAAGTGGAGGAAAGAAAAGAGCATGTTGTGACACGTTGAACAACAGTTGGTTTCACCTACATACCTGGACACACCTTCACGCTTTAAACAAAAATGATGTATACTTACACCAAAGTCTGACAGGGCCTATACTTTCAGTAAACTCTCACTTTATGAATCTGTATGCATGTAAAGCTGTAAAACAGTACGTGTGTGCTTTATATTTTTTGTCTGTTGGTAAGGGATTCCCCAATAAAACCAGATAAAAACAGAAGTTTTTAATTGTTCATTTCATATATAGAGTGATATTATAGACCAAATTTTAGTAATGACACATTCACTCACTGGAGACTTAGCCTGAGCTTAACCACTACAGAACATGGCCCCCAACCCTTAACCTAACCTTCCAACCTCAAACTTAGAACCTACCCTAAAATAAGTACTTTACCATGTGTGGGCTTATTCGTGTCTCCAGATGGGAGGTGAGTCTCCATGAGACAGTTTAACAGCTTTTGTCCCCACAATGTAATTAAAACACGCACACGCACACACACACACACACACACACACACACACACACACACACAACCTGTCCTCACACCCTGTCATCAGTCCATCAGTTCTGCAGGGCTGCTGTGTGGCACTGGAGGTTTAACAGCAGGGTATAACTACATACTGACACGCTGATGCTCACTTCCTGAACAGAAAAAAAAAAAAGCACGTCAAGCACGATTATTAGTAAGTAAGCGAGACCTCTCTGAAAGCCAATGAACCGTAGGGTGTAAAAGTAAAGCCACTTCCATCCCATGCTGTGTGTTATGATCTTTCAGTGTGCTTTATGTGAGGTCCTGTCATCCATCCTCCACATGAACTCTGAAACTGTAAAGACTCTGTAAAGTTGTCAGTTCATCTTTGCAACACAGTCACCAGCATACATTGGGCTAGAAAACACTGCAGTGCTTTAGAAAGATTTCTTGTTGTAAAAATCTTT
The DNA here is from genome assembly GCF_042242105.1 of Pempheris klunzingeri. Classification (NCBI taxonomy): domain Eukaryota; kingdom Metazoa; phylum Chordata; class Actinopteri; order Acropomatiformes; family Pempheridae; genus Pempheris; species Pempheris klunzingeri. The sequence continues at coordinate 7,343,216 of NC_092022.1, forward strand.
GCTGCAAAATTTTTGAGGAGCCGTACTTTGTGTAATTAAGTGCATGTGCTTAACGGCTGAGGTCCCCTTTGATCATTTGGTTGGAGTCAGGGTGTATCTGTGGTTTGATGGTATTACTGACATCATATAGTAACCAACCAAAAGCTGAATATCTGAATGAATGTATAATACATTTCAGTATGTCATGTGCTGATATTTATAAGAAAATGTATGTTTGAAAATATATTTTGTAGTCATTTTCCAAGAAAAAATGTTTGATTGAGTTGTTCTTCGTTAACATTCAGTGAGAACAGTGGTGAACTCAGATAAAATGTCTGTTACATCTTCCTAGGCCTGTGCGATAAAGCAAACTATATTGTGTTCCAATAGAAAAATGCCTGTTGTTTCTTATTATGCTCTATCAATTGTTTATTTGTGTCACATATCACAGGGAGGATGGGAGTCAAGAGACATACTCACACTCCCAAGAGTGATAGGCGTTAGCTTGCCAACTCCTACCGATAAGCCAAAAAGTCCATAATTTTTAGTTTTACCCTCCTCTTCCACTCAGTAAATCTAGGTGCACAGGGGTGGGCACGAATGAACATTTCAGAACACCAAAACATTTATAGTAGCCACTGTACTGAGAAAATATTGTTTTTGAATTATTAGAGAGGAGGTATTTTGTCTACTGGGACATTTATCTGATTAGACAAGCAAAAAGGTGATAGAGGACAGAATAATGAATATATTCAAAAGGCAAAACAGGGCAACAACTATTGAAGTGGGGCAGGATGTGAAAAGAGCTAATGTTAAAACGTGTGAGAACAACTTTAAGTTGATGGCCAAAAAGACAGAAGAAGAATTTGGATGTACCAAATTTATCTCTCATTTTTCAGTGAAGAATCTGTTGTTGATGCTCCATCAAAACTTTATTGATCTTTTCAGTAATCAGACTGAATCCAAACAGAAGCTCAGACTACAATATAAACTTGGATTGAAACCACTTTTGGAGTTTGGAGATTTTAATCAATTTTGGAAACTGATTTGACTTAAACTGTAAAACCTTCAAGACTTAATCATTGTTACTTAGTATCTCATTCAGCAAAATCAATGAGCAGCAATACCATCAAACCTGTCAGCCAAACTCCATCCTTTGACTGTGAGATAAGTTTATTACGACAAGAGACAAAGGAATAAGGACGAAAAGGAGGGGAAAGAAGGGAGAATGAAATCTGCTTAATCCAACCCTGTATTCAGTTTCTGGCCTCTCGTCTTCTCTGCTCTTCCTCTCATCCTGACATGAAATAGTCATTAGGTGTAGTGGTAATTCAGCCCAGCCGTCTTTCCACATTAGCTAATGTGCATCAGAAACGTCAGGAGTGTGTGTGCTGTGTTCATGTATACAGTATCTGGAAACCTGTGTATGCGGGTCTGCCTGCGTCAGCTTTCGGAAGTGTGGTTCTGCCAAAACCACTGCGCGCATGTGTGTGTGTGTGTGTGTGTGTGTGTGTGTGTGTGTGTGTGTGTGTGTGTGCGCGTGTGTGTTTCTACGTCACATAGTTCGCATGACAAGGTTTTCTGCTCTATGGTCGACAGGTGCTAAATAATAAAAGCACAGAGAACAAGCAAGAGGAGAGGAAAAGACAAGACAGAAGTACATGAAGAAGAGGCCAGAATAGAAGAAGAGATGAGGAGAGGAGGAGGAGGAGGAGAAAGTGGGAGAGGAAAACAGGACAGAACAAGACTGATTTGATGAAGTACAGTTTGTTCAGCGCTGAAACACTAAACACAACTTTCTCCTCTGAACGTCCTTCATTTGTTTACAGTATCTCTCCTTCACTCATGTAAAAAAAAAAATCTTCATTCCTGCTCTCAGCTGCTGTCGGCGGGCAGTGCCAAGCAGCAGCAGAGCTCTTCTCATTATGGAAGTGAGCAGAGGCTTGGAGACGGGGAGGGAAAGGCAGCACTGAAGGGCATGACTGATGATTTGTTGGTATTGTGTGTCTTGTGTATGAATAAGGTAATTTCCCCCCTTTGAAACATGAACTCCTGCGACAAAGCAGGAGACATGGAGGGGGGGGGGTAGAAAATGGAAAAGAGACAGACACAAAGGAGAGAGAGACATCACAAGGTGACATCTGATGTCAGGTTTCTGTGACTGTCGCCTCTGTGTCTGTATTGTGTGTGTGTGTGTGTGTGTGTGTGTGTGTGTGCATGAATTTGTATAACGGACCTAGTGTGTAAGATGTACCGCCGCAGAATTCTGTGTGTGCTTTCACTTCACGTTTTGAATTTATGTTCCAGCCGTATCTTAAATACAGTAACTGCTATTATGAAATGGAGGTGCTCAGCTTAGCATTAAGCAGAGTGTATAATGACAGTGTGTCAACAGAAATTGTCAGCTATCTGCCAGTGTTGCATTTCATTGATTCACCCAGATCTGAGACAGCTGTACGCAGGGGCCCCACAGTAACTCTATACATAGCACACACACACACACACACAGAGGCACACACCTGGGCACAGTGGATCCTACCCCAAGGGCAGCTTTGAGGAGGACAGCTGTGAACAGAGAAGGTAAACTACAGGAAGAGCTAAATGTTACAGAGAAACTACTACTAGTGCTACTGTGCGACTGCTGATCAGAGCCAGCTGGTTGCTGCACGAATGCATTGAGCCTGTTGATTAAAGTTGATGAAAGATTGAAGATTTAGGGCCCTTACAATTTTCTGTACGGGTTCACGTGAGGAATTTGTTGTTCTGATTTAGAGTACCAGAATATTTTACAGCACACCACTAAAATTCCCTAAAGGTACCCTGTGGACCACTTTGGGCATGGTGGAGGAATGTTTGATTTGCAGGTTCCTATTTTGTTTGTATCTTATGCTCTAGTAGCACATGTACTAGGACACATGCATATTGATGAATGTAAAATATATGGAGGATTTGTTATAACAAAGGTGAATTATAAGAATAAATGCTTGCATACCTCCACCACCTTGACCTCCACATTCAAAACTGTCAAAACAAATTAGATCATGAGATACAGGTTTAAAATGTCATGAACATTGGGTGGGCTTTTTTATCAAAACTATTCTGATGTACTTAAAGGAAAAATTGCGTTAAACAAGAAACCAAAAAATGTAGACAAATTTCCGTTGTCTTTCCTTTGCCTATTGATGAGTGTTCCATGTATGGAGAGTTACATAAATCAGCTGGACTAGACTTGGACGTGGCCACGGAAAAATATTTCATGAAGTCATCTTTGTTAATAGTGTCCAGCACAGTGAGTGCAGGTTGGCCAGGATTAGCAGTAAGAGATGAAGTCTTGTTGGTTGGCAGTGGAGCATTGTGCAGACAGAAGGAATGGTATTTACAGTGTGTGTGTGTGTGTGTGTGTGTGTGTGTGTGTGTGTGTCCTAAGACGGGTGAGTAGGCTGAGCACTGAGGCGGAGTTTGGACAATTAAAAGAATTCCTGACTGCATTCTTTCTCCAATGAAAAACTCCCATACACACCACTATTGGTGTACCCCCCCCCCCCCCCCCCCTTCCCTCTCTCTCTTTCTCTCTCTCTCTCACCACTCTCTCATTCACACTCATGCATTCACACTCTTCTCTTCTCTTGGTCCATTAAACTGTCAGTCTGTCTCATGATCTGGCTTTCTGTCTTACACTCTCTCTGTTTAGCTTGTTTTACTGTAGAGTAAGCATTTGTATAACCATTGCTTTCTTTGACAGGGAGAGAGGGAGGGAAAGAGGAGAGAGAGGGTAAATGTGACACCCAATATCTTCTAATCCGTTCCCCAGTGTGTGTGTGTGTGTGTGTGTGTGTGTGTGAATCCTCTCACTATGACAGCGCCACACACAGTGTAGCTTATTACCTTCTTGCTGCTTACCTCTCTTGGTGTGTGTCTTGCATTCCACAGCAACCATTTGTTGGTATCTTTCTTTCTTCAGTGTGTGTGTGTGTGTGTGTGTCTGTGTGTGTGTGTGTGTGTGTGTGTGTGCATGCACTTCATGTATGCAAAAACTAGCTGGGGATTTCTGATCTCTTCACAGTAAATGACTAAGGTGACTTTATCTTTAAACACATGCTCTGCACCCCCCATATTCCCAAACTGCTGTCAGCAAACATCCTGCATTGCTGCTGAATTTTTATACTGTTGCATTGCAGTATAAATATATTACAGTATATAAAACCGATCATCTTTGAGGCATGGGTTCCATGAGGGTTCTACGGTTTTGTCTAATTCAGAAAACCCCTTTGTCAAATCTGTCTTTGTTGTAACTTCTTGTCTCACCAAATGACTTCGAGCTTGTCGACACTTATGGAAATGAACTGAGCTGAGGATAAGGGGATTTGTTACCAATCCCATCTGTCATCTTCCTAAGTGGTCACAAATCCTGGATTATATGATAGTTCTTCTGAGTGGATGATGAGCTGCAGTAGGGCTGATGCCATTCACAGGTACACGTTTCACTTTCTACTGTTTACACTCAGCCTACCACCACTTAAATCTGGTTCAATCACCAAAAGGAAATGTTTACAGAAACCTAAACAGTGGTTTTAGAGTTTTGATGCAACGTATTATTCTAGATTAGTTTTAACGTACAACAGCTGGGGGAACTGAACAGCGCATAAGCAGAATAAATGCATACAGACCATTTCCCATGGTAAACCCTGTTAGCTGCACCATCTAGTCAATAAATAGAATATACTTAAGTGGAATCAAATAGATACTCAGAGAATGTAACTTTGTCACAAACTTAATGTTGCACATTTTCCAAACAGTTGCAGCAGTCATTTTGCTATCTGGAAAGTGAATTCAGTTCAAGCTCGGAAAGTTAGTAGTTTGTCCTAATTCATCACCCTCCTGGGGCAGATCTCACACTGTGTAGCTTCTCAGAGGGCAACAATACTTAAGATATGTTGTCACTTTAGGGAATGCAGTGAGCCAAAGCTGCCTTGGATTAGTAACTAGTCCCATCTGTCATTTTCTTAAGTATTTTCAAATCCAAATCTGTTGATCCTAGCTAAAGCAATTCCATTTTTATGCCGCAGTGAACATGGGACCATGATTATGTTGTGATTATGTCATGTTTAAAGTTGTGGACTTTGGGTGAATCACTTTTTAATGCTTGCTGAGTATTGCTACACCTGCTTGCCTCTCTTGGATGTGAAGTTATTATAGTAAAGGTTGTATTTCAAAATTTTTTGTTATTATCAACTGGCAAGGTCAATGGAATCTAAGGTATTGTATGCACCGAAACATACCAACGGATAAGTGACACTATATATGTCTGACATATGTTAATATAATGCATATAATGGTTTTGTACTTTAAGTTGGCACAGATATTGTGCTGAAAAATCAACCACAGAAATATAAAGTATCAAAAGAATTCCTAACAGGGGAGTGTTCAGTGTGAAAGAGATCACACACATTTCACAATGTGTTTCTACATTGTGGCACTTGCGGCCACGAGCACCTACAGTTGACCTTCAGCGTGCCTATAAAGGGTCGTTCTCATTGTTGGCATTCCTCACAGGGACCAAAGAGACAGTTGGGCTACTTTAGCTTCTAGCTGTCCCATTTGCTTTTAATAAGGAATCCTGATAATGTTTACAGAAAAAGTGAGAACAAATGGAAACAGTTTTATGTTTCCGTGTCAGAGGTTTGCTGCTGGTGTGAGAATTTTTAACTGCTTAAAGCACAAGAACTTCTTGCCTATTTCTTTCCCTTCCTATTACTCTTCCTCTCTCTTGCATACTTAAGACAGCTCACTTATTTAACACACCATGCTCTTCAGGAAACCAGCCAGTGAGAATGTAATTGTTTCTCTGTTCTTAGCATTTAAGGTTTTGCTCAATCTCTAATTTAGTGATACAATGTCGACATATATCTTTAGTGAGGTTTTAGTGAGACAGTGGTATATTCTCTAATCTTTCCTCACCCGTGTCTGATCCACCTGAATCAGGGCCATAAGCCACAGTGAGACCGGACTGGCAGGCCGAAGTGGTTAATTGTCTAATTAACTCTATGAAGCCTCAATCAAAGAGCCAATTAGCATGGGACACATGCAGATTGACATGGCCAATTAGTGGCAGTGTTCGTGCTGAACTCGTTAACTATGAACTTGTTAAGTGTGTTAATTAATTAGGCAGGGTGAATGAGGGGAGCAGTGTGGATGGTGTACCACTCCCACTGCTCTGTGGGATTGTCTGCCTGAGAACCAGATACAGAGGCCTCTGTGATCTCGTGTTTCTGTACTTAAGATTGCAAAATTTAGGTTTAAGATTTGTGTAGACACAAGGACACAGTATACTGAGTATATTATAATATATGTTTTTACTTTAAATTCAGTATATTCTTACATAGAATTATACATTTAGCTTTATATCATAGACTTTTTATTGGACTTTGAGGCCAAATATCTGTTAATCTGTTCATAAATTCACAATATTACTTTCCATATGTTTACCCATTTAGTTTTGAGGCTTGGTTTTTAGGTTATTATCAAACTTCTGATTGGATTAAGGTAAGACTCAGGGTTAGGCATGTACTGATTCTAATTAAGGTTTTGGTGAGGCTCGAAGAGATTAAAGTTCTTTTCTACAACTATATATGTTGTTAAAAAGACAGAAATGATCAACTTTGACATAAAACAGAATTTACTGCTTGTACTGTAAGAGTGTCCTAATACGCACTTAATAACCCTGAGACATACAGACAGATGAAGGTTTCTGGTTAGCAAGTCTCTTTGTGAACTATTCATGTGGAGACTTGAGAGAATGTGTGTGATTCTGCTCTGCGCTGATCTGTATATGTGTGTGTGTGTGTGTGTGTGTGTGTGTGTGTGTGTGTGTGTGTGTTGTCTTTAGTTAATTAGTTTAAAGATGAGTTGGTCACCAGACGAGTTCAGCCATACCAGGTCATGTCGGGGGTTTCTCCTCTCTGTGCTTGGTACTGAAAGTTTGGGATAAACACTCCACTGGTGTTTCTGTCATTCAAAAGAAAAAGAAAAAAAAAGAAATGTACATAAAACTGGTCAGATTAAAGGCAGACTTGCACAAGAAATACATGTGTGTGAATGTATGTGCATGAAACCCATAAAATTCTTCTTAGATCAGTAAACTCTGGTATGCTGGTAATGTCTCTGAGTGTTGTGATGTTTTAACCCTTTCCAGGAATCATTTGTGACTAACCACAGTAGACAATACAGTCGCTCTTTGTTCTTCATGCGTTTTCTTGATCAAACATATGTTTTTGCAGTTGGTGCTTTAATTTTTTGTGGTAGAAAGATGTCCATCTCTGCTCAGCCTGACTGCTCACTTGTTCTTCTTAACCAAAAGCAAACAAGCTGTATTTCTTCCAAAGAGGACTTTCCCCAAAAGACCTAGACACCAGGAAACCACTGTGCTTACTGCTTATCATGGTACCACAGTTATACACTTTGTTTTACTTTGATAATATAACAGTGCGCAAACCAAACCGTGCGTCTAACAGGTTTATAACAGTTGGTGAAAGAAAGTAGGAATCCAGACATTTACTATATACAGTAAAATGTCACAGATCGTTACTGTAACTGATGTAATTATGTGACGTTCCATGTGGGACTCTGGTATTTGGCAGCCTGAGAGCAGCAGGATGGCAGAGGAGTGAGAAGTATCATCCGGGAGAGAAAAGAAGAAATTAAATGATTTATTAGCAGTCAGTATTATTCTTTCCTCAGTTGCTCCTCTGGGTCTTCTCCTTCTCCACTTCTTTCCCTCCTGGTTTTATTATTCACCCTTATTCTCACTGTCTCGTCTTCCAGCTCTACATCTTTGTCGTCTCCCCTCTCTTGTCTGTAGTGCACATGTTGTTTGACTAACCTAATTAGCTGTGTCTGGCCTATAGCTTAGATTCTTGTTGAAACACACTCTCATAGTAGTTCCACTATATCACCCTTATATCAGCCACTACAATGCAGACATGAGTAACCAAATTACAGAGAAAAGCAATGGTCAGAACGAATGACCACAGAGAGAAAATAATTATAGCATACAGAGAACTGTGATGATCCTCTGATGCGTGGCCTTGAACTGACAGAAGTGTGACTCACTGCTTTATGGAATGGACCAATTTAAAATGATTACAGTGCACTTTCTAGCTGTATAGATTCAGATCCGCTTGGCCTGTTTGGCAGCCATAATTCTGGAACAGTGCCGATGCGATGACAATATTTTCACACATGAGACTTCTATCCATAAGCTTATCCTTACAGGTGGATGGGCTGCTGGCGCCAATCCCAGCATGCACATACTACATTACAACAGCTTGAATCATTCCTTCAATTGGCACATCTGTACTGATGAAAAGAAGAGTCATGAAAAGACCTACTGTGTATAAACCATTGGTCCAAATCTTAATTATAGTATAATGTGTGTTTTAACCTGGCTGTGGTTACTCATCCAGTTTAGTCAATAAGGGAAAGATTTAACAGGAAGTTCTTGCTCGCTCTCTGCTCTGAATATTCAACCTCTTGGATTCACTTCAGCCTTCACATATAAAGCACCTAAAGCTCAGCATACTGTGTTCCATTCTGCATACGACTTACTGTCTTAATGTGATCTGATTTACCTTCTGCCTGTAAAATAAATCACAGAGTAAAACCTGTGTGTATTGTGTCACACAATCAGACTTATTCGAGCTGAATTACTGTGAGATCTTTCCATCTCGTGTTGATTTCCCAGACAGATCTCTGTTGCAGGTGAGGTGTGTTTATCCAGCTTCAGACGGCGTGCAGATATAAGTGGTTGTCAGCGTGAGCAGATCTTATGGTGTCTGATGTGTTTCCCATCTGAGGGATCGACTGGATGTGCTGGCAGGAGGCTGCAGTAGGGGAACTTCATGGCAATGAGAAGGACAAAAAGAATAAACTGGGTATTAAATGGGTACGGGCTGCCTTCACAGTTAGTTTCATTTAAGCTACTTCCATTTGATTTGATTTTATTACCTTTTTTAGAGGAAAAGAATTAAGAAGGAGAAGATAAAGGTCAGGAAGGATGGAAAGTTGATTAGTCAGTGCAGAGGAAAAACATGAAGGGAGGAAGTGAAGATGACAGCGAGTGGAAGGAAAAAAATAAAGAAACGGAGGTAAGGAATGGGATCATTTATGAAGAAGAGGTGGTAATGAAAGATGAAATTAATTAGGAGGTGATGGAAGAAAACAAAAGAAAGGAGCAAGAGGAAAAGGAGGAGGGGAGGCAATCCCTTTCAGAGGTCCTCCAAATGGCATCATGCTCTTGTGGTTAAAGACTGCTGCCAAACTCTGTGTGTGTGTGTGTGTGTGTGTGTGTGTGTGTGTGTGTGTGTATGGCTTCGCTGACCAGAGCACAACTTATTCACAACTTTGCTCCCTCAGTTTTTCCTCTAACCAGTGCGTGGATAAGTCCTGACCACATATTTACAATGTTGAAAGGCACCACCTATTTTACAATCCTTCCTCAAACACATGGCAAGAGCAGCAGTTCTCCGCTGACCGCCATGCTGTAGGGTTCACTGTGGCGGCCTTGACAAACGTCCCCATGCATCTGTCTTGCATTAGGAATCAACCCATTGTGTGTTGTTTTCGCTGCAGTTACATTCACGAGTTGCAAGAAAGAATGGAAAAAAAACATTAACATACTAACATTACTAACATTTATTGGGTACATTAACAGCCACTTGTTTCTGCTGGAAGACTAGAGGCTAAAAGTGGAAGCAAAGATTCAAATCACTGAACAATTTAATGACAAAAGAAAGAAGATCAAAGACCTGAGCAAAATAAGTATGTTACACGAATAGTTTGCCATAAAAGGAAGAACATCTACAGGATGTTGGCTCATTACTTCCGTATTCAAAATTCACAATTTTTCTTTTAAGTGTTCTGGCCAAGCTCTGGTAAACCACAGGCAATGTTCTTTCAATATCCTAACACACTGTTAGTCCAACCCATGCTCGGGTTATATGAGGTTGCATGCAACACACACACGGTCTCAAGGACACATACAGTATACACACACACACCACTGGTCACTGGAAACTCCAGATCGATTCTGTTTGTGATAATAGCATCTGCTGGCACAGACACCCACAACACTCATTTTATGATAGAATATGATTTGTGAGAGCAAAGCTGTGGCTGTGTATTTTATAATATCCTTTGTAAGCCTATATGGAAAATGTAAAATTACCACCTCTGTGCTTCCGCTGGTTGTTTATCAAGTGAAAAAACTGAAATGGGAAATTTTAAAAAATATCTACTTTTGCATCACATTACACTGACACTGCAGTTACCTACAACCAGTGGGTTTTTGATGGTATCCTACCAAAATTTCTAAGAAACCTACATTCAGTATTTTTTAGTGCAGTTTCTTCCCAAGCACTTCTGAACAAATCCTTCCTGTAATTCTTCGCAACAGACTGAGGATTTCATCAGGGCAGAAGCAAAGAGGAAAAATTAAGAAGTACGAGCGCAGAGAGAAAAAGATTCAAGAGAAAAGAAAATATTTAGAAATGACATCACCTATTAAAGTGAGTTAAATGTGATGAATGGTAACACACAGAAGCCAAAGGGGATCGTGAGGATAAAGAGTGAAGAAACAAACAGAAACGAGCAGCGAGACAGAAAGCAGGACTGAGAGAGAACGGATCACAGGGAGAATCCCACTAATGATCAACAGATGTATGAGACAAGTAACACAGGCTATGCTTCTATATTGAGAACAGTCAGCTGCACGCACACAAACACACACCTAACAAGTATCATTTGAGTTTGCTACTGCGATGCCCTCGAATGTACTATTACCTCTTAATGTTATGATGTGATTATACCTAATATTTCAAAATAGTTAAGCTTTAACTTCTTTATTAACATATACTCCTGAAGCACGCAGAGCAAGATTATTTTAATGATTCAAAAATAGGAACATAACACAACATATTCATATGTTGTTTTCAAAATGAAAGAATGATGTTTGCATCAGTTACTGCAAAATGTACAATTCCTTCTTTTGTTGTCAAAGCTGTAGAAAGTAATCTTTATGAGAAATAAAGTAAAAGCTGAGTCAGATATTTCCCCAAGTTCAGCATATCAAGCATATCATGTTTACAAGATGTAAGTGTTGTAATTCCAATGTTGTAAACATCAGTTAATGGCCTGTTAAATGGCTCTGGAGAGGTGACCTGAATACCCTGCTGGGTTTCAAAGCAGTGCATGTTTCACAACATTACTGTTTATACTGTCATTAATATCCCAAAAGCAAACATACACATTCCTCTTCACACACACATGATATATTTAAACTAAACCCGAGTCTTGACCTAAAATAATAGATAACCTTGTGGAGACCAGCTTTTTGTCCTCTAATGAAGATGAGTCCGCTCAAAGTAGTTAATGCGCGCACACACACACACACACACACCTATGTACTTTTATATTTGGTCCCTCTTTGACAAACTCTTTTACATAACCTTATCCTAAATCTAATCTAAGCTCAACTCTAAAAACACTGTACAAAGTGTCTGAAAATGGTCCTCATAAAGATAAAAGTACCCATACACAGAAAATTTGTCTTCTTTTCCACGTCATCTTCTCTCTCAAGTTATTTCAGTCAAATTGTTTGCCTCGTTTTGGCGAAGATATATAGCGTGATTCAGCCAACATGGCAAGTCATATTTAAGCAATAACACATGAGGAGAAGCACTGTACTGTTGTGTGTGTCTTGTGCTGCAGTGTCAGGAGGGAGACTGCAGGCTACGTATTTAATGTGTTCAGGAGTAGTCACGTCTGCCAAGCTGGCTGCAGTGTCTTGGCGTAAATGACTGTGTGGTTTCATTTAGACAGAGAGAGAGACCCGGTGCGCATTTATCTGCAGCATGAGGTACATCAGCGCTGCTGGAAGGCTTCTTGATTAATTGCAGTCTGTGGTTGAAACCAGGTGTCCATCGGATGAAGGGATGGCTGATGCATCCTTGTATTACTTCACAACTAAGGGAGAAATTTGAGGTAAAGGGGAATTGGGTTTATAAGGAAACAACCATTTAAAGGGTAAAAGTTTTGGTTGGAACTTATGCCTACTGAATAGTTCCTTTTAAATAAAGGTGTTGACAAGAGGTTCTCTGGATTATCCAGTGACACTGCTTGTAGAAGGCTGCTGCAGAATTTTGATTTCATTTTCCAATGCTGTGAGCACCACAAACTCTACTTTAACAGATTATATAATTCCACTCCTTGATTCTATCTTCTGACCCCTACATACGCAAAGGGTGGAACTAAATCAAAGATCTAATACTTTCCAGTAACAGTTTTGCTATAGCTGCTGGATCAAAAAAAATCTCTGTACAAGTTCTGAGAGACTGTGCAGATAAAACAGAACAGTGGCCTGCAAGTTCCACATGTTTATACTGCAGAGAGCAAAACACCCTTCCCATTTCTTTTTCTTTTTCCATACACATCTATGTTCAGATCCAAAACGTTGCCTCATTATTTGGATTACTGCTCACGTTGTAAGATGCAGTGGGAGATGCATGTTTGAGTGGCAATTATAATGTGAAATAATAAACTAACCCATTTGCTGCGAAACTCAGTTGTAACAATGCAAAACAAGATCATTAAGTGGATTAGGCACGCTTTATTGTCACTGTCAAGTCATATTTGTGGAAAGTTTTGAAGTATTAAAGTTTCTGAAAATCGTAAATCGTTGGAGCAGATAACAGAATAGATGATGATGAATCAAATTAAGATTTGAGCAAATACAGACAAGTTGCATGTAGGTTGAATGTCCCAGTACGGGGTTTTGCAGCTCACATTATTGTGATCTAGAACTTTGTTATTCGTCCAGGTAAAGAAAGTGACTTTCCGCTGCAATTAAAACATCTGTCTCTTTCACATTTACCTCTTAACTCTTCGCTCTTTCTTCCTTCCCTCTGTACCTTTCTCCAGTTTTTCATGGTGCACAGAGTTTAAACAGCTTTGTTTTTTTCCCCTTGACACGTTGGCTCCAAAAGGAGGGGAGGAGTGGAGGGAGGGAAGGAAAGTAAGGGTGGAAGGAGAAGAAGAGCTGAGCCAAAACAGAGGAGAATGACAGTTTGTTTGGACAGGACAGCCTATTACTTAGAACACTCTAATCTTCCTCCACTTGGCCGACTACCTGTAACCTCAAACAAGATGGATGGAGGAAGCCTGGAGAAAGAGGCTGTGGTGTATACATGCCTTCATTACATTTGTGGACTAACTTGTATATTTGACCCAATTTTGCACCATAAATAGAGTAAACTACCAGCTTCTCCTTGAAATAGGCACATCACAATATTTCCATAAAGTTACTCTTAAAATAGGTGACACAGAGCTACCAATGGAGCAGAGTTTATAGATTAAAACACAGAAAATGTTTGACGTTTCAATAATCAGGGGAAGCCAATCCAGAAGCACCAATACACATTCTAATATTGAACTTAATAATGCCTCCTGTCAGCCAGCTGGGACTGGACATCTTGAGTTGATGTGCTTGTTCTGTCTAAAACAGAGCAGGTTTTTCTATCTTTAGCTAAGATTGGCATCAGATGAAAATAACAGTCCTTGCATATTTCTTCAGGAATATATAGATTCCAGATTTTGCTTTTAGTGCGTGTAGACATTTTTTAGTGTATCTGCATGTGTTTGTTCCCTGTGATTTTGGGTTAATGGTAATAACAGCTGTTGCCTCTGTGATAACGAGGTGATTTCCCATGTTTCCCTGGCAACCCAAAATCACACCCTGTGTCACCCTACTGTTGGCAGGTGTGTGTGTGTGTGTGTGTGTGTGTGTGTGACTGGCTGGCAGACTCCTTCTTGCCCCTCTTTGTGTCTGGAATGAATGTGGCCTAAGTTGCTATGCTTTGCCATTCAGCTGAGTGCTGTTGTAAAAACTCCTTTGTTCTCCAATCAGGATTTGAAAAAGGTCATTAAATTGTGGAGGCATTAAAATGCTTAACATGTTTAACTTTCCTGCTTGAAGGCCAAATTCGCCTAATAACTTGCAATAAATTTTCCATTGTTCCTTTGAGAAGTAGGCATTAATCCGTCTGCAGGTCAACATAACATTAGTAGATGTGATGTTTGACCTGTTTTTACCTGTGAAGTGAACATATTGTGGAATAATTTAACAGGAAAACGTCAAAGATACTGACTCAACTTTATTTCAGCATCGTCCACTCAGTGTCAATGCTCCTAAGAAGCCGTGGGTAAATACATTAAAACAAACAAGACAATTGAAAAAATATAAAACAGTCTGCTGATCAAGTGTCCTGGTGTCAACACTTCAGTTGTATGAGGGGGCAATATGACGCACATTACAATACTCCTGTTGGTAAAGTTACTTTAATTCTGTCCATGATGCTGTCATTACCAGACATTTCCAGAAGTGCATCAGTCTTTTTCTGCTCTTTTATAGTATGGCTTGTGATTAGATGTGTGTTGTTGAATCTGGTCTGAATGCACTGCAATAGAGTTGGGAGCCATTCCATTGTAATCTAAGTGAGTGAGGAGAACGACATCATACATTGTGATGAGGGCTTTACTATGTATGATGTCGGTCTTATACATCCTCCCAAGTATGTGAATGAACGGACCAGCTCATACATAGTAGCTCCATTGCTAATGAGTGAGTCTCCAGTGTATCTAAACTTTTGAAATAGTCTGAAGAAAAGGGATTCAGATTTTTCAGAGTTTTGAGAGTAGGACAGTCTATTAATTCTAAACCACAAAGTAATTCTCCACATCCTTCAGTAGGGCTTGCTTACATTTTTTCTGAGCAGTAAATAACTTTATCATCTTCATACATGTGGATTCTGTACTTATTCAGCTGTGTTGGAAAGTCACTCATAAATATATGTGCAGTACAGTCAAGGTCCATATACACTTCCCTGTGGCATGCCATAACTGCATGGTGCAAGATGGGACACAACATTTTGATTGTAATCATTTAGTGATTTCTTTCTGGATTCAAACCTTTTAACAACAATGCTAGGCTTTTGTAGTTTTACATAAAGAATGCTAAACAGTATTCAAAGTCTTTTGTGAAGTGAAGAAATAAGGCAGCAGTGACTAACTAACTAAGGATATTGGTCTTATAGAAATAGTCTAGTCTAGTCATTGGTGACTCCAACGGGTCTGTTGGAGTACCTGCACAGTTGTAGGTGGATCTGAGATGATAGTACTGAGGTGAAAGAGCATGTCTGTCTGCAGAGTTAGCAGTGACAAAAGCTCAAAATTAAAACAACAGAAGAACAATAAAAACTAAACTAATAAAAAGAAAAAGTTAAAAAAGGAAATGACCAAAGGAGTTTGTGGGTTCTGTGGTGTTCTTACTATGCTCACTTCTCGAGCCTTCTTCCCATCATCGAATGATTTTAGGTTTTTATGTTTATGAGATTTCCTGTTCCACTTGTTTGTCATCCTCCCTCTTTTTTTGGCTGAATGAAATAACTTATCAGGTGCCTTATGGGGGGTCTCAATGAAAAAAATATTAACAGTCAGTGTCTGTATCTTGTTCTGTTCAGATATACTGTGTATGAGGAGAGCCCCCAGATGTAATGATCTAAGAACGATTAAATATCCATAGAAGCTTCTCACCTGCCACCGATCCATCCCTGCTCCTCTCCTTTCATGGGTGTTCATTCATTCACCCCCCTTTTTATTCTTCCCCTCTACCTGTCTTAAATTACAAGTTGATGGTGGGGATTTCTGGCCCGCCAGACACAGACAGCACTCAGTACACTTAAGAAATATGTGTGTGTGTGCGAGCAGCTGTTTTGACAGCCTAAATTTAAAAGTGAAATCACAATTATGGCAAAGCTGAAAGTACTTAAACCACTTGTGTAATCTGCTGTAGCAGTTAAGATCACAGGCTGTGTTGGATGAATATCTATGGGGTTGTGTGTGTGTGTGGTGTGTGTGGTTGCTCTGCATGTCTGGCAGAGAGAAGTGAGCAGCTGCATTTTTTGCATGCCTCACTTTGGGAAAGTGATTGTAAGTGAACACTGACATGGTCTGTACTTATAGGTTTTGCTGATAGTGCGTTGTGTATAAGTTGTCCAAAATAGACAGTAATTTCCCATCACCAGTGTGATAAATCTCCAATATGTTGTTTTGACACTGACATAATTTGAAACTGTAAGAACATAGTATTGAAAAATGAATGAAGAAATATTAAGTCTGTACCTTCAAAAAGTCAGTTTTTCAAGCCTGTTCCAATTAAGTGAAACACTGACTGAGAAGAGTTGCAGATTCTGGCTCTGTGGAGAAGATAGTTAGAAGATAGTATGATATATATATATATATATATATATATAAGGCTCAACCCACTGTGCTTACAATGCAGCAGGTTGTGTGTGTGTGTGTGTGTGTGTGTTTGCATGTTACATATTGCGACAAGTAGAATCACCTGTGTGTGTGTCTGAACCACTAATGTACTCATGAAATCTGCTGGTTGCTGAGCTTGTCTCAGATTTCCCCTGGGGGTGTATATGCCACTCACACACTAATAACTGCACAATCTAGTGTCTCAACAACCCCTTGGGAAGTGTGTGTGCGCTTCCACATTGTACGCGCACGCGCGTGTGTGTGTGTGTGTGTGCTATTAATCCGCGATGGTGCTGAGAGCAGCCTGTCTGGTTGGATCAGTGCCCATCAGGATCAGGAATCATTTCGTTGGGTCTGCTCACTGCTATCACGTCTCAGGCCTTAATGAGACAGCACAGTGGCTCTGCAGTGCGTATGAGTGTGTGTGTGTGTATGTGTGTGTGTCATCACTTACACTCTGTGCCTTATCTGCTTGCATTTCAGCAAAAAAATGTCTTTCTAAATCCAAATGTTTTAACGACAGTTTGGATTTTGAGATTCTGTCTTTAAAATCATTAGAATAAGAAAATGTCTGTCAGTTAATATAACAAATTTCAAATTAATCCACTGCAGCCACTATTTCCGCTGAGCATTACTCTCATTTGAGAAAGTGTGGAGTCAGAATATAGACACTGTAGAAAGAACATAACTCCCATAGTGTCAACCTGTTTAATGATAAAAAAAATGGATGCTGAAATGAGCATTCACTGACTTAGTAGCCAATCAGAATGTTCCATTACTTTACCAGAAAAGTCAGTATCCCTCTGTTTAGTGCAAAGATGCACATTGTAGAATGTTCATTGTAACGTACATGCAAAAAATAAGCAGTCATAGTTATTCCAAAAATTCTTGTTATCCTCAATAATTTGTTATGTTTTTTAGGTGGTGCTATATTGCATTACATGTGTAGCATAAAGAACTTAAGTGAATAAGTTCAAACTGTCTGCATGAATAAAAACAAGAACTTGGCTGATGGTAGTGGCCTTCAGGAACTGATACATGTGTGGCCCTTTTAAGACTGTAAATTTGAGTGTGTTGTCTGTGTGCGGGCTGAAGTTTAAAGCTAGGTGATTTCCCTGGTTTTTGACTTTCATCCGTCCTCACTGTGATCTGTGCTGATCACTGAAGCACCAGTAGACCAACAGCCCCGGTTTGATTAAAGTGAAGCTCAGAATTACAGGGTCCATTACAGTACTTCTGATTTGATTCACTTCATGTCCTGAACTGTTTTCAACCATGTAAAGCATTTTGTAACCATGTTTTCGAAAAGTGCTGTATAAATAAAGTTTATTATTATACTTATAATAAACCTGGCTTGAAATCAGCCTCTGCCTGCACACTTTCTCTCATTCTCACTCTTGTCTATATTTGATCAAAATAATTTAGAAAAAATGTCAATATGTGATGGGAAATTCATTTGTTTTTTGTCCACATCGAGTGGAAACAGGCCTTCATTATCTAGTGATCAGCCAGCTAGATATAATAGCGGTGGGAACCAGTGCAGCAATGTTCATTCCACCGAGAAATACTGCTTATTGCAAGTGTGTGTGTGTGTGTGTGTGTGAAAGAGACAAAGCCGTGGTCATGCAAGGTGTTGTAATCCACTCAGTGACCTTCAGGACCTGTTCTGAGGAGTGTGTATGTACGTGTGTGTAAAAATGTGTCACTAAAGCCATGCTTGTGCTTGAAGGTGGCTTTATCCACCCGCTGACCCTCAGAGCCAGATGGTGTGTGACTGCGTGTCTGTGAGAGTGTGTGAGAGTGTGTGTCCCACCTCTGAGCCTCCTGGCACCATAGACAGTCCCCCCACCCACCCACACACACATACTGCCCTCCTGACATGCCAAACCACCAGCTCCCCCTCCTCCCCTTCATTCTCCAACCTTTCAGTTAGTGTGATCACATCAAAGTGAAAAAGGGAGGATTACAGGTCTCTGTGCCCCCAGGGTTCCCAAGCAAGACCTCTGTCTCTAACTGTAACACTCGCTCTCTCGTTTTGGTTCCTGCCACTCTGCCCTGGGGCCCCTATAATCCCCGTGGTGTCAAGAGGTCAGGGGACCGTGTCATGGATGACCCACCAGGACACATATCGTACAGCTGGATATGGATAGCCAGCTAGCTAGACCTAAATACAGAAAATAGACAAGACTAGATGACTAGTTAATGTTACAATATCTTGTCTGTCTTTTCCCCTTCGTTCTAATGCTGTTTTACCTTCCTTCCCTTATTTAAATTTTGCTTCATTCACCTTTCTTTTTCCATTCTCTTTTTGGTTTCATTATTGTTGAAAAACACCAAAATAGCTTTTGGTTCTGCTCCATCTTTTCTTTATTATTCATACGTGTTCCACTACTGTCCTCCACTATTGTGGATGCTATTAATAGACCAATTCCCTTGCACATTCACATGCATGCACAAACACACACATGCACACACCTAGATGAGATTAGCATGTGCTATCACATGTCAGAATGGGCCACATTGTTTCGATGATCCTATTGATCTACTCCGTACTGGTATTTGTTTTATGTGTGGTCAGTGTGTAACACCCACTAAGCCCAAAAAACACAGAGAAAAAGTAAAGCTCAAGGCCGTGTCAGTGGTATTTTATGCTGCTAATTTTACAGGCATGGCATCCAGGCCTGGATATTTCTGCATCTGTTAAGCAAATGTTTATAATGCAGCACTTGGGGTTACAGTTGTCACATTACCTCAATGTCACTCTAATTTTACTGGTATGGCTGGCCTGCTGTAAATGCATGCCATTCGAATCCATTGTTCCTCCCTTGATTCTGAAGAATCTGTGTGACTCTGCATCTGTCCTGCAGAGTTTTTAGCACCATTCCTCATTAAGGTGGAGTAACAATGTAATTTGCTTGTGTAGATCATCTCAGTTATCTGTCTAATTTGAAAGCGATGTTGAGGAAAGCATACATACAGAACAGTACAGTCGATCAAACTAGTAATCATAAAAATAGTAATAGTAATCATACCTAAATATGGTGGAAGCATTGCATGCAGTTTGGCCTAGAAAGAGGGGGCTGTATGTTGTCTCCTGAATGGATTCTTTAGCAATGTCCTCATCCAAGAGAAGGTGTGGCATCTCTGCAGAAATGAATGGCGATTTTATTTTTCTCCAGATTAATTCAGATGAGGACCTTCAACCATCTGTTAACCAGTCCTGTGGATCTATTCCAATGTTGTTTCACAATTTAGTGACAGGACATCAAGCATATTCAAAGTCTTGTAAAGCCATCATCAGATAGCCCAAAATCCATTGAACGCTGGCTACTATGAGAATAGGGGCAGAACATGAGACAACACAAAGTTGAATCCTCCAATCTTCTTCAGCAGGGAGCCAACTCCTCTCCCATCCAATTACAACCGCACGTTCACTGACCACGTCTTTTGAGGATGGCAGCCCCTAAAGTTGTATAACTACAAAGAGTGCTTCTGACAGTAGAGAATCAAGCTGGAGGCTGGTAAAATTCACATACCATAATGCAACTTGAGATGTTGAAATTACAATTTGAATCTAATATTTTGCTTAGAGATTCTTTTCCAAGTATAACACTCCAACAGCAGTTAATATGCTATAATTAACTTCAATGAATCATGACCTCCCAACACCGAGGCACTATTTCCCTTCCCATTCTTGGTGTTTTGGTTAAAGTTGGCCTCTAAATACCTGATAGACCTAAGATAGTGTAAGGACCCAACTTCGAGCCTGACTATATATTTTTATTTAGCACAAAAGAAGAAGGCAGCTAAGCTTCTTGGCAGCTACACTCTACTACTGCTACTGTGGCTGCTGAGTAGATTCAGTTTCCCTTGAAAAATGTTTTACACCATCTGCAAAATGTAAGTGCCGTAGAAGAATGTTTATGTAATGAAGTAAACAGTTTGTGTTTTTGCAGGACTGATGTAATCCAGTGGGAGAATGCATGTCTTTGGTGGTGTGTGATGTTGTGCATCATACATACTGAGCATTATGTAAAAACATACATGGTTAAGTTAATCATCTTATGAGACCAAAAGCCTTAGCTTCTATTTCCGTCATACAGGGTGGAAAATAACAAGACTGCAAAATGTCTAAATTTGGCATGTTTTTAGATTTGTTGACATTCCATATTCATTAACTCAAGTATTTAATCAGGTCTAGAGTGAGAGGTCTGGAGTTATAAGCATTTTGGGAAATTTTGGGTCCAGAAATAAGATTGAAGACTTCTGTTATGAATATTACAAAACGGTACAAAAATGGTAGAAAGGAACACTCTGGAAGTACATAACATCACATACGTAGTATTTCTTAAGTTAGTCTCAAATAAGTACAGTAATTAGTGCTGTCATGTGAGCATTCTTGCTCTACTTATTACACAACACAAAACACATGACAGAAAGAAACAATACCCAACACAATGTCGTCATAAGTTATTTAGCATTCAGGGTTAGGTATTATTAGGTATTATTATCACTGTTATTTTACAATTGGAGGTAAATATAAAACTGGTACATATGTGTCTGCAGGATCAATCCAAAGTCCAAACCTTATGCTGACAAGCATTACTAATGTAGGAAACCACCACCATAAAGGAGTGATTCAGGCTGTATCCAGACATCAAGAGCTACAACAAATAATTCTTGATGCAGAGCTATTCACACTTTCAACACACTTCAATTTTGTTACTTTTTACTACTTTTATTGTAGGCCTGCAGTAGGTTACTCTATGAAGATGACTTGTACCGGAAAATATATAAAATATATATGTTTTTCGATTTTGTATCTATTTTGGAATAGCTGAATTAAACAATAAAAAGACCAAAAGACCACAGGAGGAGATTCCAATGTGGGAGACACCAGGCTGATTGTGGTCCCATTGCAATCTAAAGATCATTTCGGTTCATCGACTGGCAATAAAACAAAGATTCACTAAGACGCTATTAGGAAACCGAGCCCTCATCTGTTTCAAAAGCCCAGAAGCTTAGCTGAGACAAAAGCCTTTGTCAGGATCACAGAGCTCACTCTGCATTCTGTAGAGACATCAGACTGGTTTATGACAGACAGGTCAGCATGGGGTGGTCAGTGGGCTGAAAACATACTAGACGTGCACAAACACACACACACACACACACACACATTTCATGTACACCAATAGCTTTGATTGCACTCAAGCCCATATGCATGACAGTGTTTAAAATGCTGAAAGCAAGTAGGCATCTTGTGTGAAAATGCAAGCTAACTAAGAGACAACACACGCAGATACTGCAGTGAACCCCCTAATGTGTGACCCATGACCCTAACCCTTGTGGGTTTGTAGGTGTGTGTGTGTGTGTGTGTGTGTGTGTGTGTCAGGGTTGCCAGGCACAGCACCGCACTTGCCATTGGAATGAAGACTAAAGGAGTGGGGCAAGTGGGAAAAAGTGGACACTGACACATGCAGAAAACAGCGCAATCATGAGTGTTATACTGTCACTAAGAGTTTGGTAGTTGTTGACAAGTGGCCTGGATGCTCTCACAGCAGCAATTCAATCAAAAGTCAAAACCACATGTGAATTCTTAGAGTTAAAAATTGCTTAACTTTAAAACGTGTTTGTATGTTGTATGTTTGTGCTTTAACTGCTTTTCAATCTTCATTTTAAACCATTAACTTTAACTTCAACTGAACTTTTTTTCTTCCTCCCTTCATGAACCAAACTTAAACTTTGCTAGGTGCAGAGGATGGTGTAAACCCTCATATGTTATAAATGTCTGCCAATTACCCTCTTACTGTATGACTGTATTTACAGTAGCTTATCAGCCTACATGCTGTCCACACCAGCATACGGTCACTATCTGTAAATCTTCTTCTCTCTGTTTGTGTTTGTAGTGATTTTATCCAATCTGCTCCATTATGGAAATACATCTACATAGTGTATGTCAGGGCTGTTTTTAAGTCTTCTAAGGCAAGTCGTGAGTCTGCCACAGAAAAGTTCGAGTCTTGTCCCAAGCCAAGTCACATCTCAAAGTTGTTACACCCAAATTTCAAGCCTCATTTTTGTGATTTGAGGCCTCTAGGCAGTGTGCAACAACATTGATTTTGTTTCATCACGTCATACTTTGCAAGATGGGTCCAATAAAATCTTTGTTGCAGTCTGTTTTAGATGGTACAACATCAGGCGTGTCAGATTGTGCAAGTTGTTTGTGGTGAATCATAACATCATGATGCTAGATTTTAAAAATCCAAGCAGAGACTCTACATTTGTCAACTGTCCTCCCAAAGTCGTGCTAATAGACAGAAACCTTAGGTGTTGGATGCATCGAGATTAACAGATAAACAGTCGGTGGCTCACATTTTCCAGTGTCGTGCCATTGAACCATTGCAGAGGAAAGCACAAAAAGATGATGTAATTAAAGTAAAAGAGTACCAGTTACACCTCAGATGGCTGGAAACAAAGTAGAGAGTGTGATGGAGATATGGCATTTGTGTTTCATGTAAATATAATTTGAGAAATATTACTCTCCTCATCACTCCACAGACATTCGATTTGTTTTCACCACTTTCCAGCTCTTCAGTGGACATTTAAGTGACATGCTTTATGCATGTTGTGACTCATTTGCCCATCAGTTTCTACTTGTCTTTTATCGCATGTTGGTTTTAGCGATGCACCAACTTTTCCACTTCAGTCAAGGGAAAAAAAATTCAATTTAAACTTTTTTGCACTCTGGTTTTTATGTGCAAATTGAACGCCTGCATAAAAACAAGTCGATAACTTACTTGTTAGTCTTATTGATATGCAGGCCTTTATGATTGACACGAGTCCAAGTCACAAGTCTGTACTGTGGAGGGAGACTCTGCTGGAGAATTGAGGTTTATTAGCCTCAGTCACACTTATCATAATGATGGACTGGAGAAAATAAAAGTTTTATCCAGGTACCAATGCAAATATACAGTCGCACACACAACTGAGAACAACACAGTGCATGTCCATGTCCCTGCCCCTTTCCACTCCCCTACTCACCTCCCACCTTTCTCTCCTCCTCTTCAACCCCTCCCTCTCCCTCCCTCTCTCTCCTCTTGAATTAAGTCCATTATTCCTGCCTGCTCTCCCTCTGAGCACTTCTACTCCGATCAGCTCCTGTGAAAACTGTGTGTGTGTGTGTGTGTGTGTGAACTCCTCGCGTGTGTGTGTTAAGAGGAGTTTTATGTGTGTGCATAGGGTTGTGTGTTTTTCTAAGTGGAGCTGGAGTGCAGACGTTCATCAGTGGAGCTGACTGCAGACAGGGGAATACTCAGATCTCACTGTGCCGCTTTTTGACTCACACACCGGCTGCTTTTCGGACTTTTTTTTTAAACTCACTGGACTTTTTCACAAGTGGAACTTTGCCGCTGCTCTCTTCCTGCCCTCCAGGCACCATTCCCATAATTGGAATTACAAAAGTATTTTTTGCTTTCTGTAAAGAATTTTTTCATAAATTTTTACCCACCTCAGACTGCATAAATTAAGAGGAGAAATAATATTAATTTTCATCATCAGCTGTTTCCAACTGATTCCAGAAGAACTTTTTTGTACATTCTCATTGAACTCAGACATGCACAAACCTAAGAATGGGTGTTTTGCAAGCACATAAGAGCTCAGTAAGTGTGTGTAGGTGTGTATGCAGCACTCTCTACACTGTGAGTATTTAATCAAGAGGGTTTGTCTCATATGGACATGTTTGTTTTCGTCTTTATGGCAATGGAAAGACTGGTCAAATAGGAAAAAGTAACAATGGAAACAGTCAGTGCTGTCAGAGGCATTTTGGGCTCAGGTGGACGTTGATCCCGACCCGGAATGCTCTGAACTCTTTTGGAATTCAGTTCCCCTGGAAACGGATGGACAGGTGAGTTCATTTTGACTGCGGTCCAGCCGGGAGCATTTAGGGTCACTGCTTCCATCCCTGAACTGTTTTCTGAGTTTTCTGACATTACCGTAATCAATTTTGTGCTTAAATTACATTACAGTCACTGTGTGTTCCAACATTCAATCACAAACTTACTTCAGTTGGCATACTGTACAGAGAGCAAATTATGAAATGATAAGTGGTGTTCAGCCATAAAGTTCATATTTAACTCACCCTGCTGTGTTTGTGATCTGACTTTGTGCAACAGTGCTAATCTTGTGCCATTTTTCAAGTCATGCTGCTGACATGTGGGCTTCTCCCTCAGAGAACTGCATGGAAATCTGCTCTGTTGTTTCGTTTAGGAGAGCAGAGTGAGTTGTCTTCCCTCAGAGAGCCTTTTGGAGCGGCTCCAGTCAGGAGACCAGAGGCAGCTCTGTGAGGTCTTGACTTACTGCAGCTCCTGGGTTTAACACGGCCAAATGGCCGGCTACCAGCTATCAGCAGGCTGCCCTAGCCTTAGTAGTTCCTTTATTGTCCCTTTTTCTAGCGCTTGTTATACCAGACAAGAGGTTTAAGCCCTCTTATGACCATAGCAAAGCAGTTCTCCAACTGCATTTCATATATTTAGTCCTTGTAATTTATTAGGTTGTCCACAATGATATTAGTCAAATTGCTGCTCCTCACTCATTTGCATTTTGGACACTGGCAGTGCAGGCTCAGTTGACTCCATTTCTGTTGTTTTTTCCCATTTTTCCCATTCATGTAGTTGAATAATTTAGCCAAACTGAACAAATACTAGCCACGGGGTCGCAGGCTGGGAAACTTTCCATTCATGATGCTGGGCCAGATGGCTCAGTACCAGCGACCAGCAGAGTGCTGTAGCCCCCCTGGCTCCTTCATTCACTCCATGTCTTTCAGAACAACGAGGCTTTCCAGCCCCAGATTGTCACGCTTTCTCGTTCTCACTTTTTACACATTAAATCCCACAAAAACTGTTAGTCACTTTTGGCTTACAGCTGCTTTACTCTTTGCTTGTTTTGTGTGTGTGTGTGTGCGTGCGCGTGTGCGCGTGTGTGCGTGCGTGCGTGCGTGTGTGTGTGTGTGTGTGTGTGCATGTGTGTGTGATAAGTCACTTTCAGGGGGACACATTAAATTTATGGTGAACTAATTGGGGACAGCTTGTGCAACTGGGGACAAAAGCCATGTCCCTAATCAGTAAGGTTAGAGTCAGGTCTAGGTGTAGACAAGTAGTGGTTATAGTTAGGGTTAGTCTTCAGGAAATGAATGTAAGTCTATGTAAATACCACTAAAGGGACTTCAGTGTGTGTGTATGTGTGAGAGAGACCTCAAGACCTTCCAATGAAAACAGCACTGTACCTCTAAGCCACATTACACAGAGGATACAGAGCCTTCTTTTGAAGTATTTTCTGAATCTTCATATGACTGAGCTTTGCGCCTCTTGTGTGCCTGTAAATAACTGTCGAGGCAAGTTTCACTCTTAGCGCTGACTTTATAAATGCACAACGTTCATGGGCCATTTACATCACAATTAATGACACATAGCTCTGTTTTATCCTGTTTTAGTTTGAACAGAATTTTTTCCCTCCATTGGTGGACTCTCTTTATCAACGTTTGTTTCTTTTCCTCGCTTTCAAGGGAAATGAGGCACTGCTCAGGGCTCTGTTCTGCAAAAGCAAAAAGATCTCATGCTTCAAACCAATAGTGCTGCTGTGTCACAGCAGTGGTCTTTGTAAAAGTCATACTTATTACATGCCTGCATGAATGCAATGTGCTTCTGCTCCTAGAAATTGTCTGTAGCATGATGATGTGGAGCCACGCTGCCCTGCATCACCTGCTCTTCCTTTTTGCATATTTAAGGCTGTTGAATTTATCACCAGCTATTTTGATAATCGATTAATTGGTTTGAGAATTCTCTGATTTCAGGTTCTGTAATGTGAATATTTTCTGGTTCATTTGCTCGTCTGTGACGGCAAACTGAATATTTTTGGGTTGTAGAAAAAGCAAAAGATTTGAGGTGACAATTTTTCATCATTTTCTGACATATTACTGAATGAAAAATCAATAAATTGAGAAAATAATCAAAAGATCAATCAACTTTGAAAATAATCGTTAGTAGAAGCCCTACTTGCTGCGTTTGCACTTCTAAACGGCACTTGTGAAGACACTGACTCACACTGAGTCCTTGAGTGGTTTCCCCCGAGCTTAACCATCACAATTACATGTTGAACGCCAACCCTTTCCTTAGCAGTAATCTCTTTGCTATTTCCAACCACAACCCTGAAACCAAGTCTAAACACTAACGTAAATGGTTAACCTTGTTGGGATCAAATCAAAAGTTTGCACAGACCAGTAATCCTTTGCATTCTGATATTCTGCATATTATGAGCACAGGCATATGAGATTTATGGCAAAGCAATGAACCTGAACCTCAGTAAATTGTGGTATGAAACTTGTGTTTGCAACTCCAATCCATTTCAGATGTGTTTCATAACTGTCGAAATTACACAGTTCTACAAGAATGTGATAATTTAACTCTTTGTTACGTGGTTATATGGTTCAAAGGCACATTAGGCCATTTATACAGTGGTAAATGTTATAACCTTAAGTGTTGCAGTTGAATTAATCCACCTCGACCAGCTCCCCCCCTCTCTGTCACTCTGCTGGTTCCAGTTTGACTCACCTCTTGCTTCCGTCCGGCTTCTTTCCTCTCCTCTCTCCTGTTTATCCCTGTTCCCCTTCATCACTTTCCCTTCCTCTGCCCTTGACCCCCATTGTATCTCCTTCTCGATTTATCACTCATTTTAAAGCTCTTTCACTCGTTTGTATTTATAACTATGAGTAAATACTCCTATGAAGAAGATGGTATATGTATGATAGATAATAGCAGGATAACAAACTGTATTTTTGTGTTCTTGCATTTTTAATTCTCCATAATTTACCTAATCCTCCACCTTCCCCCTCCCCCTCATCAGATAAACTGGTGCAAAAGCCATCTCTAACCTGCTGTTTCAGTCATTTTGCTCTATAAAGCCCCTCCCCCCTCCTCACCCTCTGCACCTATTCTTCCTCGTCTTCCCTCCATCTATCCCTCCCTCCTTTAATTTCTTAGACTAGAGAGGCTTAGACTTGTTGGTCTCAGGCCAGGGAAACTCTTTTCACCCTGCAGATGAAACAATTGGCTCCTTTCTCTCCCGCACCTCACGCCTCACTCATTTTCTTCTCCATCCCTCCCTCCCTCCCTCCCTCCATCGCATTCTCTCTTTTTCCGTGGGACAGGCCCGAAGGGGTATAACGTCTGTATATTGCTCTGTCCCCTCATCCTTCTGCATCTTTTATCCTCCATTTCTCCTCACTGTCTCTACCTGTAGCTCTCTTTTACTCTCCCTCCATCATTCTCTTTCCCTCCCTTCCCCTTCTCTCTCTTCTCCCTTCCCCTCCTCTACATCCTTTTCAGATTTCTAATAATCCTCCTTTTCCACCTCCTTCACTGACCTTTCTATCACATCCACAATTCCTCCTCCAACTTTTTTCCTATCTCACAATTTTCTTACTCCAGCTTTGTCAAATCCGTCCCAACTATTTCTTCCCTTTACCTCATTATTCTTCACCTTCTTTTGCTCTTTTTCCTGCTATCTCACATTGCCATCCTCTTAATACCTACTTCTCTCCCCTCTTCTCTCTCTGCCACTATCTCATTTTACCTTTTGTGCTTCCTCCTTGTTCTTTCAGATGCCCTTCCTATTTCTCCTTGCCCTCTAATTGTGCATCCTTTCTGTCATTCTCTCTACCGAAAAGCTTTATTTTCCATATCCTCCCTTTCTCTTCTTGACTCCTTTTTTAAAATTAAATATTTATATCAGGGTCCATGTACAAAATGCATACATCTCAAACAATGACAAGAGATGCTTGGTACCAGATTTAGCTGCTAGCTAATTCTGTAGTCTCTGGGCAGGTGAACAGAGACAATAAGATACAAAGCAACTATCATCTCCACTACAAATGGACCAGCAACCCACTGATATCCCCACAGGCCCATACATGCACACCACACACACACACACACACACACACACACACATACACACACGGACTCATTTCATAGGAATCAATTAAAAGCAGAATACAAATATCAAAATCTTACATACATCCAAAGTTATACAAACAGGATGTCATGATATCAAATTAATTCTGACAGACTTGTTACCATTTTTAACTTCACAGGAGAAAATATGGAAATCTGTGCAGGTTTTCAAATTGACAGAGAGTTTATTCCATTCTATTATGGCTTTAATAGAAAAAAGAAAAGTCTCTTGCTCACTGTTAGACCCTCAGTGTCTCTTGCTATCTCTCTTTCTTCTCTTCTCTAACCTGTGACAGCGGAGAGCTAAACTGCTGATATCCATTCATTCATCATTGTGTGCTGTACTGTAGGGCTGCACTCTAACCTCGCTCTGAAAAGCCTGTCTCACCCTGGAGGCGGGTGGCTTTGTCTGCCCATGTCTATTTAGGCTGGTTTTTGACAGGACGGCTTGCCCCCCCCCCCCCCCCTC
The DNA here is from genome assembly GCF_042242105.1 of Pempheris klunzingeri. NCBI lineage: Eukaryota > Metazoa > Chordata > Actinopteri > Acropomatiformes > Pempheridae > Pempheris > Pempheris klunzingeri. The sequence goes on from NC_092022.1 coordinate 7,372,037, forward strand.
CATCTAAAGAATCTCTCCCTCTGTCTTTATTTTTAATCCACTCCCTCTTGGCATACTGCTGCTCTGTGTCTATTGAAGCTGAACTGAATGCAAGTGTCAGCGGGCCCAATGGCTTTTTTATTAGGATGCATTATGGAGCATGCAAGGAGTTTGTGTATTTGTGAGAGTGTGTGTATGTTTGTGTGTTTGCAGATCTAAGTGCTGCGAAGCAGGAGTTAGTAAATGAGTATATATGCTCCTCCATGCTTGCATATAAAGTTAATACACAATTGTGTGTGCGTGTGTGTGTGTGCTCAGGGCTTTGGGATAAGACGAGGATGTGCAAGGAACAATATGCTCTCTTCAACTCATGATGGCAGATTTGGAAGACACACACATACTGAGACACACACACAGCTCAGGGAGACTCAGAGGAACAATGGGATCGGCCACTCCTTTTATAGCATCCGACAAGAGTGTAAGGGCTTCAGAGCTGCCCCGTCACTCCCAGGGACTGTGTCGCGAATTGTGTGTGTGTGTGTGTGTGTGTGTGTGTGTGTCTGTATTTCCATTTGTGTGTCACAGTGATGCAGCTGACAAGAGCGCTGATGTCCTTCTCCTTGAAATACTGCAGCGTCTTTGCAGCTCCAAGCAGAACCTCCAACACACAAAAAACTCAGTCTTTCACTCTGCCACACACACACAATTTAATAATTTTGTGAATTTTACACACTTAATCCTCCTCCTTGACGTTGGCATGGAGAAATTTGTTGTTTTCTGCTTCACACCTGAACTGACCAGAGGTACAAAGTATCCCAGGCAATTCATACCTTACAACGCCCCTTTGTGCACTTCTGAAACAGTGAGCTGTGGCAGAGTATGACAGGTTGTGTTCTGTTCAAAGCTTGCATGTGCGCTTTTGTCCATTCATGACTGTGTGCATGTGTGTGTGTGTGTGTGTGTGTGTGTGTTTACATACTGCAGGGTATGTGGGAGTTTATGTTCCTGTTCAGCTCTGTCCTGTTGTGTTGTGGCCGGGGAGACGTGAGCTTATGAGAGCTCTCCTGTCTCCACGCCTCAATAGCTCCATTATTCATAAAACTCTGTGCCAACAGCCTGGACGGGTCTGTGTGTCTGTGCAGAGTTTGTGTGTATATTCTCATCTTTGTGCATTTCGGCATGCATATGTGTGCTTGAAAGTGATCACTGCAGCTTTCAGTGGTACTTGTGCCAGAAATTTTGAATGTAATAAAGATTTCCCAGCTTAAAACAAAGGAGGTGAATTTTTGGGGTATATTTGTAGATTCAGCATATTTCAAAGAAAGTTGAGAGGATGATGGTGTCTCAAAACCACACTCATTGACCATAGGCTGCAGAGTGGACTGGAGGAGCCCATCAAACTCTGGTCACCAATCACCAATTTAAGCAAGAAATCCTCAAAAATCCTCCATTAATATAAGCAAGGTTTACTACCACTGTACATGCACAAAATACATTATATTTGTAATAAATAAAGCAAATTTATAGCATCCTCTTAGTTGGAGACCCACTTGTATTATTAGACAATAAAATATCCTAGAAGACCACCATATTGCCAACAGGTTGCAAAACTAGAAGCAGAGTGTTTGCTGTGTTCAAATCATAGACTGTATAATAAAAAGTGGATGTAGCTTTCAGGTCTGAAAGGTCAAACCAACTCCCAGCTGATCCTGCTCCTCATTTAATTTACTACCTCAGCAAGCATTTCCTAATGATTTTATGGTGTTCATTTGGTGAATAATGGTCATATTTAGACTACAATAGATGATAAAGCAGGTATGCCCTAGGGTGGGACTATCTTGTGACTCACCAATGAGTGGCAGGTCATGCCTAAACCTAACCAGTCAGAGGCTGCAGGAAAAAGCTCTTTATCACTTCTAGCTCTACAAAACAATGGGTGTCACAATAGCTATATCAGTGTTTTCTATACAATCTATTGTTCTAACATCAGCAGTGGAATTGCATGGGCATGCATCATGGGACTAATAAAGGAATATCTTATCTTAACAGGGTTTCATTTGGCCCATTTGAGGCGGCAAGATTTGGATCAGGGGTGCGTAGTTGGGCCAGTTTGTGTTCAGAATCAGCTCCGGTAGCAATGCTATGGCTAACTTTGAGCAAATCTAAGTGTGCCAACTTTTCAAGCTGCTGTTTGGCCAGTTGTATCCACATGGGGTTTTTGAAGCTTGTTTTAAGTGCTACATAAAGAAAGATAATAACTGGTGTTTTACGTCTGATATTTCTCCAATCACTGACAGACACATCAGGTCAGCAGTGCACGGCTGAGTTGAGCGTCATATTGGTCAAGCAGCTGATTTCACTCAAGGGACACTAGAGGGGATTTTACAGAGAGGAACAGATGAAGAGCAGTGAGTTGTTGGAAGGGGGGTAAGAAACAAAGATTGAAAGTGAAAAGTGGGGAAAGCAGACTGTCTGCCTGCTACTGACTGAGTGCCAACTGTGAGGTGTAATATAATAAAGGAGACTGTTTCTACTGAAAGGCTTTATTGTTATGGGTAACCGCAAAGTCCAAAGTACTGAAAGAGAGGTGTGTGTCTGTGTGTGCCGTGCAGACTTTTTACAGCACAACATTTATATACATGTAGGCTTACAAACCAGTGACCTCATTCCTGCCCCAGCTGTGGCAGAGTTGTGGTTTACAACAACACGCTCTAAACCGAGGCACCAAGTTATTGGGGATTTTTCCGAAACAATAACAAATCTGTCACTTAAAATCCGACTCCAGTTTTCAAATAACTTTATAGAGATTTTTTTTCTACGCTCCCTGACCATGCTTACTTCACAATGAGTCCCCATTCAGTCAGAGATTATAAACTCACGTTCAAACAAAATTATAAAAGCCAACATTTTGAAGCTTTGGATAGCTTGTAGTGTCATTTATGTACTGCTGTATAATCCAATATTGACACTGAATCTTCTTACACAAGTAAACCGTTTTTTGCTTTCTATTGCTGGACTCGATTGAGTTAATGCTGAACACCAATGCACTCATTCATCCATACATCCATCCATATCACTGTCGGCTCATTAGTCCTCAGCAATGAAGAGATCTCATCTGGTGACACCGTCTGCCAGTGCTGAGGGAGCAAGACAGAGTGAGCAAGAAAGACGGGGAGAGAGAGGGGGAAGCCACTTTGAGTTGGCAGTGCCACAGACGTGGAGAGATTGTGCTTGGCTTGGCAGTGGGCATGGCATATCTCTATCTCACACACACACAGTCTTCATCACCATGGTCAGTGTGTGTGTGTGTGTGTGTGTGTTTTGGATACTGTCCCTTAGTCTTGCTGTAATGTGAAGAGATTATAGTGTTGTTGCCATAATGGAAGCTGGCATTAACACAGCCTGGCAGGGGCATCACTCCGACTCTGACTAAATATACCTCAGACGCCAGTGATTGTGTGTTTGTGTGTGTGTGGTTGTGTGTGCAGGGGCATCCCTGGCACAAGCACGCATATTCTAGTAGTGTCCATTTCTAAATCCTCTCCCTTCTGCCTCTATTTTTAGGTCTCTTTCCCATGTGTGACGTTTTCTGTGGATGTGAGAGGTGAACTTCATCGTCCTTCACAAGAGGAGCAGTGAATCTGCCAAGAGAACTTTTCAGAGCCAAGGAGGATATTATAAAGATTACACTGAATACTGAGAACTTGAGAGGAATACGACTGAAGCTCTGATAAAGCAAACAACAAGAGGTAGAATCTGTTTTGGGTTTGCAAAGCTGAGCTGAGCACAAGCCAGTCTGAAGGCAGGCGGACTCGTAGAAAATAAGGTGAATATTTGGCATTACTGCTGAGTGGTTTCTAAAAATAACCCACAATCCACCAGAAAACCGCAATAAGTTCAAGTTTTGAAAGGGCAGAGTTTCAAAGGACTGTGGCAACATGATGACCATGATGATGATGATGGCGGCCATGATGGTCACCTGCAGCTCTCTTTTGCTGCTGGGTCTGGCCGCCGCCCATGCTTCCTCCGGCACCATGACCCGTACCTCCACTTCATCTACATCCTCGTCCTCCTCTTCCTCCTCCTCGTCTTCTTCGTCATCCTCCTCACCACGCATGAAGCTTTCATACAAAGGTAAGAACCAAAGTTTTGAGGAGGAAAGTCAAAGTGTTTCTGTTTAAATAGAAATTAAATCTTGGCTTTTAGTGCGGACTGTGCTCACGTACGTATAAGTGTGTGAGTTCTTGTCTCTCCAACTGAACAAAATGTATACTATATTCTGTGTACAATAAGTGTACTCACACACACACACACATACACATACGCTTTCCCTTTTTCATGTAAGATTAAAATCCTTTTCAAAGTAAACAGTCCTGAACAGTAGCCAGCCATAATTTGTGGTTGCTGTGATTCACAGCTACACTTATACACACACAGATGCACACACATACAGCTTTAACACACACAGGGTTTTGTGTTTCATCTTCTACAGCATTGTAGGTTAAAAGAAGGTAACTCAATGCCCAACACAACCACACAAACCAGGGATGTGTTCCATCATTGAAAGCTGGCAATTACAGCCTGAAGTAACTCACCAAGGACGTGAGGCCGTCTGCCCAGCTGAGATATGTGCTCTCTTTCATTTAGGCTGAAGGCAGCGTGTAGCTCGGGATGTAGGATAGGAAGACAGCAGACTATTTTAGTTTTAGTTGACACATGAAGGACTAAAAGAGATCCTAATGACCTCGTGCATCACTGAAATGACATGTGATTTTATTTGGTTTGTAGGTAAGTAAAATACAAACAGCAGCATTCTGCTTCTTCATACAGTACTGAGTGAGTATTCTGTAATGTCTGGCTGATAAAAAGGTTTACTACAAAGGCTTACTTTATTACATGCATTAAGCTAAATACCAAGGATAATGTGCGACTTGGGGGTCATATAAGTAACTCTTTCATGCTGGAGTCTTTGACAAACTGCTTTTAGCTACCCAAACATTGCAGCTTAAGGGATGAGTATGAGTTGTTGTGTCTTGTTAGCATCACAACATGCTTTAGCAGTTTAAACTAACATGATAAAGAACATCTAACATATTAAAATGCATAATATTTCTAAATGTCCAACGAGTGACTAAACTTCTTGTTCCAGTATGTATTTACTTTGTCCCAAATGTATCCAACAATGATCAAACCCTAGTTTTACTCATTTTGGTTGCTTGCCGGTGGTGTCATATCCCCTTTACCCCCTCTAGTTGCTATAACTTGCTATAACAAAATGCCATGATGATAGTCAGAAAGAGAAGAGGTAATTAACAGTAGTCAGCACTCATTAACAGTAGTACAGCATTTTTAGTGCACCCAGCCTCATAATAATATAATAAAATAATGCTTATTTTTCCACCCAGTAGTCTTTTTGGGTATGTAGTGAGCATTACAGGCTCAAAGGGCAACTGGAGTGGCAGTAGACTTTTATGTACTAATTACTTAAGGTACTGACTTAAGTAATTGATACATGTAAGGAGACATAACACCAGACTTAACTAACACAGGGATACTTTGATCTATTTAAAAGTTGTCAAGTACATAATTCTTGTCAAACAGGGATTAGAGAATAGGTGCCTCACTACAGTAAGTTATTGTCCCCATTGTATGGTGGAACTGAATAATAATGCTGCTGAAAATTGCACATTCAAATAAAACAAGGGAAATAGACCTAAAGTCCTGATGTCATGCAGGCGACTATTGGGTGGCGTCAGAATCTTAATTAAAGTTATAAATCCCCATTAGAAACAATGGCAGACTAATAAAGCCATTTTAATGTCTAAGTGGAGAGGGCCTTGGCCTCATTTTCACAAACTCCTGGTTTAAGCCAGGCCATCAGGGGAGGATGCCGTCCTTTTATTTCTTCAGCTTCGCAGGCCAAGAACACAGCTTTTTCCACTGGCTTGGGGTGACTATTATAGCTTAAGTTTACAAATACAAGCTGAATTTTCCTGGGCGCCGTTCCCCCAGAATTTGTTCTTGCCAACTTGGAAACAGTATGGACACTAAATTTTTCCATTGAAACCAATATAGTGTCATTACTGTCAGATTTTGTCCGGTCTGTTCAGAAGTCACTGGCCACAGGTCTTTGAAATATTATTTAGATTCTAAAATGAAGTGGTGATCTTCTTTATCAACCACATGACTTGCTGCAGCCCTGTGGCCATATAACTGATTTGTATCTGAAGAGTCTGATCACTTAAGGTTGCTTTTGCATTGAAATTTTGATCAGAAAACCCTTCTTAGGTCATTTGTTTACTGTTCTTTGTTTTGATCAAGACTTACTCATGAAAGAATAATTATATGGATAAAGGGCATAGTGTTTATTGAGAGCGCAATGTGATTTGAAAGCGTGCGAGAGCTTTTTCATGTGGCATGCAACAGTACATCACATGTATGATCCCATATATCTGTGTGACTCCAGAGTTGCAGCAGTTCCATGGAGTGCGGCGGTTCGAGCTGGAGCGTTCCTGCTGCTTTAGCGCTCTGCTGTTGGATGAAGAAAGAGGCCGTCTCTTCGTTGGGGCCAAGAACTTCCTGCTATCGCTATCATTAGACAACATTGGCAAGCAGGAACACAAGGTTAGTCAGAACCTAAATCAGTAAAAAACACAATTAAACAGGATCTATTTTTGGTGGCCACACAACATATGAAATCTCAACGTATACATACATAGATGTTTTAGTGCCCCAAAGCATATTACACCTCTTATACACAAAAGATCATGAGCTGATGAGAATTTCAAACAAATTGCAGTCCATTAAAGCAACGTTGAACAAAACAAACCACTATCATGCAATAATTACTGTATTCGTCAGGGCAATAAACTGCATTACCTAATCAGGAGATATATTTATCTAAACTGTGCTCTCATTAAATTACTTTATTACTTGAGTTAACTGAAAACTAGATGAAGGAGATTATACTAGCACGGCCTGGAAGTTAGGGAGTGGTTTTTATTTACAAACCCTAGGAATCATTTTGACTGTTGTTAAGGTGAGGCCACATGCACTTTATGGGTCTGTGGACCTAGTGGACCTGGGTCATGTGGACCTAAAGGTTTGGCAGAAAGAGAAAAATGTAAAAGTGTTGATGCATTTTCCCAATATGTCCCTTCGAAAATAACTTAACCACTCGAGTGAGCAACCTCAGGAAGAGAGGAAGAGAATGAAACGTGGGATTCATAGAGAAAGGTGGGAAATCAATGAGGTGGACTGAGATGAAAAGAAAGCAGTGGTGAACAAATTATTGTGATTGATATCTCAATGACATTCTTTAATTGAAAACTTTGTCTTTGGGGCACGTAACAGTCATAATCTGCAGAAGTACGCTGGCACCAACTTGAATATACACATGGGAGCACACAATACATTTGTATGCAAATGTCCACTGCACTGTAACACTGTGCACTTAAATACACACACAGACACATAAAAACCATAGATATACAAGCAAAATACAGCGTGCTCCAAACAGCTGTTCACAGCTGTTTGGAGTAAATTATACGCTTGGTGCGTTAGATGTGAAGCCTCTGTTGGTTTTACTTATATGGGAGAGTTTGATTTATGACTTGGGTGTGCAGATTGACCATGAAGCTGTTTTTCACTGTGGTGGGGTCATCCTCTTCTATAATGAGAAGGGAGGATGATGAGGTGGGGAGAAAGAAAAAGAAGCAGATGGGATAAGATGGACGAGTAGGGAAGAGAAAGAAAGGAAATGGACAGAGGTATTGAGAGGCTGGGGGGTAGTGAGCATATCGAGGGCAATTATTATTATCATTGTTGTTATTATTATTATTAGCATCATTATTATTACTATCATTATCTTTCAGGGAACAAAAAATGTTGTTTTTATCGTTTACGAATGTAATGATTTCTCAAACTTTACATCAAACAGACTTCACATTAGTAAAGTAATCCAGAAAGTAGATTCATATTTCAGTGAGAGGATCATCTGACCCTTGCCTGCTGTGTTTCAGATTTACTGGCCTGCTCCTGTTGACTGGAGAGAGGAGTGTAACTGGGCTGGCAAGGATATCACTGTAAGTCTCTTCACACCATATATTCTGTATCATAAAATGCAACCATGCTTATTATTAACCTAAGTGAAAAGAGTTCTCTATGGCTGATTAGCGTCTGAATATGAACCAGAGTGCATTATATAACATCCCTTTTCAAAGGTACTCCTCATTTGCCCCCAGACATCATGCACTGTCCACAGAGTTAAATCAGAGGGCCATCAACTCCTACCCAGCACAACACAATGCTATCTTTTAATCCACTGGAGTCATGGGAGTCATCACAAGACAAACACTATGTTTAAACAGATAACATGTAATAATAGGTGCAACACTCCTACTTTTGGACCTGCCCGATGGTGAGATCATTTCCTCGAAATCTGTTTGTTATGAATCCTATCTGACTGAGAGCTGCTCAGGTTGATGATAAGACACTGATACAGTGTATGTTCTGTGTCTTTATGGAGTAAACTGATCTCTTAAATTTCAAGAAACTTTAATGTGATTAAGGAATTAGATAAATCCAGTTAGTAGTAGTAGTTAGTTAGATTTGTGCTGGAGAAACCTGATTTCTTGACCATATATATATATATATATATATATATATATATACACGTCACAGAGTTTAAGTAAAAAGAAGGGTTTTTACAAGACAGCTTGTGCATCACGTGGACCTCAGACAGAGAAGGCATTGATATGACAGCAATGTGAGGGGATATTAGGAACGGTTATTACTCTTAGTGGTGCCTCCTTGAATAATTTACTGCTCATTTAAATCAGTTTCACATTTGGACAGTTCAACACTGCAGCATCTTGTATCACCAATACACTTAGAGTGCAGTAATTAAGCCATGGTTCCAAAGTAAGGTCAGAGGCAACGGGGGCATACACATGTTTTAGGTTACATTAGGTTGCAGGTCAAGTATTTTTAACTTACAATAAAAAAGGCTGATTGAGGTTAAAAATCTTTTTAACCTCATTCAGTCCATAGTACTATTATACAGGAGAGAGTCATCTAATATTCTATAGTTACATGGGCCGGGCATTACACTTGTAAATGTACTGGGTGTGGAGACCTGAGTGACAGCATATGTGGCTGCTACATGTTGCAAAGATTGAACTCATGGCCTACAGTGATGCTCTCAGGACAGCTCCCCCAAACATAGGCCACCCGGCTACTTCCCTGGTCTTTTTAATTGTTGCCAAAAAAACTGTAAAAAAAAGAAAGATATTCTATTTTGAACTATAGAAGAGGCACATTTATTTTTTCAAGAGTATGTTGAGTGAATACTGTGTGTGATGATTATATGTCTAAATGTGATGTTCAGTAGCCTATCTGGATGGAGTCTGGGCAGACCAGGCTCAGCTTCACTGACCGACATGTAGAGGCCACCAAGAGCCTTTAGACCACCCAGGCTTACATCACATGCAATTAGCTAACTCTACGTGTGTGTGTGTGTGTGTGTGTGTGTGTGTGTGTGTGTGTGTGTGTGTGTGTTAAGTGTGTTCATGTGTGTCTTAAACAGTAACTTCCCATCTATGTGTGCTGACATACCACAAATCTGTCTATATATACTGTATTTATGCCTATGTGCTTGACAGTGTGTGTGTACCTTTGGTCATATATGCTAAAGTATCCAGTGTGTGTGTGTGTGTGTGTGTGTGTGTGTGTGTGTGTGTGTGTAAAACAAACCCTTCATCAGTGTGATTACACAGCTGTAGCAGAAAGACAACGAGCTCCATTCATACAAAACTCCAGGCTCCAGTTTCACCTGACCAGGAGTCTGTCTGAGAGTGTGTGTGCTCAGATTTCTGTATCCCGTGTGTGTGTGTGTGTGTGTGTGTGTGCGTGCATACATATTTGAAACAGAGCGCAACAGTGGAGATAGGGAGTAGTTAAGAGAATTAGTAAAATTGCTTTAGTGAAAGAGAAGAACGAGAGATGGGGAGGCAGAGATAAGAAAACAAAAGAAAAGTTTGGGGGAATTTTGAAGACATATGTTACATTAAAAGGAGTTTTCCTCTGGTCACTTGTTATTCCTGCCTTTCTGGCCTATTAAATGTTATTTTTATCCTTTGTTAAACACTCACTCCCTTCTTGTTCCCTTCTTTTGACTTTTAGTATCTTTGTGAACACTCACCCACGAACTGAGAACTGCTGACCTCACACCGTTGACCCTAATTACAGAGAAGTGAGTTTCTCTGTAGGAAGAGGCCAACATCTCTCTCCCTGACTGGATCCCTTCTTTCCTACTTTCCTTACACTCCCTCTCAGTCCTCCTTTTTTCCCATGTTCTCTCAGTATCTAATATTATTTATTGTCTGGGAACCAGAGGTTTCTCATGTTGTTCATGACCCCCTTGTCCTTCCAGCATCTCTACATACTCATTCTTTCCTCTCCATGAAACAACTTTGTCTTTTTAAGAAATCTTTTTTTTTTTTTGTACAATGCAACAGATGCTGTTAATCAGCAAGTCGTCACATGCGCTGCACAAGTATACACGCTATAAAATAGGGCACATAAACATACAAGAAGGGGAATTCTGAGCTGTATTCTGATAGTTGGCTTACATTTATGTATTTATAATATATGTAGAGACTGCATATACAGTGTTACCCTTCATTACAAGAATGCCACAGGGCTTTAATCTCTGACAGGGTTGCTTCTAGTATGGCCAGGTGCTCCATTGAATAGTCTTAAGTGTTCTCTGGTGGGAAGCCAGTGAGGGATCAGATCCTTGTCATTGCAGTAGTGATTCGTACTCGGCCTGAAATTCAGACTGAATTGACATTTTGTGTCATGTCATTCATTGATTTGAATTACTGAGCAAATCTGAGATGCACACAGTGATTCAGAGGTCTGGAACTGGACAATCTGGTTGACATGAGCAAACAGATGATGAGTGGACCTTTGTGTGCATCATGACTTTTGCAACTTATTCGAATAAGTTCGCCAAATGTAAAAGTCTTAGATTGAAATGCAAAGAATTGACTGGTTTTAAAAGCAGTGAACCCACATAATGCAGACCTTTACTCAGCTGCTCATAGTGACAACAAGAAGTCTTTGCGCCTAGCCAAGAAATAATCCAGCCCCTGACCCCCGTAAAACCACAGCTTATCCTTTTTACATGTTTTGCAATGGATTAAACAAGTCTCAGCAAAAAGAAAAGAACGGTATTTCCAAAAATAAATCCTTTAAAAGAAGGAAACATTTGCTGAGTTGTATATACATTACTACATAATATGCAGTTTAGTAAATTGCATAATGAGTTCTCCAGTACAGTGCACATTATCGCAGTAGCTCAACACATACGCACAAGGTGATGGGCTTAACAAGTTGCCCACATGAAGACAAGTAATAAACACTTCATCACTCACACACACCCACTGACCACAGGAAAGCCACCTAACATGCACGCTAACACAAGCACAGACACATGCACATAAACACTGTCAGACAGTGGCAGTAAACAGTTGACAGTTCATCCAGACACTCAGTCTGACTCAGCACTTTGACTGAGGCATCGATGTAGAGCTGGAGCCATATTCAAACCTACAGAAGAATGGATTTCATGTGGACACTGTCACGCTAGCACCAGTTTAGAGATGGTCACCAGTTAAAATCCAATGACCAACTTGGAAAAAAGTTATGCTTAGGTCAAGCCTGAAATTGTCCTCATCACAAAAACACTAGCATTGGTCCTTTGTTTAAATGGCTTAAATTAACCAATATTTATGTTTTCTTGACATGCAAATAGTATTTTCTTGACAACAAAAGGCCCCGCATATAATGACTATGGCAGCACCGTCATGAAAAGACCTCTGTTTATGCAAGAATTGCTTGCACCACCTCAATAAGAATGAGATGGATGAATAGATGACTTAACACACAAAGCAGTTCATATCCTGTCTTCTACCAACTGTCAGTGTTGGTTTCTTTGTCTGTAATTATCATTTGTATGGGTAATTATTATCTTAATAATGGATGGATAATAGATATTTCTGTCTGGACCAAAGTGGTGGACTGACCAAACTACTGACCAACAGTCCAATCCATAGAGACATGCTGCTAGCGTCGCAAAAATACTCATATGGGTCCTTTTAGAAGTCACTAAGAAAAGACTTTGTCATTTAGGTATGAGGACTTGAAATGTCCTAAAGCCCTGGAGAACCAAGCATAATCATTTAATTTCCTGTGTATCATGAATTTGCATACAAACTTCATACAAATTTCCATCCTTATAATTGAAAAAAGGAAATCCTGCTGCCTCAATGGCTTCCTCGTTGAGTTTCTACAAACTGTGCAGCTACAATAATATCAAAGTCCAGAAATCAGTATGTTGCAGGAGAAATATGTCAGACAAATGTCAGCACTGCTACTGTACGATGTCCTATTTAGCAAAAGCAATCAAAGGCATTCCTGAGATATTACACTGCACCATCGTTCTGTATGGTCAGTCAAAGGTTCTCAGCCATTAACTTCATTAAAGTTTGCTGGACCGCTGGGGCTCTTTACTCTCAAGCACAATCATAAACGAAGAAGGAAAGATCGTGGCTTTGTTTCAATATAAACTTTTATAATGACACAATAAAGCAGATGCAAATATGCATTAAGCAGAAGAAATGTCAGTACTAGATAAATAAGAAAAGCGAGGGAGGCTATTCTTAAATATGTGTAGATTTGGGTCCATTTTTGTCCATTTAACTATGACAGAATGTCAACATATTAAAGAAACAACACTTATGACATACGTATGGTTGAAATAAATGCCTCTGACTCTTTTGCCTTAAATGATAGTGAAAAAGACAGAAAATTTTGTTTTGATTTACCTTTTAGAACTCGGTATATAATGAAAACCTAGCTTATGTTATACAGACAGGGATGTAGCAGCAGGACAGATAATGGCTGAAATAATAAATGGGGACATTGGGTTAATCATTTCTAGAATGGAATGGATGAAGAGAGAAAAGGGAAAAAAGACACCCACAGAGGAACAATACAGCTTTATGAGACATGAAGGAAAGACAGCCTGCGCTTTGCTCACTGTTTCAACTAATGAGTCAGTGGTAGGTCAAAGGTTGCCCAGTGAACCCTATAATACACACCCACCCACCCACACACACACACACACACACACTCACACACCCCCTGAAGAAATGTGACTGCTGGCATGATTTACCTCCCTCGTTCTCCTCCTTCCTTTCTGATCTTTTCAAGGTCTTTCAAGCATCTTTCCTCCTCTTACCTTTTCTTTTCCGTCTGTTCTCTCTCTTTTGTCACATCTAAGAATTGACTTCGTCAGACCACCACGCCACTGACTTCCTCACCTTCCTCTGCCCTCGCAGAGACACGCACAAACATGCACACATGTGCACACACACACACACACACACACACACACCAAGGGCCTAAAATACAATGTGAGTTGGACAGAGTGGGAGGAAGTCTTGCTTCAGATGCACACACTGGGAATCATGAGAGAATGGTTGACTGATGAAACAAGCTTGTGCCAAGTTTCAGAGGAACACGGGAAGCCGGTGAGGTGTGTCTTTGAGTGTGTGTATGTTCATTCACTGTGTAAATGTGTGTGTCAGCCCGAGGGTGGGGGTAAAAGTGGAGTGTGTGTTCCCCTTTCTTTCATGGGAAACAGAGGTCTCCTGTGTTTGTCAACAGCTTAATCGGTCTGTCGATTGGTTGAACACCTTCACATGTGCGCGCAACATGTATTCACACACCAACAACTCCAACTCTTAACCCCTTGGTGGTTTTCAAAGGCTGAAAGGCAGGCCTTTGTTCTAAACCTCTAAGGGTTGTGTGTGTGTGTGTGTGTGTGTGTGTGTGTTTCAGGCCTAATGAGCCACAATTCCGCAGCTACTGCTGGCCTGTCAGTCTGTCACCCTCGGGTGGGACCGAAAGACAAAACAGAGCAATGAAGAAATAAAATCTTATTTTAAAATTATTAAAATTATTTATTTGATTAAAGAAGAAAGTAAAGACAGATGGAGAAAACATAAAAAAAGGGAAACAACATAGACTTCAAGTCATTATTGACCTAAAATTGTCATTGTATTTCACCTTAAAGAAAATGTGGCTTGTAACTGGGCACTGACCGAAAAGATTACAGACACGCGCCAATGACAGCAACCACAATCCATCTTCTAAGACATGAAAACAATATAAAATATAAAAATGAAGACAGAAAATGGTAGAGAAAGGAACGTGTTATATTTCTTTAAAGAAGCCAGTCTGCGGCCGATGGTCAGATTCATGTCTCCGGTGGCCCCTGGGGGTCCAACAGTGTTTGTAACTTGATCGACAGACAGATGTTACGGTGTCCTGCCTGGGAAAAAGTAGACAGGAGAGAGGGATAGTTAAATTAGATGTGTGAGAGCCTGAGTGTGTGTTTGCAGTACTGTGTGAAGACGGCAAGATCTTACTGAGTAGACGGGGAAAATGATTAGTTTTGTAGCGACGACGCAGACATATGGAAGGTCATCATATATTATAGAGGCCAGGGGCTTAAGACCACTAATAATCTTGGTGGTTGTCATGATAATCATGGTTTCTCATCATTTAATAGGGTAGTGAAAAAAAAACAGGTAGATCTCCTCAAAACCTGTTGTCAAGATCAGGACTCTGTTAGTGTACAGTAAGTCTTTTCCTCTGCAGTCTCCTGGGATCCAGCTGACTGTAACCTGACCCTGAGATGCACAGATGTGAGTGTGGGTCAATAATCTGCCGTCTAAATAAGAAGAGGGGGGAACAGACAGAAAGGGACAAGGATAGTGAAAGTCGTTGATGTGAAGGAGGATAAAAGGGAAAGAGAAATAAAAATGGTAAGGGAAGTGGTCTGAACCAGTTTCCTCTTGTTTTTGTTCCTTTTCTAAATTCCTTTACTTTTGTCTGACGTCAGTTTGATGATTAAGTCAAGACTTTGTGAGACAGAAAATCTTAGACACGTCAAGCAAGTATGTTGTTATTAAAGAAATAGTTTTACATTTGTCAAACACATTTGTTTGCTTTCTTGTCAAGAGTTAGATGTAAAGATCCATGCCATCTGTGCCATCCCAAGCTCATTAACTCAAACAGAGGGCTGTGAGAGTGGTATCGATCTTCTTGTCTAACTGTGTGTGTGTGTGTGTGTGTGTGTGTGTGTGTGTGTGTGTGTATGTACTTGTACGTGCTACATGGTGAGCATTTCACAAGCAGAATGCCCATATGAAAACCATAGTGAGCACAGTATGTTAGACAACAACATACATATTGAATAGCTGAATGTTTCAGCCACTTTTATGCATTCGCACCATTTCACCCTTAGCAGACATACTAACACACACAGGAGCACTGCAGGCATGTGTGTACAGCCAGGATACAAAGGCTGTGACAACAGTGTGTTGGAGGCAGAGCTGAGGACTCGACTGTGTTGTCACAGACAGACAGGGTGAGAAGAGCTATGTGAGGAATGTACATCACTAAACTGAGAGAGAGAGAGAGAGACAGAGAGATAGAGAGACAGAGAGAGAGAGACAGAGAGATAGAGAGACAGAGGGAGAGAGACAGAGAGAGAGACAGGGGGAGAGAGAGAGAGAGAGTCCATGTTTTTGTCATACGTTATCATGTTGATTGTTAAACTGGGCTGCAGCCAACTGAAGTCAAGTCTATGGTATTTTTGCGAGGAATTTTGGAGTAGGTTTGTGTCCTGAAGTAGTTCCAGTAAATGCTACACATAGCAAAGTAATTCAAAGGCAAATCCTGGGAATATCTTTCAGATTTATTTGAGTCTGACCATTTTAGATCGATACATTTAAACAGTCTGTATCTACTCACCAGTACTGTATCCCTGCAGGTGCATACTGCTCTGAACCAGCATTTACACCATGTGTGCCCTAATCAATGATCAATGCCTTTCAAATTGAATTCATAGGTAACCTGAAACTCTGCATCTCTGTGTGTGTCTTTCAGTCTGATTGTGTGAACTATGTGAAGATCGTGCACCACTATAACCGTACCCACCTGTACGCCTGTGGAACCGGGGCCTTCCATCCTACCTGTGCCTTTGTAGAGGTGGGACACAGGATGGAGGTGAGGAACATGTGAACAAAAACAACACAAACACACCAAAATTGTCCATTTTTATTGTTTCATGTGTAAGTGCATCATAAAAAGTAGACTGCAAAAAAACAAAAAGGACAAACTTTCCAGATATGCTTAAAGCAAGGGAATTTTGCAGCCAGTGAGGCTTTCCAAATGTTTCATTTTTCTAATGAATTATTTCAACATCTACTGGATGGGTTGTCTGTACCAAAATTTGATACAGACATTTATAATACTCAGGAGATTAATTTCGTTGATTTTGGTGATCCTTCATCATCACGTCAGAATTTCAGTGCTTCCAATATTTTGTTGGCCAAATACCTGCAAAAATAATGACATTCCCATCAGCATTGATTTAGATTGTACTGATATTATTTAGTCCTCATTTACAAATGTGCAGACAAATACGCTAAAAGTTGCAAAACATGTTTCAGATGTCTGAAAATGTAAACCTCAGTCCTTTGCCAACCGAATATCTGTTCATTGATGCTGAGAACAGAATCTGAACAAACTGCAGGAAAGAGACTGGAACATACGTTTTATGTGTATAAACTTGAATGTTGACATTTGATATCAGCAGCTGCTCGTGCTTGGAAATCTTAACATGAGAAAACTGACTCAGGGCAAACTAGAGTCTAGACTGGTGCTGTAGAGAAGGTAACTTGGCAGCAAGTGCAGACAAATCCATCATGCTCAGGTTACTAGTATAAAATTTGTTTTGAGTCGCTCGCACTGCCAAAATCTCAAACCTGAAATTGCAAGCACAAATATTACCGTTTGATTTGACAAAAGTAAACATAATGTATGTGTGTGTATGTGTGCTATCTCTCTATTAGGACCATGTGTTCAGGATTGACCCCTCCAAGGTGGAGGACGGGAAAGGGAAGAGTCCATATGATCCTCGCCACAATGCTGCATCTGTACTTGTTGGTGAGCTGATAATCCATTATTTATGGGTTTTTATCTAACATTTGGCTTGTGTGAGAAAGTAATCATTGCTGGTTCAAAGTGTTAGATATTTAAAATATGTTATGAATATGTATTTATATATATATATAAATTTTGTCTCCTAGGTGATGAGCTGTATGCAGGCGTGGCCACGGACTTAATGGGGCGAGACTTCACCATCTTTAGAAGCCTGGGGAAACGCCCCTCCATCCGCACCGAACAGCATGACTCCCGCTGGCTCAATGGTCTGTGTGTGTTTGTCTGTCAGAATTTAATTTACATCATCACTAACCTCACTCTGGTTGTGTTTAGAACAACGCTCACAACTTGTTTGAGAAATACCAGTATAACTGACATCGTTCCTCGTTGTGTTTATCAGAACCAAAGTTTGTTGGTTCCTTCTGGGTCCCAGAAAGTGAAAACCCTGATGACGACAAGGTGTTCTTCTTCTTCCGTGAGACGGCTGTTGAGGCCCAGGGGCTGGGAAAGTCCACATACTCCCGCATCGGACAACTCTGTAGGGTGAGAGATTGTTTCATCATTTGAGTGCAGTACTTTAAATAAAGTGTGGAAGAAGCACCAAATCCACTCAATCTGTCTCCTTGACAAATTCAGAAACAAAATGAGGTCATGTTCTGTTTCTATTTAGAAAAAAAGAATCATTTGGTAAAGTAGTTAAAAGTGGCGGGTGCTGAATTTACAACACTGCTCTAATGGTCTTCCTTCACACTGAAATAAATTTCAATATAATATCCTATTAAACGACTCATACCATTTTGTCTTGAATCAGAATGACATGGGTGGTCAGCGAAGTCTGGTGAACAAGTGGACAACATTCCTCAAGACCCGTTTGATCTGCTCGGTACCAGGAGCTGATGGCAGTGACACGTACTTTGATGAGCTGCGTAAGTTCACTGTGCACACAGACAGACGCTGTATCGTATCAACTCGCTTAAGACTGAAGTGATGTCGGGTGAATGTATGATGCTTGCAGGAAGCACACACTTTTGATCTTACTCTGGCTGCAGCTGATGCTCTAATATGAACTTAAATCAAATAAAGTGGCTAAAGTGGTCTAGGTTTCCATTTTCAGTCCCCTTTGCCAACATCCAAAACGTTGTGCAGTATAATAAAGTAATCCAAATTTTCAGCAATAAAAAAAGCAGAAGGCCTGATTTTCTAACCTTACCTTATCCATTGGATTTTCACCCAGAAGCACATTTTGTGGATGCACAGAGAGAGAAAGTTGAGTAAAGCATGATAAATTAACCAGGATTTCTGACCTCAATTGTAGATTACCATTCAGCCCCGCATTCCTGCAAACTTGGAGAAAGCATGAGTGAGAGATTAATTGGTAATAGATTCTGGCCTGATCTGATGCCAGTGTTTTTGCTGTGGGTTCAGAGTAAGTTGCAGGCTTGTCTCTGGTGAGTCTTCATATGACAAAAGACAAAAATGTGTTTTTATTAGACAGGATCCAAAAGCAAGTCTACATTTCTGAAGCACGGGTTATAGACAGAGGGAATATTTTACAATAAAGAAGACATAATTTCACTCTAAACTCACTTGGACTGTTCCAAAACGTCTGCTGCCAGTTCATCCGAGCACCATACTCATAATTATTCACAACCAAAGGATAAATCTGTTCAAACATTTATGTATGATTTTGTAAAATATGATGCCATAAAGTAGTAATTGGCAAGGCTTATCAATCCCTGGATGCTGAATATCCTAAGAGTGACACTTGTAGAGGAAAGTCTTTTTTCAGCTTTTCAATAAAACAAGGAAAAAAGCATGAAGAACTGATTAAACAGGGTGTTTTTCTTCTCTAACATTAACTGCAAACTTCCTATTTGAAAATTAAGCTGCATGTCCAATTAACTAACTAACCTCCAACAGTGCTAAGCTTACCATTACTTCCGAAGCTAAGGAGGGTGACATTAGCTCACAACATTTTGTGGGGCTTCATGTTATGTTAATGCTGCTATATCTGAGTGTATCTAATGTTGGCGACTCTGTCCTGCTTTTTATTGGATTTGTGCATTTGCTAAATACGTTAGACTGACCTCATTCTAAAAGCTTTTTCTTTTTAAGCATTAGAAGTTAAACATACTGGTTATAAATACAAGCAATAAAGCATACATCTAATCCACCTTGTATTTCCAAGTGTGTAAGCTGAGCTGCTAGTTATGCCAGAATTACATTTTTAAAATCATTTTTATACTTTTCTTATTAAAGTAATCAAAAAATGAAGATGTCACCTCTCAGAAAGAGAAAAACCAAACCTCCAGTCATGAGGTTTACACAGCAGCTGCATTTATTTCAGTTCTCAAGATTTCTTTTGACTGATCTCTCTGACTGACCATATCTGTGGGCAATGATATGATGTCTGACGCAGTGAGAGGTATAAATATTTTCCAGATGCTAAACCTGCCTCAGTCTGCCAGTCTCATTCTCTCATATGAACAATGATTCCCTTATCTTGACCAAGAGTTTTCTGATCTCACTGTAACTGAGGCCAAATCTTTTTTGACTACCGTATTTTATTCATTGTGGGCCGAGACTCAGCTTGTTTATGTCAGATCCCAATCTGACAAGTGTAAAAAAAGTTTTAATACAACTAAATCTTGGAGCTGTAGTGGATATTGTTCCATGTCATGGCCTTCAGCTATTTGTGAAATGTCTCTTTTGAAGTATTTAGACATGGCCATAGGGCTTTGCTTATCTTTCTCTCAACCTCTGACCTTTGGACTACCACCTGACCTGAGTGTGTGTGTGTGTGTCCATCCTCAGGCGATGTGTTCCTACTGCAGACGAGGGACAGAAAGAACCCTCTGGTCTACACTGTCTTCTCCACTTCCAGGTCAGAGTCCATTCATATTGTCTGTGTTTTTGTGTGTGTGAACAAGAGAAAGGACGACAGGAGTGTGTGTGTGTGTGTGTGTGTGTGTGTGTGCGTGTGTGTGTGTGTGTTCTGTGAGTGTTTTGATGTTTCTAACCCAGCTCCCCCTGTCCCCCAGCAGCAGTGTATTTAAAGGCTCAGCTGTGTGTCTCTACTCCATGAATGACATCCGGAGGGCCTTCCTGGGGCCCTTTGCTCACAAAGAGGGGCCCAACTATCAGTGGGTCCCCTTCCAGGGAAAAGTCCCCTATCCCCGCCCAGGAATGGTATGTCAATAACACGACCCATCCAGCCATAGTGTCATGAGTATAACTCTGAGAATGCAAAACCTCTACTCAAATCAAATTAATAATACAAGACCATTACTTGTGATGAAGCACTTTAACATTGTGTTAATAGTATATTAGTATGTAAATCTGTATTATATAACAGATTTGACCCGGTTTCTGAATTCCATTTGTGGCACTGAACTGTAAAAATCCAAAGCATATCAGTATGAGTACATTAATCTCATACAATATCCTTGTCATATAAGTCTTACAGGCACTTCATACACTTGCAGTGCCCAGTATTAGACCTCATTTCATCCAAAAGCTCTCCACAATCCTCCCAATCAATATGTGCTTATCAGGGCTCTTACATTCTGCTAAGCACACAAGCGTAGCGTCAGCAGGATTTATTATGCACAGCTTCAGCTGTTACTGCCACAGCCAAACAATCCCCATTGTATTACTGCAGAATAGTAATTGTATTTGACCTACAGTAAACCCTCTCTCACGCCATCATCACCTCACCGGGTTGAAAAACTAGTGGAACGAATCAAAAGAAAAGAAACTATCATGCTTACAAGTGAATTATTCAAAACAGTGTAGCAAGCAGACTCAGTGTTTAAAATGCATAAACTAGATTAAAAGTTTTTCACTTTACAACAAACTGTATCTACAGTACAAACGATCAAAATACATAAATACTGCAAGATGCTACAGCTTATTATAATACATTTTTAGTATCCTGCAATGTAAGTCCAAGACTGGAATTTTAATGAGAGGGGGTGGCTGGACTCTGACTTAGAGAAAATCTCTCATGTCCCTGTGACGCATCACACCCCACTGTGGCCTGCTGGCTTTGACAAGTCAAACATTTTACCACTTTACATGCAAAGCAAACACAAAACCAATTTGCTCATCAAATATAGTGTGTGTTATTATGAAATGCTTGAGTGTAAATATGGCAAAGAGTCTCTGAGTGCATGCAGTCCGTCCAGCTCTACAGAGCAATAACAGTATAAGTGGTAGCTGGTTTATTAAAGTATTTTGAATTGCAGGGTAGTGGCTGAATTATATGAATTATATTAAATGTGCATGTTCATATATTTGCAGATTCGCAGGGCAGTTTGAATGATTTTATCAGTTTGTGCAGAGTTTACTTTAGAATATGCCAAATGTACTTGCACCATTTTGTATCCCCATTGAAGTTCAGTAAATTGTATCTAAATCTGTAAAATAACTCTAAATGAGACTTTCTGTGCCTCTAAATGTTAGCAACAGCCATTTGCAAAGGTAATTTTTGTATCTGAGCTGTATCTCATTTGTTTTTGTTCTGCAGGTTTGTACACACAATGGCATTTGAATTGTACTTTTCTTTATTGCCCTGTTTTAGTGTCCCAGCAAGACCTTTGGCAGTTTTGAGTCCACGAAGGGTTTCCCAGATGATGTAATCCAGTTTGCACGTCACCACCCTCTGATGTATAACCCGGTCTACCCGATGAGCCGGCGGCCCGTCTTTGTCAGAACCAATGTGGACTACAGCTTCACACAGATTGCCGTGGACAGAGTGAGCGCTGCTGACGGACAGTATGATGTTATGTTTATTGGCACAGGTGAATGACTTGTCATAACTCTATATTCAAATAGGAAAATAATTGTGTGTAAAACGTGACTTCATAGACTGCATCTCCTATTTCAGACAAAGGGACAGTACTAAAGGTGATCAATGTCCCCAAGGAGAGCTGGAACAACATGGAGGAACTTCTACTGGAGGAGCTGGAGGTCTTTAAAGTGAGACAACTATGATAAAACTTTTTTTTGCAGATATAATCATGTATATACTGACTCTAATGAGTGAGAATACATGGCAATCCATGCATGAATGTCAACTTATCTGTCTTTAATAATAATTATTTATTTGATATATATGGTAATTTATTTTCTGTACCTTCTCTGCTCTTCAGGATGCCTCGTCTATTGTCAACATGCAGATCTCCTCAAAACGGGTATGTTGTATACTGAAAATCACTGATGAAAACAAGTAACATTGCGACTCTCTTTTTTAGAAATGATCTTTGCATCACTAAGGTGTCCTCTTTGGTTTAATAAAAACAATAACTGTCTGACAATGGTAAGTCCAGCTGAGGATAACCACTGAAATTGAGATGCAAGTTAATTTGTTGTGAAATATGTTGAGTCCAAGCACGTAGGCTGTACCAAAACAGAATGGTATATTTGCCAACAGTCTCAGAAGGGATAGAGTGGAACCCAGGAAGGGACGTAAGGCAGGTTCAGCAGGTTCAGCATGGGCGTGGGGGATTTGGACTCAGCACAGCACTGCACATGGGGCAAAGCAACAGCAGCTAGCAGGAGGAAACTGGTTGTAGAGATTCAGAGGCAAGAAGGGGCTGCACGAGGGCAGTCTCTCAGGCAAAGCAGGACCAGTCGATGAATTGGGGAGAAAAAGCGATGTCAAACTGATTTTAACTCTGATACGAGGACATTCCCGAAACCCTCTTAAAACTTGTCCTTCCACTCTATTTCTTCTTACAGCAACAGCTGTATCTGGGCTCAGACACAGGCATTGCCCAGGTTCCCCTTCACCGCTGCAGTGTGTATGGGAAGGCCTGTGCCGAGTGCTGCCTGGCCAGAGACCCATACTGTGCCTGGGATGGAACATCTTGTACGCGCTACCTGCCAAACACCAAGAGGTCTGAAACACAAACACTTTTGACACACACCAGATGATAATTCTTTAAACTGAGCAAGAGAAACACAATGAAAGCTATAACATCTACAAATAGGTTAAAATAATTAATTTTTTTGTAGTAAATTGTAATAAACTCTTATTAACAACATTTTACAGACGTTTCCGTCGCCAGGATGTAAGGAATGGAGACCCAAACACCCTGTGCTCTGGAGGTATTTATTATTTATGTATTCATTATTTGTCTTGGTTGTTAAATGAAACCATGAGGGCTCTGACAGATGTGACCAGTCTTGTAGGCTGTCTGCTGCCGACTGTGTACAATGAATAAGAACAAAGCTGCACACTAATCCCTCTCTGACTCAGACACTCTTGGCATATGACACCTAACTGTCACTGACCAAAGAAGCCCAAAATCCCTCCACCCTTCACCCCTGGTGACCTCTGTCACTCCCAGACCACAATACCAGCATTCTGTCGCTATCTGTCTTTCTGCCACATAACTGAATTAGGCTAATCGTTCAAACTGAGAGAGCGCCTGGGTAATACGATTACATCATGCGGCATGCAAGCCTGATTGTGTAAAACTAATGAAGGTCAGAGAAATTGTCTCTGATGACACTGATGACACACCATTGTTTCCCCAATCATTTATGTTGGTTGAAAATAAAATATTTCATTCTGATTGAATCATGGTCTTAATGTTGGATACACGCTTTTGTAAATCTTCACTACAACTCTCATTTTGACTACATGTAGTCCCACTTTTTGGCTAAAGTTAAGATCTGGGGCACACACACCGATCTTCTGTCAATACGAAACCTCATCATTCATATTGACATACGTGACTAAGCACTGCCAGAACCACAGACTCCTTGTTTCGTGTTACACATTGAACATGTGACCAAATGTTCAGATAAATCCCCTTAAGTACTGACAAATATTCTCCAGTGTTCTACAGCATGCTGTCATTAGGCAAGTGGTGAACTTTGATTAATGACAGGCTCTGTGTTGCACATTGATGGCAGTGTTGACTAAGGCTCTATTGTAACAACTCCATCCTGCTAAAAACTAATGTGGATTATATATTTTTATGGTGATGCCAAATGTATAAATACATTAAAGCAAACAGTGACTGTTTTTACAACTTAATCGTTAATCAGGGGAACTGTTTCAGTGTAAGCTTTGTATTGTTAGTCAGCCATTTTCAGTGTATTTGTCCCATATTACCTGTCTCCCCTATGTCTGTCCTGCCTGTTCTCGTTTTGTCCAGGTCTCTCCTTTCCTGTCTTGTTCAGTTTTCTTTTAGCCCTTTTCTCTCTGTTTTGCTATTTCAATTTTTGTCTGGTCCTGGATGGTCATTGGCAATTAAGTGTCCTGAGTTGCAGTAGACCCATGATGTCCTTGCCTCTGCTGCCCCCTGCAGATCACCATAAGTACCGTGTTGCAGAGAGGAAGCTGTATGGAGTTGAGGGAAGCAGCACTTTCTTGGAGTGTATCCCCAAATCCCTTCAGGCCAGAGTCACCTGGACCTTCCAGAAACATCCACAGAACCCAAGGGAAGAGGTGAGAGAAATGGAAGAGAGAGAAGAGAGCTCATAACTGAAAGATCTGACATGGAAAAGAGGGCTTTACAGGAGCGTGTATATAGGCCATTGTTTTTTGATTGTCCAATTAATATTGTCCAATTATGATACCATTCTCTTAGCTCTTCCATCAATGAGGGTCAGAATTACACAAGTAAATGACAAGTAAATACTCGGTGACACTGTTCAAGTGTAAAAGCATGAAAGCGGTGCACATTGTTAAGTTCTTACATTTTCATGAAACTTGTTTGTGTTTTCCAGGTGCGTCTAGACGACCGCATCCTCCAGACAGACAGAGGCCTTCTGATCCGCCGTGTCCTGAAAAGAGATATTGGCATCTACCAGTGTCACGCTATGGAACACGGCTTCACCCAAACCTTATTAGGGATCACATTGGAGGTTGTACCTTCAACATCCTCCTCAATCTCCAATCTACCCTCCGATGCCCCTGTGCGATTAGACCCACGTAGCGCCGGTGGGCCCCCAGTGACCAACCAAAAGCTTTGGTACCGGGACTTCATGCAGCTGGTGGACCACCCTAACCTCAGCACCGTTGACCAGATTTGTGAGCAAGTTTGGGCACGCAAGACCGCCGGCACCGACCAAGGGGATAAGACCTTTCCTGCTCCAGGGAAGGAAAGCCCACCTGTGGGCCCTGCTGTTCGCCCAGCTAACAAGAAGTGGAAGCATCTTCAGGAGATAAGGAAGGGGAGAAACCGCCGGACCCACGACGGGAAACCGAACCCTCGGGCACCTCGTAGCGCAGGGGAGTAACAACATAGAAAAAGAGATGGAGGGAGAAAAGAATGACAGACTGATACAAGGAGGAAAATGATAGAAAGAGACTGAGAGACCAAGAACTCCTGGAGGTGTTCACACATACAAATACATCCACGCACATAAAACACACACACAGACACACACACACAAACACACACACAGCACCTCCTCTATTGTGTATATTTATCTATGGATGCCCCCACTATATGGTACCCCAACCCCTGAGTCCTCGTCCCACTGGCCAGCCCCTGCATGTGCTGCCTTACTGCCCAAATTGATTCTGCACGATCCCTTTACACTGTTCCACTAGCGTAGTCGAGCGTACAGGCAGGTACAAACCCACCTTTATCTGTGGGCAATAAACTTACACTCACCTGTCATTCCCTTTGCCACTGACTGAATATGGAAGGTGGGTTCATCCCACAGGATTATCACGTCTTTTGTTGGGTATTAAAGTTTGCCAACTACATGAGAGTTACACGTTACATGTGGAGAGTGGCTCACTGTATGAACACCTACTCTCTGGACTAACACCACTCAGATCAAAACAAAGCAGCCCCAAAGTTTTGGATGAACTCTCCTCATGGCTTTTCACACCTGACGATTTCATACCAGTGTAGAAAAGCGGTGGACTTGAGTGCTGAGCATAATAGAAAGGAATACAGAAACATGACAGCTGGAATATACCGGAAAGTAACGGTCTGTAACTGGAAACACATTTAACTATTTATGTGCGATTGCACAAGCATGCAGACAAATAAACACTTTTTTAAAAAACATTATTTCTACATAAACAGATGGATTAATCGACTTCTTGTGGTGCTCTTGTTGCACATATTTCCAGTAACCTCACTTTTGTCACATGGTTTTGTGTGCATACAGCATAATGCAGTCACAGAAGAGGTATAGATGCCAGCAGCGTGGGGCAGCCTGTGGAACAGATCAGCATGTTGTAGAACTGGTTATATAGTAGGTTTCTTAGCGGTTTCCTAAGGCACATTGAGGTGTATTGCAGCAAAATAAATCCCACAATACAATGCAGTCATGGTGAGCGAGCAGTCGTATCTGGCCAGATTTGATTATATTGCTTTACTGGTCCAAACCACTAGGGAATGAGGGATGGAAAAACTACTAGCATTCCATGATGTGAAAGAAAGATGAGACGTTTACAGAACATAAACAAAGCTGGAGCACAAAGAAGTCCATTTCAAAAAGCAAATAAAAGCCTAAATAAGACCTGGATTGAATCTGAACAAGTTTCTGTTTTATGTGGCATCTTTAACATACACAACTTAATAATAAGCTTTGGAAGTGAATATAGAAAAGAGTTGTGACATGATCCAAAACCTCACTGTAGAATTTGCTATTTTTTGGATTTCTTTTTGGTTGTGTTCAGTGTTTTGTGCATTAGCATTAAGGAGAAGTTATGGACACGGTGGTTTGGGTGGGAAGCATAAACACGATGAGGAGGAAGAGAAAAGACCTTAGTGGACTCTAGTATGACAACCCATGTTTCTGGGCTACGGTACAGTATATATACATACGTTCATTAGCATGATATTTATGATTAGATTTATGATTTTTTTTGTATTCTAAGCGGTACTTCTACTCCTTGATCTTTTACACTGTTCTTGCATATGTTGTTTGTGATGACTGGATATATGCAAATACAAAACGAGGTGAGCGAGCGAACTCCTCACTCAGCACGATAAAATGCACAGAAAGCTGTTCTTCTGCGCCACCCACAATGCATTTCACAAAAACACAAACAGAAAAAAACTTCTGCATCTGACTTCATACACTGTGGAATCACTTCTCAGCGTAATGTTACGGTCACTAATATCAATGACTTTTGCTGCTTAATGATGTCATCTCTTCCTAATGGACAATTAGTAAGATAAGGTCTTCCTTCTCTGTCTTTAGTCCAGTTTCTCTCTGTGTGTTCTCTGTAAAGAAATCTTGTCTGTTTGTTGGTTGTCTGTGCTAACATGGTGTGCGTAGCCTGCCGCCTAGTGTCTATTGTGTGTACAGGCTCAGATGAAGAGCCTACCTGTGATACAATACTTCATTTTATCATAGTCTATTCACATGAAAGAAAGCAACTGGCCTTGTAAGATAGAACATGCATTTATGTTTTGCATTCATGAAATCTGATTTTTATGATGAATATATGGTCTAATTTGTGTTGCTGCCACAGGAGCGTCAGAAGTCTGATGGTTTCAAAGATTTTCAGTACACCGAAATTTGGCTTTGGTGTGTTCATTAATTGACACAGGTCCTGATAACAGGAGGCAGCACAAACTAGGTCTGTGAGTGGATTTTAGATGTATGGAATCATTGTCGTTGTTATTTATATACCTTCTTTCTAGAGATGTAATTAACTCTTTAAACTGAACTGAACTGAGCTGACTGACTCCTCCAAAAGGAAAACTCTGCATTTTGACACCACATCTAGGATTTATTGCAAAAAGGTGACATGGAAAAAAAAAACAAATCCAAACTGAATTTATATGTAGGACGATACTGCCTTTCTACTCATGTGTTATCTGCATTCAAACCACAGACCTAATTGAGTTAATTCACTAAATGGAGATTTAAACGTGATAGTCGTGTTCTTCTTTTTCTTTAATAAGAGATTATTTACATTGGTAGTGATGTCAAACTTGCCTGAGTCTCCTTTTTACGCCAGCTGTTGTTTTGTGCTCTTTTGAAATTGCATGACCAATGTTAGTGGCTAAAGCGTTTGACAATGGTGCAGTGGCGAGAAAGAGCGAGAGAAAGAAAGCACAATGTTGAATATTATTATTATTCCTATGTATTTATGTGCAAAGATAAGCTGATATGTTGTGGTGGATTTTTATTTTTCTTATAAATGTAGATTTACATCTGTATTGTTCATGTTCTGCTGAAAAGGACTCATCCTCAATTTTTCTTTTTGGACATTACAGCCAATGGGAAAACTCCCTCTGAACACAGTGTCCAATTAGAGTCTTTGTTGTTCACACAGCCCTCCAGTCAACATCCCTGTTGTATCCCATGCCATGTGACGCACCCCTGTACTATAACTCACAAGGAGAGGCTTGTGTCTGTGTATGTGTGTGTGTGAGCGAGAGTGAAATGTGTGCTTGTGGTTTGTGTGTGTGTGTGTGTGTGTGTGTGTGTGAGTTTTGGGGGAAAGCAGAGCTCTGTATATAATGGCAAAGGAACAGTGGTGTGTGTGTGTGTGTAGAGCGGTCTGTCGGTGAAAGTTCAAAGGCCGAAGGCCAAAGGTAACGTGGTGCACTGTAATAATCCCAGAGGTCTTTGTGAAATGTCATGTCAGATTGTTTTTGATTAACACAATAAAAATAATGCAGTTACCTAAAAGTGAAACTCCTGATCTGTTCTGTAACATGAAGGGGAATTATTAAAAAATCCCATCAGTACATTATTACTTACATTTAGAAATAATGAGTCACACATTCATGAAACATTTTTAAAGTATAAAGACGGTCATGCTAATGGAAAGCTGTGCTGTATTTCTGTTCTTAATTTCTGCCAGATATTTTATTAATGAATGAGTTGGAAAACCATTACCAGAATGGTCTAACAGAGATTAATTTATTTAGATTTGTATTTAATTGAATTTAGTTTAGTTTGATTAAACTTTTAAATTACTTTATCACAGAATTGGATTCTTATGTGTGTCATCTCTGGTTTGACCACATGGTGGCATCATGTTACAATGAATACAGGCAAAATCTCAGTCTGGTACTCCACACTGGTGTTACTGTATCGGCTGAAAGTCCATATAAAGGCCTGTCGATGTTGCTTGGCACTTGGTACTGGAAACCATAAAAGGAGATGTTGCATGTTGTTACACTGTCAAACAATTATACAAAAAGGTGGAGTTTATTGCGAACCAGATCAAATCAAATTAATCATTTGATACAAACACGTGCCAATGCTGGTAATGCTGGCCTAAATGAATCAAGCAGCCTTTCCATGACCCACAGCAGTGTTCCCTTTTAATACTGAATTCATTCACTATTTCTAATGAAGATATTCACACAATCCCAGAATAATGTCAATTGTAAACGCTCCCACATGTGGGAGCCAATTTGGCCAATAATTTCCACTGGATCATTTTGCAGATGCCATTAACCTGCACAACAAAGGTAACATTTTCTTCTGTCACCTCCTATAGTGCACAAAGTCACGCTTACTTGGATTATTTAAGAATGATAACCACAATCGCATTATTGCCATATACTAAACAAAGGGGTTTTAACAAATGTACAGTGCAGTGCAACTATGTTTATGGAGACTTATTCTCTCCCCTACGGTGGCCGGGAGGTGCAAAACAATTTTACAATACGAGAAACACTTTTACAAAGCTGGAGACAAATTTACATTTTAGAAAACATTTTTACAAATCAGAAAACAAAATTACATTGCCATAACACATTTACAAGTCCTGAGACAAATTTACATTTGAGAAAACAAATTTACAAGCGATGAAACACTTTTACAAGCGGCCGAAACAAATTTACAAGTAACTTTTTCAACCGGAAAGGGAATGTACCAACTGTCGAGTAGAACCGGAAGTGATAAGGAGTTCATGGCGACCCACGATGGATGGCAGTCAAGTGGTCTTTTGCCCATTTTGTGGCGAACATATAAGCCGATTAACGCGGTACATTCCCTTTCCGGTTGAAAAGGTTACTTGTAAATTTGTTTCGGCCGCTTGTAAATTTGTCTCTGCGTTTGTAAAAGTGTTTCACGTCTTGTAAATTTGTTTTCTCAAATGTAAATTTGTCTCCAGCTTTGTAAAAGTGTTTCTCGTATTGTAAAATTGTTTTGCACCTCCCGGCCACCGTACTCCCCCATTCCATCTGTATATCAGTGTCTCCATCTTTGACATTAAGACCCGCATTCTTCAAGCTAATATCATCATGACCTGCCAGTCAGCACTGGGAACCCAGATACACACAGGAACATACAACACACACACACACTAGCCAGGTCACATACATTCCTTTACACATGGAAAACATTCACATATGTTTAAGTATTCAGTGACACACACACACCATTACAGTATATGGTCACCAGTCATAAACACGAAATGAAATTGAGTCCATATTACTCAAACTGGCAACCCATTAGTTCCTCAGTGTTTTAAATGGCTTTCAGTTTTCTGTATATATTTAAGTATGTGCATGTTAAAATGGGTCTGCAATGGTCCATTGAGTTCCAATGGAGGGCCCAATTTCCGTATGCTGACTTTACGGGGTACCAGTTGCCATTCTGTATGTGTGTGTGTTTGTGTTTTCAAGTACTTCTATCTTTGTGAGTTTTTTTTTAAACGTTCTGCCATTCTGTTAAGACGTAGCTTTACGGTTAAAGTTGGAGGAAAGTTTAAGCTAGTTTAATCTAAGCCTGGTGTTTACACCCCAGAGCCAACAGGGAATTTGTCAAACATTTGCCTGTCCCATGCAAATTTTTAAGATCTGAGACAAATTCATTTTTGTTGGCAAAGAATGGGAATTCGTGTCAGTCAGGATAAGTCATCAAGTTTCAAAGTGCATCTTGACCTCATCTTGAGATGTTCAAGATGCTGCAAAAGTTTCCAAATAAGTGATATTCTATCATAGTCAAATGGGAGATGACCCAACAGGAAACTGGAAAGGAGGGAAGCAGTGGAAACCATCACACTTGGACACACGCACTTTGACATTTTGCTTGTTTTGGCGTCTATTACTTTTTCCCAAATCAGTTGTAGGTTTTTTTCACCACCACATCAATGTGACAGACAAAAACTATGTTGTAGTGTGAGCAGTTAAGCAATTCTGACTGTTAAGTTGTACAGTACAAATAAGTCTGTGTACACACTGTATATGTACTGTATTTTAGTTTTTGTGTCCCTATACAAGGAATTATTTGTGTGTTTGTGTGTGTGTGTGTGTGTGTGTGTGTGTGTGTGATGCAGGTGCCTCTTTTGCCTGTTGAGTAAAGCAAACATATTTCCATAGTTCTATATTATAATAAAACAGGGTCAATGTAACTTTGGCACACAGTGGCCTTTGTATGAAACGTGATATCACTGAGAGCCCAACACACACACATATTAATGCCTTTTATATAAACCAGCATGTTTATATTCAATTTGTTGCACCAACTTATTCCCATGCCATTTAATACAACGTTAAACATAGGCATACTGTATATGGAGCCGATTGAATGCTACAGTTCTCAGTAAGCTCACAGCAGACAGATGCTAAAAAACTGGATGGAATTATACAACACAACTTTGTTTTCTGTTTGTCTTTTACTGGGAGGAATATTTTCCATTTTTTTCTAAAGTGGTAGGCACTGTAGTGTAACTATACTGTGGATACATTTTGGCACATCATTTACATCACCTAATCATATGACCCCTCCCACCACATTGCAAGAATGGATGACTGGGAAGGATGAAGTTCTTTCTTTTTCTTTTTCCTTGTAGTTGTGGGTTGTTATGTCCTGTTATCGGGCAGCATGGCTGCCTCACAGCAAGAGGGTCCCAAGTTCAAGCCAGCCGACCATCTGGGGCCTTTCAAAGTTAAGTCTTGTGGTGCCATTTCTTTCCTTTTAGCTGCTGCTGTAAAATATCGTTCCTCTTCAAAAATTCTTCTTTATTACAAGGCTTAAGTGAAACTATAACTCTTCAACCCTTGAGGGCAACATTCATGACTGTGGTCAAGTTTGATAAATGACACCTAAATACCCCTTAATGCACTGTAGTATGATCCAGCTAGGGCAACACACAGCAGATACAGAAGCAGATTTGGGTTTTTTTTTTGTTTTGTTCTTGCTCTTTAGAAAAATTACATATTTTTTTATTCAACTACCAAGGAATAGAATATTATATCTCCACACCAAAGGTTTTCTAAATGAACAAGCGTTAAAAGCCTTTGAAGAGAACTGTGTTCTTCTTGGATCAAAACAAACCCTCTTCAATAAAGGTTTACTTCAAAATCCAATTATTGTTATGGCATGACAGCATCACTGGATGGAGAGTAAAAAGGACACGCAGAGAAAAGGGAAGGGATGATATCCAACACTGGATGATTTTGTTTTCAATCTCTCATGGTGGCCATTCATCACCGACTGACTGAATAATGTGAGTGCATGTTTAGAGTCTAAGCTGCAGAAAGGCTTTGACTGCATCTGCTGCATGAATAAACACTATTCTTTCACCACACGCAGGACTGTTCATGTTATGTACGGCAAATGTGATGGCATCTCTGTCTTGGTCAAAAACAAACTGTGTAACTGTAAATGTAAAGCGCTTTCAATGAACCATTACAATATGTAACTGCTACCATAGAACCGATTCTATTGCTATGAAAATTATTAGTCATTTAGCTGTAGTGTGTAGATAATTTCTGAATAAACAGAGGGATTAAATTCCTCCACTCAACTTGTGTGAATAAAGTCACATCAAATCTGTCATCAAACCAAACAGTGCACTGTTTCATTCAAGTGATTCAGTACATCGACACTATTACATGCAACTATTTAACTGACTTTCAGTATGAATTAATCTCTTTGAACTTTTTTATGTATGGATGGAACCTGAAGCTAAAGAATGTACAAATATATCAATAAACATACAAGATATAAATGAAGTAAATTGCTTTAATTGCCACATTCAGTTGACTTTATGGTTTTGTCCCCCAGCCATATGAGCTTTACTAATGTTACATGCCTCTTTTATTGTTGGATACTTGTACTATATGTACAAAAAAACATAGTTATTATTATTTTGATATTAATTTACTCTGATTCTATATGAATGGGGACACAAAAATGCTGCATGTAAAGTTGCATCTGCACAACTGGATACTATAAGAAAGTCTGTCTTGGATGTTTGTCATGCTTGTATCTAGTCTAATTTTTTGTGAAGTAGTAAGAGTGAGATGGTGGAACATTATATAAGCATGAGCCACGGAAAACTAATTTAATTTACCTTGTGTGTTTAATTATACTCTCAAACAATTCACTATTGTGTATTTGAAATAACATTATCCTCATCTTGCCTCCCTTTAACCTATACCTATACAATGAACGCACACACACACACACACACACACAGACACACACAGACACACGCACACACAAAAACAGCTACCAGGCAGTGAAACAGACTGACAGGTTTAATGATTAATGAGTCTAATTAACAGTAATTACTTTGGTGATTAGCCTTAGCGTGTGCAAGAGCCTGTTGACACAAAGGAGACAGAGCTCCCACTAACTAACCATAGTCACTCATTCATACACACACACACACACACACACGCACACAGACTTTTGACCACTGTTTGATTTGCAGTGATGGAAGCCCACCACTTTGACAACCCAAACACACTCCCCCAGCAAATTATGTCTATAAAGAACAACTAGCTTCAACACGAGTAAGAAAATAACAAAAAGAGAAAAGAAGCAAAACAGAGAAAGACGGAGGAAAGATAAAAGAATGAACTTTGACAGATAGACAGGATAAAAACAATATTTAGAGAAAATAGTTTCAAAGGCTTATTTGACTCAGAGAGTTGAGACAGTTAGATGACTGTATGGGATAGTTTATACCACTCAGACATAAACATACTGTGAAATATATCTGCAATTGCCACTAGCTAAGTCATTTCATTAGGTTTTAATAAGCTTTGTAGTACAAAGACACAGAGGGCGTAATGGATCTAATAGCAGCGCCTCCCTGTCTCTGTTATGTCAGGTGTTGGCACATACCATGTGCAAGTAGAGAGCAGCCAGTTTGAATATCAGACTGTTATTGGGCTCTGTTTAAAAGGTATATGGACTAATAATGTACAAGTTCTGCCAAAGTGAAATGTCCCCTGAGCAAAATCAGGTTATTTAATCATCTGTGCAAGTGAAGGGGCTGCTGCGTCCCCGAATCGCACCTCATTCAACCACCTCTTTACACAGAAAAGCTGGAGTGAAGTGTAGAGTTCATACCTCATACCTGAATGACAGAATACTGCAGGTCGTTCGCCTGTGTCGCCTAAATCGGCCCGTATGACCTTGGTGATTTTTGTTCCAAAAATGACTCATGAGAGAGTTTTCTGTCGGCTTTATGGTGGAGGTAAATCAAACTAAACTAAAGCCTGGTTACAGTTGGAGAAAGATCATGGTCGTGGTTTGAGAGAACAGCATTGAATGTTGGTAGCATTGTAGCTCGTGTTCTGGATAAAAATAGTTATATTCAGTAAAATTCAAGAATTTAGGAGCTCAAGTAACAATACACCCACACACACACACACACACACACTCACCTGGAGAATCAATAAACCCTGTGTACAAAATGTAAGTGGGAGTGAATGTTAATCTTTAATTAGCACACAGCTAATCATCCACTGCACTGGAATATAAAGATATGTCTCCACTGCATGTGTGCTCTGTATGTGTGTGTGTGTGTGAGAGAGAGAGAGAGAGAGAGAGACAGATTGATTTAATCAATATGTGTGAGATATAAACTGAAACTGAACTGCAGGCAAAGTGATGGAATGAGGTGGGAGGTAGGAGGGAGGAGAAGATGGGAAATAAACAGTATCACAGACATACCCAATTAACTTTTTGTACATGAATCTCTTTCTGTGCTCTGGCAACATGTTTTTGATCATAAAGTCATGTCAATAAAGCTTCAGTGAAGTGTTTGAGAAAGAGGGAGACTTAAAACTACAGTTTTACAACATTAGCTATATTGGCAAGTGAGTATGAAATGTTTTAGTCTCAGGTGGGCAGTTCCATAGGTGCCTGCTCTCTTACCCAGTACAGCTGCTATAGCTATCACACACACACACACACACACACACACACACACAGCCAGTCATACACAGGTCATTACCTCTGACATAATGAAGGCAATCTGGTAGAGGGCCAGCTTAATCACAGTTCCTAAACAGGAAAATAACAGGACGTGAACCTTAAGTGTGTGACGGTAAACAACCAGCGGTATACGAGTTACTGATCTTACTTCCCAGCAATTTTCAGATAACATTCGGCATGTAATTGTAAGCTGGCGCATGGTTCACTTCCACCTTTAAATAACCAGGTGTTCATCCTCCTCTTAGTTGTTTACTCCACTCTGTGTATAAACAGCATGTCTTTGTCTCTCGCTGCAGCATTTTCTAATACCTAAATGATGACTCCTTCAGCAGCGATACATGAAAACACATGTTCTCCTGTGTGTTGCAACAAACATCTGCTTAAGTCTTAGATGATGTTCTTGTGTTTGATGAAAATGATCTCGCTAATGTCAGGAAATCAGAGGCCAAAACATCATCAGCTGCAGTTCCTGATGACAGCCATGCTTCCTGAATACAATGACGACCACAGCAGCAGCGTGATGATTGTCTGCATGGTAGATGCACAAGTGCAAATGAGCTGACGCCAATGGTGAATCATTGCTGCAAAAATGACGGTCAGATTCAGGTGCAGGGATGACGGGTAAACACTGTGGATCCTGGACTAACAACAGTCATCTGTATTTCTTTAAAGTATCAACCTCCAAACCTCAGCATATACTGTACTGTATGCAACTTAAGAAAAAAACAAGTCGATACAGTTCAAAGTTGGTAACCATCTGAAATGTACTTTGAACAAGGAAATAATTCATGCCTTGATTTCAAGAACTGTCACGGGTTTTGCCTTCTACATGTAAATATAAGGGCAGCAGCAGCACGCAGCTGTTTTCAGTAAACAAGCCCTGATTAACCCTTTGTGCAATACTAGCCCAGTACCAAATGGTAAACAGACACAGGTAGTGAGCAAAGTAGAGTGTAAATATTGGGCCTTGAAACATGTCTTAAAAAGGAATAATAATGTTGCTTGGAGATACCGGAGATACGATTGCACCATAGTTAGAGCAGTTTGGTCAGACGATGTATACCCTTTGTGCAACATGTTCTTGTGTCATACAATGAAGCAGGACAAAGCAAAACTAGCAATTATTTTTTCTACTTTTCTACTTGTGCTCAACAGCAATCATGAACAACTGAAAGAAAAGAATTTCCAAAGGAAAAGTGTGACGAGATCCTAAAAGAATGATGCTATTTTGACAGTGAGCGAGCCCACATAGTTCGGGAAATAATGAAGAACCTTGACTATTTTCGTGTGATGATTTACAATCAAGAGAGTTTTGTTGTGAGTTTCGCTGCACCAGATGAATGGAACAAAAACAAAAAAAATTAATAAATAAAAGTTCTTCCCTGGAAGTCCACAATAGAAATAAGCCAACAAATGGCTGCTCAGGACAGTGAAAATGTTTTTTAAATGGAAATGTTACTTTTGCATTTGCTGCAGGACAAAAGTGAAACAATAGATAAAAATGACTTGTTTCATTATACAGAAATACACACACATACACGTATTTATTACCATACCTGGTCACACATGTCATACACACTCACTATTAAAGTTATATGTTTTTGCAATCCTCTTGCCTTCGGGCCTCACTATTAAAATAGAGTAAGAGGGCTGTTTAGAATATACATGCAGATACGGATGATCATACACCATAAAGTATATCATTTATCTTGATCACATTTTCATGAATTGACATATTGAGGTTCAGAAGTCTTTAATATTTAATCCGATACAATCAAAGTTGTAAAAGAGTTCATATTAAGTCTGATTGCGCGATCGCGCTGTCTCTCCTTATTATGACTACAATTTCTTTTGTGATTGTGAATCCTCGAGAGGGCCCCAACAATGAAAAGCAATGAAGTGAGCACTTGGCTTTGTGGCTGTATTTCATGCATAAAATATGAATCATATTTTGAGATTTCGTTGTCGCTGTTAAGCTGCTGTAACTGTGGGGATACACATTTCTGTTGAACAGGAAACATTTTAAGACGTGTTTCTCCTGGCAAACGTTACAGCAATCAGTCTGTTTCCATGAATGGACACGTTTTTGTATTGAGAGGTATAATTCGATGGAAGTTATGTTGCCGTGAAGATAGATTTAGAGCCAATACATACTTCTGATTTCAAAAGGAAGTCTAATACTTTGGAATATCTGTTGACAGTCGTGGAAAAAGTTAGAATGTATTTTCACATTTTCTCTTCAACTGTGACTTGGGATTAAGTCAAGAGTTTGGCTGAACTACATTAATCATTCTGGAGAAAATCCTTCAACGCTGCAATCCTTCCTATATTTAGACAATGTTAGATTATACTATTCATCTGCTATGGATTTTGTAGGAAAAAAAACTTCATGGGACTCACTTGTAAACAAACAAGCAAAAAACAACAACAAACAAACAGATCATTTCTCTCCTCTCAAGGATATGAGCATAGCAAATTTGGATAAATCCCTTCTGTTTCCCCTCAAAGAAAAATCATGTCTTCATGTTGGATTTACTATTTTCCACACCATTTTAATTAAGCCTGGTTTCAAGCCACAGTTGGGGAATTCTTCAGTGGGTTTTGTGAAATAAGCCTGGAAGCACATTCAGACCTTCAGCATGAAGGAGACTGAGGTTTCTGTGGTTATGTAGAACATCAAGGGGTCAGCGAGTGATGAATGACGCTGGTCTGAATACTATAAGGCAAATATACAATCCTGCTGAAAGTGGGTCATATAATATTTGAGCTTGTGCATAGACTGTGTGTCCTATGAGATTGCGGTGTAATGACACTATCTATCTAATGAGTAATGAGTTGCATTATTGAAACAGGAATACGTGCCTTCACAGCCCCCATTCAGACTGCTAACAGGTTGTGGCACACCAAGAAATTGTTCATTTCTTTCTCCCAAAGGATGAGTGGGAGAGATTAATGACCAAACTCTCCTCACCTCCCCCATGAGGTTTCCCCATATCACTAGTCAGTCCCCAATTTCCTCTTCCTCTCCCTTCATTTATATTTTCTATTTATGGGGACAACACACATTAATCAGCATTTCTGTGTTAGCCATCTTTCCTTCCACATCTGTATTCCACAGTTTTTACCATCCATTACCTCTTCTTTCATTCTCTTTCTTCTCCTCTCTCATCTAAATCTCTTCTTTGTCTCCTCGGGTCTCAGTCTACCCTCTGTCCCAATCATCTCATCCACAACTTCACTGTTTCTATCTTTTCTTGCTCCTTACTCCCTGTGCTGCTCCTCATTTGTTACTCTCACTGGAGATTAAGAGAGCTACACATAGCAATTGGAAACATCGATTTATTATTGTGGAATTAATTATAATACCTTTGTATAATTACCATAAACTATCAGATGCTATCAGTCACCCTAACTACTGTACTTTCATAGAAGTGATATTTTCACTGCTAGTGTTCAGAAGATTTGGACCACATTTCCTTCAAAGTTTCATGAAAACAATGTTTGTGTCAAAAGCTTTTCTTTGGTATAATTCTGATGTTAAACAACTTGGTGGTCATCTTTCCATCTGTCTTTCTGTCCTTACGTTAACAGTTTTAAACTCTGACAGTTTGTTGTGTTTGTGCTGAAAAAAAGAGGCAGAGGCAGATTCCTGCGGCCCAAGTGTCACTTTTCTCCAGACAGAGAAACAAAAGTCTATTTTGCTTTACGTCTGTTTGGGCAGCCTCCCCAACCTTCAGATACTTTCATTAATTCTGCTAGTATCAAAGTAATTTGCTTCAAGTTCCAACAGAAGATCAGTCAGCGTCAAATAAATAAACCCTGGAGTGATTCTTTTGCCAGAAAAAATTCTCACTTCTCAGATGAAATCTGCTCTTCCAACAGTAAAGACAATATGCAAAAATATGATTAAGAATGAGAACAGAATGATTTTTTAAAAAATCTAGTTTCGCATTTTCCTTCCCTTTACAGCAGGTTAAGTCTTTGAAAATTAAATGTCAAATGCTGTTTTTATTTTCATATTATATGGGAAAGTTGCAGTTTTGACACCAAAAGTAAGCTGTGACATGAAATGTAAATGCAATAGACTGGGGACGCTGTTTGGCAACAGATGTCATTTTCACTATCAAGTTGTTAGAAAATTGCCTTATCAGGTGCAATTTTAATTCTAATACTGTCATAAAAACATGCATATGTGTATAAAAAAAAATCAAATTTGACTATTGGATTCTCATTTTATTCAAATAACACTAATTTGGAAAATTGTAAGGTGATTGTTGAACTATCATTTGATCAGTCAGTATCATTTTTTATTAATAATTGCATTGACAGCAGCGGGGGAAAAAAAAGCCTAACTATAGAAATGTTGCCCTCTATGACTAACAATAACTAAGAAAACAACTGTCCTGAGGAGGTTTGAATCAGATCCTATGTGTTACCCATTTTCTGTCCCAACCTGGAAAGCAATGGACTTAAAAAGTATCAAAAGGTGTAAAGATTTTGGAGAGAAAGCTTCTAAATGAAAGGAAACTTCCAAGAAACAAGTAAACTTTGAGCAAAAATGGTCCAAGTGAAATAATCAAACACATGTAGTGGAACTTCTGACACTATCGGCCAGGGCAGGATCTGCAGTCAGTCAATGTGAGACTGATTCATTCCAGCACACAGAAATGAAAAGAGAACCTCATGCCTCCACTCAGGATCAATGAGTTCAACAGACTGCTCCAGTGGGTACGATCATAACCAGAACAAAAAAAGCTTAACAAGAGGAAGCCTTGTTTGTAGTCAACCTGAAATAAAGTCGACCAAAAGAGGCCAACAGGCCAAATGGGAAAACTGCCTGTGAGGTAATAACACTGCTGTGAGCTGCTGTAATAAACCTAAATCAGAGGTTATAAAACTGCTTTGTACCACAACTTTGAATGTAAAATGTGTTAAAATGCATTTAAACTGACAACAAGACATGGGATTGTGGCCTTGTGTGTCTTGGGAATGCACCAGAGTCAGGAGCGGCAGGAAACAGCAGAGGAGAGAGAGGAGAGAGGTGAACCACTGCTGAGTTAATATACTGTATACATGCAACATTTGCATCTGCATGTTTTGTCACTTT
The DNA here is from genome assembly GCF_042242105.1 of Pempheris klunzingeri. Lineage (NCBI taxonomy): Eukaryota > Metazoa > Chordata > Actinopteri > Acropomatiformes > Pempheridae > Pempheris > Pempheris klunzingeri. The sequence continues at coordinate 7,412,337 of NC_092022.1, forward strand.
TACAACTTTCAAGATGTTTTCTATCCTGGGAACTTCCAGCTTTCAGCAAACAGCCTTTTCAGTAGATATTAAACATAATTTACCACCATTGCTGTCAGGTGTTATTCTATAAACATTTCAATCTTCTCTCATCAGGATTTTTGTTGGCAAAGGTCCCACATGCTGCTAAACAATGAATATAGTATCATTAAAGTAATTTCAGTCCATTATGTCTATTAAATGCATCCAAATATACTACTCTAATACCATTAAACACTAAAATGAGAGTTTTCCTGTTAGATCTTTGGCTGTGTTTACATGTGACTGTACTATAAACAGTTCCAGTGTGTTTCCTTATGTGTCTGACAGTTTAGACAACCACAAGAGGATTATGCATTACCACTAAAAGTTTAAAATGAGATACTATGCCTAAACCTGGATGTAAAGCCTCAATAGAGTTTGATCTTTGCTTTAAAATCCAAACAAGTCTATGTTGTATATTTGTGTAATTACAAATAAACTCAACTGCTTAATAGAAAGAACTAACAATCATTTGGCGTCATTTCATACAAGTAATACATGATGCAAACCAAGCAGATGAAGTCATCAAAGTTTGTTAGTATTTTGGATTCAATCTGGAGCCAAACACAGGCTGTGTTTTCTTATGAGCTTTAATAGAAGTTAGAGAGTAACCATATGCACATCTACAAGGTGCTGGAGACAAAAAAATAATAATAATTACACTACAGGGAGATCCTGCACACTAGAGTCACAGATCATTTCAACCAGCCACAGCTGGTGCTTAGTTTACTACTACTACTACTACTACTACTAGTACTATTATTTGTCTGAGGTAGACCTGTACTTGGTCAAAACATTGCTAGTAAAGTGAGTGAATGTACTCCTTGTATTGCAATTTTTCAAAGAACTAAATGTTCCACTATCTGAAATCTGAAAAAAGTACAGCACCAAAGTGCAGCCATGAGTCATTTGGCCTTCACCATGTCCATCCATCACACTATTATGATATATCATGTGGAAGACCACAGTCTGTCAAAAGCAGGGGATCTAATCTTTCCAGTCTTTCCAAACCAACATCTCAAACACATAGAACATTTACAACTATAACAGAGTTGTGGTTTTGTTACATATGACATGTCACATTTCACATGTAGAGATAATGGGTTTGCTGTCCAGCTGGGATAAGCCAAAGAGGACTGTTGGAGAATACACATACCAGTGAGAACTTCAACCGTGTGTTGAGTTCTTATACAAGAAATTTTAGATTTAAAAAAAAGGTGACCAGTGTTAAGTTATCATTATAATCATTATTATTATTATTATTAGTAGTAGTAGTTAGAAGTAGTAGTAATAGTAGAGTAACCTCATTTGATCAAAGCTGACAAACACAGCAGTGATAAACTGTCTACTGCAGGGATTTATGTGTTTTCTCTCAGACAATTTTAGTGGAGTTGAATTATTTAAAATATCCTTGCAAGGAACCTCAGGACTGTGAACAGTAAATTCCCCTCTTAACTCAAACTGGGTACCAAAGAAACAACCATAACTAAAGGCAACCAAACAGTAGGGTGTGTTTGTCTGGGTTAGTGTGTGCACGATTTTTTGTTGTTGTTGTTGTTTTTTAAATGTGTCTGTGGTTGTACACATTCGTTTGTGAATGTATATTAAGCATTTTACAGAGTTGTGGGATAGCTCTGTATCTTGCGCCCGTCGGCTGGAGACCGTGTGAATGTTAGTTGTCACCATTTCATTTGTGTGTGTCATTCTTCAAATTGAAGATATGTCAATAGAGTATTAATGCATGCAATGCATTTCTGAACACATTCTATTTCATGTTCTGATGGGGTGTAGTGATATGGTCACAATATGGGGAGGCAAATAACATACTGTGGAAGGAATAAATATATTAAGGGGAAAAAAACAATGACATGCTATAGTGCTACTATAGCTGTAAAGGTCACCAAAAATATAAGGAGTCATCCCGTGGAGACCAGTTAGAGATGCTTTGTTATGTAATGTGGGCACTGTACACATGGTTAAAATCATGAATAGCCACACCAAAGATGTCACTGAGATTCTTGTTCTGAATCAATCTGCTGGATTAATTATTATTTTATTATTTATTATTTTTAGGGAAAATAGTTTTTCCCTAAAAATGCATTAAAATGTCAAATATTCCTCCTAGAAAAAAATCAGCACCATGTCCCAGACACCTGTTTAAACTGAGGCCTGCTGCAGCCTAATGAAGTGTGACACACACACACACACACACACACTAATCAGAATCAGAATATAAGCCACAGGTTGTGCATTTGCACAGTTCACTGAGGAAGCTGAGACAGATGAACAGATGCAGGTGCCTGAACCAGGTCGTGACTTTTAGTCCAGTTCACGTCACTTCATGGGGCTTTGAAAGTCACACTGAGTCTGGGTTTTTATAGTCCACTAGCTGCTGTTGGTGACAAGAAAATAATACATCCACTATTTTTGTGTATGGTAGACTTTACTTTTATGCACAGTGAAAGATCAGAAGAGCAAAAAAAAAAAAAACATACCAAGATAAATTAAGAATTGAAGAAACCATGAAACTAGTAAACCATACCAGAGAGGTTTCACCCCACCCACATGCCTAAACGCCCGGCCACACTACACCAGCATTCACAATGGTGAAAATTCCAGTTCCAATGGAGTTACTACAATCTCTGGATCCACTTATTGGGGTGAAGTAAATCTATAAATGTTAACTCCAACTTTGGTAAACTAGTCATGAAAATGTACACTATCAATCAACAGCGTGTGAGAAGCTGTTGTAACTTAGCAGTCATGTTTCACCACCCCCTTTTATTTTACCCTCCTCTGATGGAGCATGGGCAGTTATAAGCCGTGACTCTCTGGTGAAAAAGATGTAAGAAAGAGTTAGCCAGGAGAAATCACACTCCTTAAAACTAATCCTAATAGTAGTAGTAGTACTAGTGGGAGTGGTAGCAGTACAAGAAAAAGATGACTCATTAAGATATGGGGATCCTATTGGTTTGTTTTGAGTGCTTTTATTGATTTGTGTTGAGCAGCTTCAGCTCCTCATTTGTAAATGGAGAGCTTCACTTAATTGTGTTATAATCTAACTCACTTCCAGTGTAACTGAAGCAGTGAAAATGCAGTGGCAAAAGCTGACCTTGACCCACAACTAGTATGAGCTAATTCTTGTTTTAGAAAATAAGTTAAGAATTAGCATTTAGTTAGCATTTTGAAGTTCTGTACAGAGCAGTGTGTGTTTGTGGGTCTTTATGCATGCACATGTGTACATTAATCCTGCAGTTCTGTGCATTTATGTGGTTGCGGTAATTGTCAGGGTGTGAAGTCGTTTAGTGGGTTCAGTTGCAGGCTTCGTTTTTATGAGATGCTCTGTGTGCTGAAGCCACAAGCAGCCATTGTTGCTGCTCGTTTCCACAGATGTTACAGCCCAATTACCCTCCAATCACATGCATGACCAGACCAGTAACTGGGTAATGTAATGGGCCAACACTGGGTCTGTATATCTGCAATACACACACACACACACACACACACCCCTTACTACATCTGAACACTTGAGTGGGCATACACTGACCAGCCAAAAAAAAAAGAACATTTGCACTGATTTGTGTTACTATATCTGCAGTGTGGAGACTTTTATTGGCAGCATTTATTTTTTTTAACCACAGGGTTTTATTATTACCCTAAACCTAATGTGTGTGTTTTTAATGATAACCTTTGATCCTTATGACAATTTTATAACAAATTGTATCTCCATTTATCTCCATCATTTTTTTAATATTTCCTTTAGTCTAATATTCATGTAGTCGCCCGTTTGACAGTCTCCTGGTCTGTGCTTCCTGTTCCCCTTGTGTCCTGGCTTTTTCTCATATCCACTGCCCTGACCTTAACTCTCCTACCTGCCTGACCCTAAACTTACCTCATCCTTTGCCAATCTCTATCTCCCATCCAATGGGACCAGCAGTCACAGGCAATTAAAATAAACACTTGACCCTGACTGTGATCACAACCTGAAGGGTAGACCAACAGGACAAGATCCTGGGGCCATAGTTTTATTCCAAACGGAAGGCAAGCCCCCACAATGTGACTGTGTAGACAGATTTATGTCTCCATAACGTGAGTAATATATGGCATCTCCACAAACAAACACACACACACACAATAAATGAAAGCAGCCATGGGAAATAGAGCCAGTCTATTCCACGACAACGTTAAAAGCCAAACAGCCTTGTTGCAGGTGTGCAGCCTGCATGTTGTTGATTCAGCATTAAATAGAGCATGTCTAGTTGCAGTGCAGTAAAACCTGTGGTTTATAAGAGTTAATCATTTCAGGGCGCTGCTGTTTGTCTCTGTATATGTCACTGGCGCCATTAGTCTTGTCCTGCCAAAACTCCCCTTACCCCTCCTCCCAAACTAAGTAAGTACTAAAGTAAAATTCTTTGATACACTAAGTCAGGGATCACCTCCTTTGTGTTAGAAAATCAACTTTTAATGTTAAATAGCATACAAGTACATAGCATGCATTGTAGAAAGACACTTAAATAAAACATAAATATGCATTTCAATTAGGCGCTGTCAGAGACCCAACCACCAACACAATTTTACAGTACAATAAAAGGGAAAGTTCACCAAGTTAACGCTCACTTTTAACCATTACACTTTTTAGCTTGAATTCTACATTGAGAGTTCTGTTGCCTGTATGTTCAGTAAGAACCGTTTTCTGCAGCGAATCCACGCTTGTTGCACATTTCAAGTTCAAAATGGTTACGGTGTGCTTGTTGTACTGCTGGCTTTCCAAGTTAATGGATGCCATAATCCTGAGCAGCTCATTTTCTGTATATGTTGACTGCCTTCTTTCTGAGCGAACTACTGCGTGACCTTCTAGTCTGCTTAATGTAGAGTAGCTGTGCTGATCACAGCAAGTGCAGGCATTTATTCATTAGTGCACCTCCAAGCAGGAGGAGCAACTCATCAGTGATATCACCTGGTGTGGTTGTGTTGGAGTGAAACCCTGCCCCAGTTTTCCAAAAAGTTATCAGAATACTTTGATTACATTAATGAGTGTTTGAGTCTTTGTCAAATGATAAATTCATCAAGTGTTCTTATATAACTACAGTAAAATACTACGGTTGAACATTACGTGCTGTAAAATCAACATGTGTTTTAAAAAGTGTTGACAAACTGCACTGAATTAGCTATAGAGAGTGGACAGTTTAAGAGTAGGTTACAAATATAAATGTGAGATGCAACAACACAACACACTTTGTTCAACAATCGAAATTCATTCTAGCACTTTACATTGTGTTTTTTGAACATGCACAAATTACTAAGATTTGATCAGTAATGCACATCTTTGCAAAAATGCACAAATCAACAATATCATCCATATGACTTCTGTGTCATTTTATGTCTCAAAAAAAAAAGTAGGCATCTGATTCCATCTGATGACAGCTGCCACAATATGGAAACTTGTATTTTTTTTAATTCTACACACTGAAAGTTTACAATAATAGTTACACACGTTACACCTAAAAACAGTTTTCAGGGTCATGATGTGGGCTTAAAGAAGCAGAATCTAAAACATACAAATGAAACCATAACAAAAACTTCTTTTTTTATCATCTTCATAGGCCAGAGCAGATCAGACAAACTATTATTACAGCTGTTTTTGGACAAAAATGTTAGAAGGATAAAATATGAAATTGTTGCAAACAAAGTGCACTGTTGGGTAGGGCTGTTGTCGAGATAAACCAAGTTTTTGTCTACATGTTACCCTGCCAGCTGTCTCTTTGTTTCATCCATCCATCATTCTGTCATTTTCTTTCAGTTTAGATACACAAAAGATAGCAATACTTTTTAAGAAAACACCATCAGTGGAGCCTCACAAAAATAAACTTGGCTAGAGTAAAACGTTTGCTTAGGTGTGCTGAACAAACTGGGGGAAAATATGTCACCTTTTGAAATGCTCACTTCATTCTGATGAATTGTGGGGAAATGGGTTTTTTATTAGGGATTAGGATTTTTATAAATTGCAAAAAAGCCTTCACAAGATGCTTATAGTACCTTATTTACAGAAAAAAGTTCTCCCCTATCTTTTCCCCAACTTCATTCCTCGACTTTTTTCATTTGTCCTCTAAGGAGCCATTCACACGCCACAAAGGTCACAAAAAAGTCACCACGTTCACTGGATGCTTCCTGGCTAATTTTAAACAATGAGAAGGCTCCCAGAATAGATACCATCTTTCATATGTACACTTCAAACCTCAATTTTTTGGCAGCAACAGGCTATTTTTGAACAGCTAAACATGTGTTGCTGACTTCAAATGAATCCAACATGCATGGTTTGCACTTTTTGTAGATTTTATAATTGGAAACTGATGACTGATGAAACTGATCACTTGAATGCCAACAATTAATGTATCACAGTAAAAATGTGAATAATAACAGTTTGGATTTTCTAAGTACACAGACTTGTACATGGGCAAAGATTACAGATTAAAAAAAGATTAAATAAATATTAAGTATTTAATCTGACATTTTTTGACTATAGACACATTATAAGCAGATCTTTCTCATGGTTTATTAGATGTACTATATGTATAGCCATCCTTTGCACAGCTCTCCTCTGGACCTCCATAACTGGGCAAGAAGATGTTACTAGACAAGTGGTGCAACACAAGTGACACAGATGAAAGCAACTCTGAACAATGAACTAATTTAATTCTAAAAAGTTCTTCATATTAATTCTCACCCCATTCAAGGCCAGTCTTTTCTTTATCTGCTCTGTCTCTTTATCTGTTTTATTCCACCTCATGAATTAATTCAATTCTCCGTTAACCTCTCAACCTGTTACCTGTAGAGGGAAAGCCTTTTTTGGTTTCATTAACTGTAAAAGTTATGTTTTAACAAAAGAACTTTCAGCAATAGCAATGTGGATTATCATGTGTTAAAACCATGAACCGTCTTAAAACCAGTGTTTACAAAGCAGAAAGCACAAAAGGAGTTGGCCATTACTGACCCTTTCTACTGACCCCTTCTATTGTCTATTGTCACTGGAGAACTACAGCAGCCAGAGGAACTGTGGGAAAATGAGTTTAGTGGATGGTTCAAGTGTGAGGTGAGGTCAGGTGATGTAATTTCTCCTTTAATGGCTGGTTTCTGACATTTCTTTGGAAAGAAATCAGTATTTTGAAGATGTCACTTTTGGCTGGGGTAAAGTGTGATGGACATCACTATTGTAGACTAAACAGTTAGTCTAAATTGATTTGATAAAAATCAATTGACAAATTATTTGAAAATGATCAATAATTGCAGGCCTACTTACTGGATTAGGATTGATGTCACAGACTTAGTCATTGAGTTAAGGGGAATTAAAATTCCCAGGGAAGCAAATATCGGAGCTTGACTGTGGTCATTAGGTACATTCCAGGAGGTGTTACGGTATGTACCCAAAAACATGAAAATAAGCCTCTGTAAAATAGCCCTTTAAGGGTCGATGAAGGGGTAATTTTGATCTGTAGCTGGTATTTAATGGAAAGTTCAACCCACAGCAGTAAAAACAAAGCAATGTGCCTTTAATCTGTTGAACCATCAACAGTCGTCTCATGGTAGCTTCCAGTTTGAGCTAGTTGAGCTTATGCGTTCAGTGTGGTGTGATGGGTGAGTGGGATTTCAGTTAGTGTCAGTGTGTGTGTGTGTGTGTGTGTCCAAGGACACTGGCACAATAAATGATTAAGCCTGTGTGCATTCACTCCATATGCTTCTTATAAATATACTTCAAGTTCAGTTATGTCTCAAGCTGAAGTCACACGTGAATATCTTATAAACAAATGCCAAATAAAGAGCAGGGCAAGAAACATGGACCATTAAATACCAAGTGAGAAAGAGATGAATCCAGTGATTGTATCGTGTGAAATTTGTCCAACTTGGTAGTGAGAAAAATAGATGGAAGGTAAGTGTACGTGTCCATGCGTTTCAGAGCTGCTTTGGCTATTTTGTAGTCCAAACATGCATGTATGTAAGTGTGATGTTCCTCTCTCTCTTTTGAAGCCCCAGTTTGCCAAGAGCCAGCACAAACTGTTCATCTACGAGTCAACGAGGCAGTCGGTAAAGTCAGTTCACAGGCATGCATATGTTTTATATATGTGAATATGGTGACGTTTTGAAGGTTTTATACAGAACGACTTGATGAAATGAAAGCTGTGTCTGTGATTTCAGTAATAGTAAAAAATGTACAAAGGCAAAACGTATGTGAAGGGGAAGAATCCTTAGTAAACAACATTTATCAAAAGCATCCTCAGAGTGTATTTGAAAGACTATCTCGTCTCCTCCTCATCAGCAACAACCAGTTCAGTTCAGTAGCAGTCTCTTTCTGTGCTGTCTTTCTAGACAGCCATGCACTTCTGTCTTTTTTGGGCCGTATCCAGAACCAATCCTTGCACCTGACACGTATGCTGATTTCATGAAATCCATTGTGTTAGGTTTAATGGCGAAAGCATTCTTACAAATCCAAGTGCCAAAGTTTGATCTATCAGGAGTTGATGCTGTTCACGACCCTTTCGCTGCCCAATGCTCCTTGTCCTGTACAATAATCTTTGTCCCTTTTTCTTCTCGAACCATCTCCCTCTTTCTCCCCTTTTCCTCGCCTTCTTTCCGTTACTCCTCCCATGCGCTGAGATCCCTTGGCGTTCGGTTACGTTCACCGGAGCTCTTGCTGCGAGCCTTCCTGGCACTCTCCTGGGCCTGTCGGTATTTCTCCAGCATACCCTTGTGTTTCCTCCTCAGCTTGTCGTTGCACCACATCCTCTCGCAGTACTCCTCCACGTGTGGCAGGTTCGAGGGCCCAATCAGCTGCATGATGTCCTTGAACCATGTACGCGACTGGCCCATTTGGCTTGATGAGCCGCCCCTGCTGTATGCGCTACAGGGCATCCAGGCCCTGTAGCTTCCCGTAGAGCGGTCTTTGAAGGAGTCAGAAAGGCCAGCGTTGTCACGTGCCATGAGCTCGTCTACAGTGTCCCCCTGGAGGATTTCGAGGGTGAAGCGGGCCAGGGTCTGAGTATAGCCGTGCTCTCGTGAGCGGCAGACATAAACACCTTCATCCTGGCGGAAGAGACGTCGAAACAGGAGGCCCTGCTCCGTTGACATCACACGATCATCTAGTTTCACCTGAGTGAGGCAGACAGAGAATATTTGTCTATTCCGTGTTTTAACGTATGATAGAAACATGCTAAGATTTTCATTCTCAACAGTTTCATGCTCTCTTGACCTCTCTCCTGTAAGTTCTTTTAAACTTTTCCTTAGGGTATTCCTACTAGTTGTCTCAGCAGCTGTGCAGCACAATGGATTTTATTATCGGGTACACCTGCAGTGTACATACGGCATAAGTCACATGCAAAACGAGACAGTGACCATTCATTTTGGGATTGTGTTTTTGGACCCATCACAGTGATTTCAGTCTGCTATATCAATCTCTCTTCTTAGTTGTTATCAAAGGATGCACACCACATCTGCCTGTAGGATGGGGATTGAGTATGGGTGTGTTCAATTGATCGTGTAACTCATTACTCTACACAGACAAATTGCTTTTGAAAGCAATTAATTAATCAACACTGGTTATTTTTAAAACAACAAAATTAATTGAAATTTGATGAATTTGATGAATGTTGGACATTTGCACAGTGACTATTACAAATGGCTTCAGTAAAGTTAAGAAATTAGCGTCTGTAGTATCAAAAAAGAAACATTTTAGGTGTTTCAGTGGAAAGCAGCAATTGTTTGCAGCATCAGTATCTGTATCTATAGAAGTATTCTGATGGAAGAACTCTCCGTAAAAAGATCTCTGTTAACATTGTGCAATCAATGTGTAGCTTTCAGCCCATTCATCTGGCTGATGCAAACAAACTATACAAAAAGAAAATTTGGGCAAAGAGAATGTAAAAACCACTTCACAGCAGAAGAGAAAAAAGGAGGAGAACGGGGATCTTTGTGCTGTTTTCTCAGCTTGAATTGCAACTGCAAGAATGTACCATGAAATCCAGTCACTACTAGTTTTTACTCATTCTCTAGCTTTTTCCTCTCATTCTCTTTTTCCTTCCTTACCTTCCTCCACCCCAAGTCTCTCCTCTATTCATTTATACCTCTCTCTTTTCTCTCTTTACCTCCCACCTCCCCCCTCTACAGATTCCATGCCTCTGCTTGTCTAACTCTCTTACTGTGCCAACACAAACATGGCAGTCTTGTCAGCTGGAGTGGCAGCCAAATGTTTATTTGCGAGGAAATGGAGAGGGGTGGTAATGCCTTAATACTTGCATGGCTGACCGAGGCACTCAGTTAAGCCTGGAGAAACATACCCTCAAACAAATGAATGATTACTGTGGGTGTGGGCAAACACAGCAACATAATTCTCTAAGTAGCGCTTTAAAAAGATTTTGCAACACTGTGTTTAAGTGGCAGTGGCCAGTAGACCCTGAGTGACACTCTGACTGGCATGTGGTCAAGTTCTGCAAAGAATTCACTGTTTATCCAAGAGAAAGAGTAGTTGTGCATTTCGCTTTGAAATGTAACTGCTTAATTTCAACCATATGTCAAATAGCTGTCAAATGTGTCAACCATGTGCAAAATTCTCATGCAAATCTCACTTTTAAAGGCAGTTACTCAGGCCACTGTTGGCCAAAAGTTTCATTCCTCCCCTTATCTGTCTCCCAAAGCTTCCCCACCTTCCTCCAGTCATAGATATGTTGATGATATAGATGATATTCTATTGTCTTTATCTTGATTTTTGGTCTGAAGGCTATTTAGTTGGCATCTTACCTCTTCCTTGCGGTCATCACGTTGAATTAGCCAGGTGACAGTAGCTTGTGGAGAGCGAGGAATGCACTCTAAGAAAGTGCTGTTGTTCTCTGTCCCATACACCACCCTGTCTTCTGTCATGTCAAAGTCTTCTGTTTAAAAGACACATCATTTAAAAGGTTGTGAGTATATGCAAATGAAGGCTGCCAGTGTGCAGTTAGATTCCCTTTATAAACACTGACTATGCATACATGTAATGTATGTAAGCATCTACCAATAGGCTTAAAGTTCTCTTGAGCAATACCTTGAACAATGTGCATGTGAGGTGCCTTCACAGCATGTCTGTCAATCAAAGATGGTGTAAATACTGTGAGTAAAGCCCAATTTGTCCATTTTCTTTTTTTTAGTATGGTATATTGCAGTATAATATTTTATTTAATATTTATATTTCCAGTCCCTGCTCCTTGCCAAGAAATCAGCCCATTAGTAATTTTTTTACCATTAGACAGAGCCAGACTATCTCTTAACCCCCCCTTTACCCCAGTCTTTTTGCTTAGCTAAGCTAACTGGCTGCTGGCTTTGCTTTCATACAAGAGTGGTATTAATCTTCTTATCCGACTCTCCAAATGCACACAATGAAAAGCTGCAATCTGAAGTGCAAACTACAGAGAACACAAATATCAGGCTGATATTATTAAACCAGGCAGTACCTTTGCTTGCGCCTTGTGAAAAACACATGCCTCTGGGAATCTGACTTCAACATCAACTTAACACCTTTGGCATAAAGAGACCTTGTAAAAGGTGGGTTCATCCAAAGGGACACAGGCTGATTTCATCACCTCAGCATCAAACCTACACTCAGGTGAGCAAACACCGTCACGCCTCTTCTTACCTTCACATCCACGTTCTCCTTGTCCATTTTCTCTCACTCATTTGTCTTTCTACTTGCTGTTTGTTCTTGCTTCTCACATGATAACTGATGGCTGATAGTTTGAGGTTATCTGTCAATCTCTCTCTCCCTCTCTCTCTCTTCCAAACATATACAAACAATCATCTTTCAAAATGTCTTATCCTTGTCCCTTACTAAGATTCTATGGTAGTAAAAATATGGAGATCTTTTTGTCACATGTAAATGTCTGGGTGTATATTTCCTATTTCCCATTAACACAAACATCTCACAAAAACCGACAAGGTGTAAGTTCTAAATTGAATTGAATGCACAGTTGTGTTCTCCATGCACTGAACGTGTAGTGTGTAAACAGACATATGTTACTGAAGAGTCAACATGTATGTTCTGTCTAATGAATTGTAGAACATCTGTCTCACACAGCTTGGATAAACTGACAGACTTGTACAAATGTGTCATCTCACATAAACACTTTCATCCTGAGAAAGATGCACAGAGATACAGACTGACCCTTACAGACACAAACACATACATACAATTGTCATTCAGACACAGGCTGGCACATGTCCTATAGTATCTTGGACCTCAGGTGTTTACACACTCATGTACAGTATACACAAGAGCGGAGTCTCACTCGTCTTCTTCCTATCTACAGTTAAATAGTTTATAGTTTGTAAATCGAGCGCCGCTCTTGTCTTGAACAAAGAAGAAGTGATGCTTATCTATAGTGTCCTGGGAAAAATGTGGAAAAACTTTTGCTAACAGATAAAAGACAGTTTAGACTATGACAAGCAAAACTGGGACAGCTCAGTTATAAAAAGACGAATATGCATTAATTTTGGTATGAATGAGTTTTTCTATGAAGAGTGTCAGTCATCCAAATGACAGGATATCACTTGGTCATAATTCTTTCATTTTCATTTCTCCATTTTTTGTAGTGGATGGGTCATCTTTCCTGAGCCTGAGCATTCCCAGCACTAATGCAACTTTTGAAGAAACAGTTTGGCCACTAGATTAGTATACAAAGATCTCTACCACTCTCATATTTAGGGTAAATGTGAAGCTATAGCCAGAAACCAATTAGCTTAGCTTGGCCTGGACTAGACTAGAAGCAAAGCACCACAGCAAGCCTGGCTTTGTTCAGTGGTACCAAAAATCTGCCTATCAGCACCTCTAAAGCTCACTAATAAACACATTATTTGTTGTTTGTTTAATCCGTACAAAAGCCAAAGTATAAAAACAAAAGATTGCAGTTTTACAAGGAGTTGTTCCTTGGCCGGGTACATTGACTTCCTCCTGGAAAGGAATAGTTGTGCACAATGAACAAAGAAGGCAGGTCACACTTACCACTCAGATTCTGATCCATGCACTGCAGCACAGGGTTTCCATGCCTGATGTCCTGTCTGCGGTAGCGGCGCTTGCTGTTGGGAACGTATCGCGCACACAATGATCCATCCCAGGCGCAGTAAGGGTCTCTGGCCAGGCAGCACTCAGCACATGCTTTCCCATAAGTCTCACAGCGATGCAGCTTCACCTGTGCCACACCTGCTGGAGAGCCCACGTACAGGGCTTGCTGTTTAAAATAATAACAGGAGAAAAAAGTAAGCATAACAATAAAGATAACAGCTTGTTTGTGTTAATACATGTGAGCATTAAAGTTAGTAATTACAGTCATATCAACATACCCTTTTCACAGATATGTCCATTGATGTAATTGGAGTTGGCACCTGCAATCATGAAAAGAATCGACCTCAGATATTTCCCACTGTGTGAAAAGGCTTACAATACAAAAAGCCAAAGCAAACTAAGAAGAAGGGAACTATTTTTTTAAAAATGAGGGGATTAAAAATGTGATCAGGTTTAAGACATGTCTTTGAGTGCTTAATCTGTAGACTACAAGAGGGTTTAAAAACACACTGAAAGAAATGTTCTATAGTGGAGAATGGCAAAAAAAACAGTAACAGAGGAGGAAGCAGAGATAAACACAGATGGAACTATTGAGACAACTGATGAAGTAAAACTTACTTTAAAGACTTGTAGCTCCTCCAGCGTGACTTCCTCTGTCTCCAGGCTGTTTCCACTGTGCAGGGCAATGACCTTCAATACTGTACCAATGTCTGAGAGACGAGCAAACACATACTGTAAGTGACGAGGACAGCAACGTCATCATCATCAAAAAAAAAGCAATTTCCCCCTGGGGATTATTAAAGTAATTCTGATTCTGATTCTGATTCTGATCTGCATCTTGTCCCAAATCCAAATCCAGTTTCTCAATAATTCTTTACTGTTTGAGCTTCAGCTAGACAAAAGGACAGGTTTCTGAATTACAATCAAATTGGAAAATGTAGACAATACAAGTTTATGAATTTGGAAAGGTGTAGAATGACACACACTTACCTGTGCCGATGAACATGACATCATACTGCCCGTCCTCTGCCTCCACCCGGTCCACCACGATTTGTTTCAGCTTGTAAGGAATGTTGGCCTTTACAAGCACAGGCTGACGCAGGGCAGGATACACCGGCCTCCACATCAACGGGTGGTTGCGGGCAAACTGCAGCACTGAGTCAGGAAAGTCTTTTGTGCTGCCAAACTCTCTGCCTGGCTGGTTGGTGATTTTACTTGGGCACTGCAGAGACAGAGAGAGGCATAAGAAAGACAAATAGAAACCATGGGAAGGGCTAGTGTGTCATTAAAGTGAACTATTTTGGTGACTGACTGTTGATAATACACTGAAAGAGAAAACAAATGGAGGCAGGGGTTAACAAACAGAAGCAAGACAGATGAAAGAGTTTAAAGCTAAATTTTGGCCGTTCTCCATCTTGACTTTACATTCCCACCATTTTCCACCACTGGAGGTGTGCTTTCCAAGAAGACTTGTGGCTTAATTATGGTTTAAAGTTCTCAAAGTACCCTCATTAGCAGTTTTATTGTGCCTGAAAACCTCGGATGAAAGTTCACAACCACTGTTGCGAAGTTATGTGTTTGGAAACAGCTCTATAGAAGCTGTTGATTGTTAGTTCAAAATCCTTCCAATTTTTGTCACTGTTGTGACTGTAATGACTGTAATGAAAAAAAGGAATGTGCTGGTGCTTGGCTGAGATATCGCATCAGGCAATTGAAAAACATTTACGCAAATCATTCAGTTTCTCTAACACAAATCAAACTCTTTTTTTGTAAGTCATCACTGCAACTGTTTTACATGTGTTAAGTGCAACTATGGGTAAGAAAATGTCAGCTGCTCTATTCAGGAATAATGTGGCTCTGTTATCTCTGCTGGTGGCCAAAACCACCATGAGTGAGTTGTTTGTCTGTTCCTCCATTGAAAGCAGATTTGTCCTCACCAGAAAGTTGCCACTTCATTCATGGTTCTCTGAAACTCTGGGATCCTCTTCCTGTCACAACTAAAGGATGATCTACCGTGTAGTTTTCAGCACTTATGATCAATGATTATGGAGAGAGTGGGAACAGGCTTTGTCTTTACAGAGCTCCTGCCATGATTTGCGAGAGTCTTTTTTGGCCAAAGAGCACAAAATAACAAAAAAACGGATACTTTTGGAGTGGATTTCCTAGAGTGACACTTTTGCAAGGAAAAAAGAGGTAAGGATTAAATATATGACTTTGAAATAACCTGAGAACCTAAGAAGTAAACGAGCTGAGAAACTGCTAATTTAATGAAGTGGGAGGTTGGGATGAGAGAGAGATTTAGATGGGAGAAGCTCTAACAGTAAATAAAAGTTACATTACGTCAGTGACTGACTAAAACAAAAAAATATGTCAATATGAGGGCAAATATCGTAAATTACATCTGAGGAAAAGAGCAAAATTCAATAGACAGATTCTTGAGACACAGCAGTTAATCATTTGCTCTTGTATTTGTGTAAATCTCATTGACTGATATTACTATTCCAGACTGTACTTCCATATGGTAGGAATATTGTTACTCCTGCTTATCACAACAGTAACTGATCCACAGAATAGCAGTGTCATGGTCTGGATTCAGTTTCAGACTGAAACTGAGTTGAGTTTGATTAAAATCCACAAAAGACTCAAAGACTCAAAATCCACAAACTACTGATGTATAATAGTACAATCATCTGAATATGGTTTGCTATTATAATTCATTGCAGAAGATCAGGGGTAAGCAAATCCAAACTTCAAATGCTTCCATAAAAATTTTAATTTGTTTACTGTATGACTTTTTACAATTTTTGTGTATAATACAAAATGGGCTCCAAGCCTAAATTTCTAGCAGTGCCTCCAAATCTGTTGGTAATTATTATTTTTACACGCAGAAACAAAACAATATAATATTTTGCGGACATTTTTTTCCTACATGTACAGGATTTCCTCAACTTTCACAGAGTGAACACATGCATGCTTGTGCAGCTCTCAGTGCGTATCCTTGATATGTCAGTCTGTTTCAAACTGCTCACTAAATGACTCCTCATGTTGCAAAGCACATAAACTGGAACCGCTCCAAAATATGTTGTCAGCTCATTCAAACTTTGCCGCAGCAGGTCAACTGCTTTCAATCTCCAACTGAGAGCCAAGTGAGGATTAATGAGGGAGAGAACGGCTGAGCATATTTGGCAGGCAACTATTCACATCCATTATTATTGTGTATGCGAGTGTGGTTGTATGTGTGAGTATTTAGTACAGTGTGTAGGAGCCATGTATTGAATATAGGAAATTGAACCATTATAACAAACAGACCCAGCAGAGGAGAGCGAGATTATCCAAGATTCAAATTCTGGAAAATTATTTTGCTCATTTCTATATCAAACTCTGGTTGTGGTTCAACTCATGTGCAAGCTGACAAAAAGATGCCTAAGATCCCTCAATATAGGTTCTATGTCAAGCATGACCACAAAAGAATCAATTTCATGAGCAGCACTTCATAAAACAGCCCACAATTGACAGTGTAATTTTGTTGTATCAGCCAGCTACCAATAACATACTTAATGGTTCCTACTGGTTCTTAAATGTAGGTTTAGTGGAAGAAAACAGTCCCTATATAGCAGCAAGAGCATTTTCAATAGTCACATACATGAAAAACTAATAAATGGCAAACTGTACAAATTTTAGATATTGTTTTTGTTGGTTTTATGGAGTTTAAGTTGAATGTTTGACATATTTTGCAGATGATGACATACTATCCATCGTAAAAACATGTCTAGAAATCTAGATTTGAAGTTAATTGGGTATATTCATAAGTTCGCAGAAGCCTTTGAGGCGGGCTAAAGTCAGTGAACTCAGGACAGAAAAATATCCAGACGATGCTGTGATGATCATGGTATTTCATATTAAAGTGTGGTTGATTTAAAACAGGTCATGTACATGATTTTACTGTCAGAAATCAATCCAAGAGAAACTCCCAGGTAAATTAAATTCTGTACGCTTCATCAAGGAGAAAATATGTGTGGTAGAAATCTAAAAGCTCCATATTCAAGTATCAAACATCAGGCTTTTATAATGAAAATGGATGTCAGTGTGGATGATAGAGACAGGCAGACAAATACATTACAAAGTTAAGATACTAATGAAATTTAATGCCAAGGACCTGGTAGGATTACCACTAAAGCTCTGGTAAATCTGCAATAAAGACTATCCCATCATTTCCTATATTGCAGAATGAATTCTGACACAAATTTAAACAATGTGCAGTCCAAGATAAATATCTAGGGAGGATAAATCCACCAAATCCCCCTAAAATGAACTCTTTCAGAGGGTGAAACTTAACTTTTGTTTTCCTGAGTGAGTTTTGACAGGTGAATAAGGAGACATGATGGATATTAGACAATATAAAGCTTAAATCTTTTGCAATAAAAAATCCAGGAAAATAAATGGAGACTTGAATATTCTGTCTGATGCAAGTGAGATAGAAAAATCTAGGTCATCACTGACTGTCATCATTGGGTTTTAATTGTTTTGCAAGAGATTAGGGTGAATGTTTTAGCTCAAGTTAAACATCCATGTGAGTTAGACAGACATTTTTTTATCAAATGAGTTTTGGTGAATATTTCAAGGAAAAGAAGCTCTCTCTCCTCTCCTCTCCTCTTCCCATCTGTGCCTCGTCATCAGCTACCCTGAATCTTCACCTTTTTTTCCTGTCTTCTCTCCTCTTCCATTTTCTCCTTCCCTCTCTCTGTCTCTCTCTTTCTCTTTTACCCTCTCAGTTTCGGGCCAAAACATTCCTGTTAATCAGAGAGTCAGTGGAGTGAAACCACAGAGGTGTCTGCTGTGTTCTCACATTATTCTTATTCCTTCTGCCTCCATCCACTCTCCTTCACTCTGGTAATGAGGTGGAATGACACGCGGAAACGTGATTGTGCATATGTGTGTTGCCTACACGCGTGTGTTTGTGTGTATAACAAGTCTGCATTACAGTGATTTGGATTTGAGAACATGACAGGGCTCCACTGAGGGTCAGGATGTAAACCAGGAGAATGGTCTGTAGTGTATAAAGTAACCACAGCTGCACTACCGCATACAGTAGTTTACTTTACCGATATGGAAACTTTCTACACTTCATTTTTTATCTTTTTTAAATCACATTTATACTCTGTCCCAGCACACACAGCAGGCCTGAGCAACTGCTTTTCCTAAGAATTACATCTTTACACAACTGTATTAGATTAGCAAAATATGTATTGCAATAAAACCAACCATTATGAAGGTTATAATATTCAGCTTCTCTTGTAACTGTTTTAGACAGGTGTTGATTCATTTGTGTTCTAAAATGACCATGAGATCTCTTATAGTTAATCCAACAAATGTAAGTAAGAAATGTAAGTTTTTCAACAACAAAATTGGCATTTTGACTACATATGAAGGGTGCGGTAAATGGTAAATGCAGTATGGTACAGGTACCAGTTAAGGTTGGGAAACTAAAAAAATATGAGTAAATCTCGGGTTAAGGTGATATACTTGGTGAATAATCACTCACCACGCCTGGTCTTGGATAAGGGACCCTGCCTTCATAGGCTCCCCACTGGTAGTCGGGCCCTTCTTTGTGAGCGAAAGGTCCGTTGAAGGCTTCTCTGATGTCAGCCATACGGTAAACACACACGGCAAAACCCTGGAACACATTACTGTGGAGGACAGAGGGGAGACCTACAGTTGAACATGTCCACATATTTTTTTATTATCTAGATTAAATATTTGTGGGCAGATTCAGTTACATTTGCAAGAAAAATGAAACAACATCACAGTCGTAGAGACGCCTCTAATCACCTGATGGTGCTGAAGATCGCATAGACATCTGGGTTCCTCTCATCCTTGGTCCTCAGTAGGAAAACATCCTCTGTTTCATGTAAACGGACAATGCCATTTAGTATGTGTTTGAATACAGTTTGTGAATTTGTGCTCCTTTGCATTTTGTGTGTGTTTTGTGTGTATCTGACCCAGCTGGTTGAAGTGCGTGTCAATGCCGTGAGGTCCTGGTACCGAGCAGACCAGTCTGGCTTTGATGAACGTACTCCACTTGTTTACCAGAACTCTCTGTCCTCCAACATCATTCTGGCAGAAAAGAAAGCAGTACAAGCAATCCATAAAACACAGCTGCATATTAATTTTCAAATACACATTTTCATTGCTTTGGCTATGCACTCGAGCAAACCAGATTTAGATTCTAACAATCACTGATGCTAAAGCAGATTTAAGGGTGTTTGAAGTGGGTGAAATGGTGTAGGGCCTGTAGCCCTTTATGTCCATTTTCTCTCCTAATTTAGGGACAATGCAGCAAGATAATGAATTTCAACCTACAGACAAGGCAATCAGGGAGGTTTTTCTAGAAGCAACAGTAGAAGTCACATGACCTCATCCATCTGATTATGTATTTCACTGATGAAAACCAGGCTGAAGTCAAAAATCTAAAACTTCCCTCATTTGAATCCCTTGAGAATGTGAGCACACTCCTCTTTTGCAGTTATTGACGTAGTGTAGGTATGTATGTCCGTCCTTCACGGTCCCTTTTTCATCCAAATCAAAGAAACCAAATTCTATGTGTAAGTGTGTGCATACCGCATATGCATGACAGCATGCTGTGTGTGTGTGTGTGTGTGTGTGTGTGTGTGTGATGAGGATCAGCGGCGATAATTGGCTTCTTGGCAAGAAGCACCACAGGGGAAGTGATGACAACTATTTAAATTTGCCTGAGGGTGAAAAACAGGGCTGGAGAGGAAATACATGTGTGTAGGGAGAGCGACAGATTGAGCGACAGAGGAGTTGCAGAGATGGAGATATGGAAGGCAAAGAAAGTTAGAATTTGAGGGTTTAGGTGGGAGAGGTTTGTCCAAACTTTCTGGCATAGCTGAACAGTCTCTATGGAAGTCCTGCAGCTGTGTCTTTGAGTGTGTGTATTCCTCTACACAGACCTGTATTTGTATATGGTGCGCACAGCCCGCATATGGTTTTATAAGACAAATCAAAGCGTGAAAGAATGTGATAGAGCATGCAGAGCAGATGGGGATCACAGTTGGCCAATTTGACAGCTGTGTGTGCTTTGGAAGGAGATATGATTCATATGGTTCTAGATATCATGATGCTTTCACAGCCCTGTAGGGAAATGTAAATATTTGATTGCCCCAAAATGCATTTTCCTTTTCCACGAGGGGGTTGAGAACTGTCACAGTAGAAGAATAAACCCGTAAAACTACTACCTCTTGTCCTGGGAAGTAAATCCTGTAAATATTTGTATGTGACCTTGTAGAAAAAGACCCTAAATCAAATTACTGTCACTTTCTAGTTCACTTTTTCTTTTCTTTTCTCCATATTTGTGTTCTCATATAACCTCATATAACCCTCTTCCAGTGGACTTCAGTGGGAGTGTGTGTCTATACATCATTGATACCCATAACAGGTCTTCCAGAAAACAGACCAAAAGAACTCCCAGACTTATAACTGCACATCCTCCTCCTCAAACGAAATAAACCTGCTGTCTCATTCCTGAGACACAGCAGGAGGTGCACTGTGGAGCTCACCTGCCTACCTGGCTTCACTCATCCCTACCCGCCAACAGATAATCTCAAAATTTTTCCGTGTGCATCCGTTTCTCACCGCACAAACTCGTCCAATATGTGTGTGTATAGCGCCCTCCCTGTCCCCGGCCTCCATGGTCTTCTCAGTGAAGAAGAAGTACACTTTGTCGTTGTCTCTGTCGTCATTGTCTGGGATGAGGTGGGCAGCGATGAACTTGGGGTCTGCAGAGGAAGATGTAAAAATGGAGAGATTTTTACATTGGCAGATTTCTGATAGTGGCTCTAAAATGTAACTATTTCCTATAGACTGTTACTATGTGAGACAAAAACATTATGGTATCCCTCACTTCCCCACATGGCACTGTTCGATGTGCACAGAAAAGGATAAACTATTGCCATTATCATCATTACTCCTTTCACCCAAGAAACTTTGAAGAGATTTTGTTCTGTTACGCAGTAAATCACTGAACCTGGTAACACATAACACCAAATGCAACGGTTGCTGCCATACTCCTTCTGAAAAGGACAACAGTAGTTTCTTTGGTGAAAGTCAGGAGGTGTTTATGTCCCCTCCAAAACCAAAAGTTAGTGTTGAGTTATTTTAACACAGAAACTTATGTAAACTAATGTAACTTTGCACGTAACTTATGTCATAAGCTTATATCCATGACTAGTTTGCTTATTTCAACCTAAACCGTGATCTTTTCTTAAACCTAACCAAGTAGTTTTGGTGCCTGAACAAACTGGAACCATTTCAGAGTGTTACCACAACTTACATCACACATGTAACATAATTTAAGCTATTTGCTTGCTTGTTGCTGGAACCCACCCATCCTAGAGGGCACTGATGCTCATATATATATATATATATGTATAGTTTCCTGATCATCATCTTATTTTTACATTGTCTGTAACAGGTTAATAAAACGGTGAAGCATTACCATGGAGAAGTTTCTGGTCAGTCTCTGTCCTCATGGTGGAGCGACCTCCCATACTCCTGAAGATCACAGAGTCTCTACCTAGGAAATCTGCCGTCAGTCCTGTGTACAACTCCCCACCTACAGAGAGGCAGGGTCAGAGGTGGTGGAAGAGAGGGAATGAGTTAAGAGGCAGACAAGAACATATAAGAGGACAGACAGTGGATAGTGAGGAGGCAAAGAGTGAAAAACAAAGTGGGGAGGATTTGAGAAAAGAAACACCACCAATAAGGGAAGAAAGATGAGGGGAAATAAAAAAGAGTTTGGTACAGAAGACCAATAAGGAAATCATGGGTGACAGAGAGAAAAAAGAAATTGTGGCTCAGGAAAAAGAGGCAGGGGAAGGGAAGGAAAGGGGAAATCGAACTAATCCAATAAAAAAAACACACTGGGAGCGTAATCTAAAACCCAAACTCACGCACACTCTGCACAGTACATCCTCCACTGAGACTGAGACCATAGGCATGGACTCACTTTAAATTTCAACAACTCAGAAAATTGATTTTCCTGCAAATAGAAATAAGATCTTTCCTGCACCTCTAGTATATGAACCACGGAAAACATTTAGCAGCCAAAGTGTCTATCTGTCAATAGACGAGGCAGAAGCTCAACTAACTTGAAAACAGTTTAGGACAGAAATCACTGCTATAACTGTCAGATAATTAACTGTGAGAGATAGCTTTTCAGAATAAGCCTATTTGCTTTTAAAAACACAACTGTTTTTAATTTTTCCCAGCAGAGTGAATGTAGACATGGAATTTGACCACAGACTGTTTCAGCAATCTCAAGGGTGTAGATTAACTCTTTTTATCTTATTTGGCTGCTATAATGGTATTAAAACACACACACACGCCCGTCTTTACCATTCAAACACGCATGCTTTCAGTTTAAAGTCATGTTCACACAAGCTAAAATAAACAGACACATGTAGACGCAGAAATCAATGATGACAGGGCTTGTTGTTAAACTTTGTGTTTTTTGGGAAAAGACACTGAAATTGAAGAGGGGAAAACATTATTAGGTTGATAACTGAGAAATAGAACTTTCATCATCTTTTACTGTTTGGCATCTCTGTTTCTCTTTATTTTTCCATCATGTGCTATAATAAGTTGATCAAGAGCTATACAGTGTGTGTGCCAGTGTCTGTATTTTTGTAGTTCTCACATTATTTGTTTCTTATTTTAAAGATTACTGTCAAGGCTGTTAAACTTTACATTGGACGAAGAATGAGAATGGAAATGTTGGTACACAGCAAGGGCCAATAAGTACCTTTTTGCTTTTTGCACATCATTGATCGCTGATGGGGAAAATCCAAAGAGAGGTCAGTGCTCACGGTCACAGACAGAATAGAAATCCAGAATATGGTATTTAGAGAGACTCAGGGACAGTCCTGCAACTGGAGCTGAAACTCTATCTACCTGGTCATCTTACACAACTCTGCTGACCTTGAGGAGGCCAACAGCTCTGCTGAATCAGTGCTTTCCACTTTTGCTATGTTGAAAGTGACATTTAAACTGACGAAGGTGAACAAACTGTAAGCAAATCACCATCCTCTGTGAATCTGTCTTTTCGACAATGACCTTCTGCAGGCCTAAAGGAAATCCTCGACAGCTTTG
Source organism: Pempheris klunzingeri (assembly GCF_042242105.1). Taxonomy (NCBI): domain Eukaryota; kingdom Metazoa; phylum Chordata; class Actinopteri; order Acropomatiformes; family Pempheridae; genus Pempheris; species Pempheris klunzingeri. The sequence continues at coordinate 7,435,642 of NC_092022.1, forward strand.
TGTGTATTGTTCTGTACCAATGTGTCCACTGTATGTCTGCCGTCATACAGTGTATTAGTCAAGTATTTGGCTCTAATTCAGTGTTTTCCTGCCATATTTGAAGCATCGTGGGATAAAATCTAAAGCTGAAAGCATCCAGCTGCAGAGGAAGGTGGGATGGAGGGTTATAAACACACACACACACACACACACACACACACACTTCCACACTCAGTGGCCCCCAGGATTGTCTGTCACTGGTATAAATCAACATTATTTCACAAACTAAATATCTAATGACATTCAGAAAGAAACGCCCAGAACCATGAACCTCATTAGCTAAGCTCCAGAGTGTGTGAGTGTGTGTGTGTGTGGTTACATGTCAGAGCCAAAAATGGCTTCCCTAGTTGCTGCTCTTAAGGTCATTATGATTTCAAAACATGTGCGCGATCTGTGACATGTGTGCAGAGAGTTGAAAGAAAAAGACTATCTGTGTTTGGCATTTTAAATAGTTGAATGTGACAGATAAAGAATACCAAGCTACAAAAAGGAGGATGTTAATTTGACAGCTTTGTGACTGCGGGTCAACTTGTGGAACTGATATTTAGGGCCCGAGCACCAAGCGGTGCGAGGACCCTATTGAAACTGCGTGGGGGAAAAATGTGCAAGGAAGGAAACGGGCCAGTACCCAAGAACCAAGAGGTGTACGGACCTCATAGGCCTCGAGCAGGTAGGCCTCGAAAAAATACATGATATGAAAAAAACCAGGAGACCAGGGGGCCAAAAACATAGTTGAAATGCAAGGAATTCTTCTTCTTCTTCTTTTTTAGGCAAATGAATTGCATTTTTGGGGGCCTAAACATGCACGAAAAGTCATGAAAGTTTGCAGAAAATTCAGTCGTGGTAAAAAATTACGTATTTCATAGGTTTCGCAAATGGGTGTGACAAAATGGCTCTGTAGCGCCACCTAAACTCAGCCCCGGAACTGCGTTTTATGTACATGTACGAAATTCGGAGGGTTCATATATCTCTTCAAGACGAACAAAAAAGTCTCTTGGAGCAATGATCTAAACCCAACAGGAAGTCGGCCATATTGGATTTTTCATGCATTTTGGGCGATTTACAGGGGACGTAAATGAACGAACTAGTCCGAGGGGGTTCCAGCGATCGACTTCAAACTTGGTCAGCTGGTAGAGAAGGCATCAACGATGAAAAGTTATTAAAGGTCTCTACAAAACTTTAACGGTTTGGGCGTGACGAGCTGTCAAAGTTCAGTGTCTCACCATGACTCGCCATGAAACAGGAAGTTTTTAATAACTTGACTGTACATGATCCAATCAGCACCAAACTTGACATGTCTGATGAGAGTCCCGCCCTGAAGACATCAACATGTCAATATTCATTCACAGTCACAGCGCCACCTGGTGGTGACAGGAAATGCTATGTTTTACATTATGATGGCTCAAGACCAGCCAGTTGATCAGATCCACTTCAAATTTTGTCAGGGAAGCCTAAAGATGTTGATGTTGGTCTGGAGCGAACACCGTGAGTCTCCGTCAAAAGCTGTTGCCGTGACGACCAGGCGATTTCGATAATACATTTTCCTTCACCATGAGCATTAAAAGTGCTGTAACTCCACTGTACAAGGTCCTATCTTCACCAAATTTATACAGTTTGATGACTGTCCGGCTCTGCTATAACTTCAGCGTACATTATCCAATCTCTTTCAAACTTATCACGCTTAATAAGAGTCCCAACCTGAAGACATATAGATGCCAATTAGTGACCACAGTCATTGCGCCACCTGGTGGCAACAGGAAGTAACACATCTATGGCAATGATCATTTGATTTGCACAACATTTTCACAGTGTAGTCAACACTTCATAAACTGGAATATAGGACGTGATTAGTGGCTGTTGTCTGGCGCCACATGGGAACAGGAAGTGACGTGTAACTCCTTCACGCACTGCCCGACATACATGAACATTTTGAGCCACGTGGAAGGGTCAGAGTCCGGCACAGGACAGAGCCGCCGCATGCCCCGACGTGCATGGAGGTGCGAGGGCCCTCCAACGCTGCTTGCAGATTTAATTAGGGCCCAAGCACCAAGCGGTGCGAGGACCCTATAGAAATGCGAGTAGGAAAAACGTGCAAGGGAGGAAACGTGCCAGTACCCAAGAACCAAGAGGTGTACGGACCCCATAGGCCCCAAGCACGAAGGGGCTGAAAAAACATATGAAATGCAAGCAACCAGGGGGCCGAAAACATAGTTGAAATGCAAGGAATTCTTCTCCTTATTCTTCTTCTTCTTCTCCTCCTCCTTTTCCCCAATGAATTGCATTTTGGGGGCCTAAACATGCACGAAAACTCATGAAAGTTTGCAGAAAATTCAGTCGTGGTGAAAAATTACGTAATGCTCTGATTTTTTTTATTTTTATTGCATTGCCCTGAAAATGCAGGTTTACTGAAAACGGTCCATGTCACAGCCATAAAGTGCAGACCAGTGGACATAAGAGAGTCTCCTGAACACGTAGATGTAATCTAAGGTCTCTATCTGGTGAAATGAGCGCAAGAGAAATGTTTCTCTCTCCCTCCTCTGTCATTTTAACATGGCAGTCAATGAGGCGTTTGGTCGGTGCTCCCGTCGCTCCGAGGCTCGTGGGACGCGCTGCATGCGTTTCTGTGTGTTGTGAGTCACATGACTGCGTGTCCAAAGACTTAAGCTACATTTTGAGTGATAAACTGTGACTGTGGGTGAAACGGTTCAGCCAAACCAGCGAGTTAAAGACAAAAGTTTCATGTGATTTTTCCGCTCCTCCACAGTCTAGCGATGACGTCACCCACTCTAGCCACATACACACTCATGTAAAATGAGAAAAAGTTTAAAAATTTTTTAAAAGAAGACTGTGATGAAGTGGTGAATGGCACAAAGGAGGTAGAGGTATGTGCTGAAAGAGGGAGAGATGATGAACGTTTTAAAGCTTCAATGGAGTTTCTAGCTAAAAGCATGAAGGAGCTGTGAGGGCTAGAAGTCGGCTGAAGAAATGGGAATGTTGAAAATTTTTCACATTCATAATGTATGTGATATCTTGAGATATCTTGTCTTGAGATATTTCTATGTGAGGAACAATACTGGAAAAACTATTTTTCAAACAAAAACAAGTTTGTAAGTAACCAGAATGTTGGCTGAGGGTGTCACTGATGACCTCAGAGGCTTCCAGAATGTTGAGACGGTATAAATAGAGACGGAACCCAAACTGAGCCGAGGGAGATAGACAGAGAGAGATACACGTTCACCACACATCCGAGACACACCACCGTTCGAAGAACACTTCAACAACCATTGAAACCCCGTTACAACTGCAATTGGTTCCATCAAGAAGATCAATGAAAGCCAACAGCAGTCCAGTCGAGGCAATGCTGCCTGCGGGTCTCACCTGGGGAGAGATCATGGAGTTGGAGGACGAAAAACAGGAGTTACTAGCTACACTACCTGATGATGGCAGCAGCGCTGTCGAAAATATGAATTGGGAGTCTAATGAGGTCTCTCCTGCTCCGATGGATGCAAGAGAGCCTCATGAAAACACCCAGAGGGAGCAGCCACCTCAAAACAACGGGGATGGCCAGCAACCTCAAATCAACGGGGATGGCCAGCCACCTCAAAACCACCGGGGTGGCGGCCGACCTCAAAACCACCGGGGTGGCCAGTCATCTCAGTACTACTGGGATTCCCGGTCATCTCGAAACCACCGGGGTGGCCAGTCATCTCAAAACCACCAGGGTGGCCAGCCATCTCAAAACCACCAGGGTGACCAGCCACCTCAAAGCCACCGGGGTGGCGGCCGACCTCAAAACCACCGGGGTGGCCAGTCATCTCAGTACTACTGGGATTCCCGGTCATCTCAAAACCACCAGGGTGGCCAGTCATCTCAAAACCACCGGGGTGGCCAGTCATCTCAAAACCACCAGGGTGGCCAGCCATCTCAAAACCACCAGGGTGACCAGCCACCTCAAAACCACCAGGGTGGCCAGTCATCTCAAAACCACCAGGGTGGCCAGTCATCTCAGAACCACCAGGGTGGCCAGCCATCTCAATACCACCAGGGTGGCCAGTCATCTCCATACTACTGGGGGAGGAATCCACCTCTGCACCAGCATCTGCAGAAAGCCCTAACCGACCTTCACTATGAAAGAGGTTTGAGACGTAGGGAGCAGCAAACTTCTTACAATGAGAAGTACATGCGTGAAGAAGCAGAGTGGAAACTGAAGCAGCAGCAGAGCTTGAGGTTCGATCTAGACAAGGAGGTGGTGAGGCTCAAACAGGAAATCAAGAGTCTCTCCTCCACAGCCCTCGCAGCCGAGCCCCTGGACGGGTCGAACAACAACAAAGACGACCTGATCAAAGATCTCACAGATCAAGTCCAGGCTGAAAGGCAGAGAGCTGACCTCCTGAAAAAAGAACTGGAGGAACTCAGGCTTGAGTTTAATGAGAGAGTCACCAAAGTCCTGAGCCTGGAAGAAAGGCTGAAAGGCGAAAGAGACTCTCTGTTGGTCTTCAAACTGAAGACGCATGAACTGCAGAAACAAGTTGATACCTACAAAAACCCAATGATGCTCCAGGTGTGTGAGCAGATTGGAAAAACCCCCATTTCAGAGGTAAACAACTTGATCACAACTGACCTCCATGCACCACAGAACACTTCTGTCGCAGAGGAGGAGGCCCTTCTGGAGGAGCCCCAGGTCGCTCCACTGGAGGAGGCCCAAGTCACCGAGGAGGTCGCCCCAAAGGAGGAGGCCCAAGTTACCAAGGAGGTCGCCCCACTGGAGGAGGCCCAAGTCACCAAAGAGGTCGCCCCACTGGAGGAGACCCAAGTCACCGAAGAGGTCGCCCCAAAGGAGGAGGCCCAAGTCACCGAAGAGGTCGCCCCAAAGGAGGAGGCCCAAGTCACTGAAGAGGTCGCCCCACTGGAGGTGACCCAAGTCAACAAGGAGGTCGCCCCAAAGGAGGAGGCCCAAGTCACCGAAGAGGTCGCCCCAAAGGAGGAGGCCCAAGTCAACAAGGAGGTTTTCCCACTTGAAGAGGCCCAGGTCCCTGATGAGGTTGCCCCACGGGGGGGGGGCCAAGTCACTGACGAGGTCGCCCCACTGGGAGAGGCCCAAGTCACCGGCCAGCCGTCTTTGTGGAGGCGATTTCAACCAGAATTATAATGTAATATTTCCTACTACAGTGTTACAAATCAGCTTGTGTTGTGTTCAGGTGTGTGATCAGGATGTACGACACATGCGGTCCATCCTCTGTTCTTAGTATGCGACGGTGTGAAGCGATGAGGTGTCACGTCGTCACATGGGTCAGAGTCTCCCTGCAGGAACCTCCAGCTGGTTTCCTCATGACAGAACCAACTAATCCTGCAGTCACACTGAAGCTTTCCTCGTTTCACTGCAGCTCAGTCAGACATTAAAGTGGAACTTTAAAAAAAAAAAAAAATTGGTCCAGTTTGCCTCAGTCGACTGCCAACTGCACCTGATCACAGTAGGTCCACTAAAAGTGCTTGTTTGAGCCACTGACAGGCTCAGAGTGTTATTCTAAGTGTGTGACAGCATCATGGAAAGGATCCCTACAGAGAGAGACCTGGAAGATCCTTTTGGTTTAACCACAAACAGCCGTTATATCGCTCTCTGCACACACACCAGACTACATTCACTAAAACAGGGATTTTACCACACAGAACACAGGAAGCTGCTGCTCTGCTGCTGCCTCATTCGGTTAGTATGTTTGTGTTGTTGTGTGCTATATAAATATTTCTTTGGATCCAAACTAACCATTAAAAGCATCGAAGTAACACTGAAGTAGCACTGATGTTCTGTTCTGCAAAATCCCTGTTTTATCGCGTGGAAGGGTCGGAGTCCAGCAACAGGACAGAGCCGCCGCACGCCACGAGGTGCACGGAGGTGCGAGGGCCCTCCAATGCTGCTTGCAGCTTTAATTGTTATTAAAGACCGAAGAGGCAGACAGAAGATAAGAGAAGAGGGGTATGGCATGCAACAAAGGTCCTCAGCCTGAATCGAAACGCAAACATTGCACTTTTGTGGAATGCAACGTAACCATTCAGCTATCTGAGCACTGAGCAAGTGTTTTAAGATCGGTTTTAATAAAATGTTAGCAATGTAAGCTAAATCCCCATAAATCCCCATAAAAAGTAGTTCCTGGGCCATATTAGCTCCATGAAACACTTGAGTGATTGTTTGGAAATATAAGAAAACGACATGGGACATACCACTGAAGGTGCTAGCAAATGGGAAGCTGGGATCATGTGGGACCTTCCCTCGTCCATTCTCCACATTCGTAGGGTCCATTGTGAACACATGCTGGGGAGGAAAAAGACACACGGAGGGTTAGAGGTCATTCATTTTAGCTGGAGGTCTGTAACACCACAAACACCAATTTGTTTAATGTGCTTCAGACTATGGACTTTAACTGAGTAACTGGATTATGTTGTCTTCATAAATCCTTCCATGAGGAAAATCGTTTCACTTGTACTTCAGGAAAAGGGTCAGCCCACTGGAGCGCCTGACAGTAATTATCTCACTCAAGAAAAGTTGGTTATGGCCGCACAGTGGACCAACCCAGACCTTTTATAATGGGTTTATTTCAGTAATTGAAAGGCCAGTCTTCTGCTTTTCTGTCACATTGCTCACACAAAAAAGGGGTCAGGAGCTGTTTTCACTTGCTTTTCAGATTTATTTGTCCTTCCACTGAACTCTGGATCTGTCTGAGAGCTAAGATGCTGTCTGAGAAACAAGGAAATGCAGGATCAGTGTAGCTGCCAGAGTTCAGACAAGTTTCCCACTCGGTTCCCAACCCTGAGAGCTGCACTGTATATCCAGGAGCCAGCAGGGTAACAAAGGAAAACAGATTGCATAATGCAGTTATCAAATAAAAACTACACTTAAAATCAAAACTTTATCAACGGAAAAAGAATTTTCCACAAATCATATGAGAACAGGTTTCATTGCTCTCAGGGTCATAAAACTCACTCAACACACAGTGTGCAGTAACTGACCAAGTAAATACATGAAGTCTTAACGTGACATTTACATGTAAAAAATGTTCCCACTCTATCTTGTGAAATGATATGGTTGACCAAACCAATACAATATTCATGAAACCTTTTTCATTTGCTATGAGAAGCCACAGGTGTGTTTCTTTCTGGAAAAAATATTCTGCTGCACAGGAAATTATGTGATTTATGTTTTCAGACTGTTTGGAAAAATATAAGAACTGAGTTGTCAGCATGAAACAATCAAAGCAGAAAATTGAGTCACTAAAAGGGAAAATTACAAAAAAAAGAAAATTAGCAATGAATGTCTCCGATTTAATGGATCGACCATCTTACATCAGACTGCCGTCAATTTCTATTTTTCGATTCCAGCAGTGAATCAGTAAGGAAGCAATTAAAATAACAGATCGGTTCTTTCTTCCTCATTCAACAGTTAGTCAAGTTCACCTGACAAACGCTGGCCACATCCTTGGATTGTGTCATTTCTCGGGTCAAAACGGGGTCACTGTGGACAAAAGGCCTTTTGTTTTTAGCCTCTCCACTCCCAGTTCAGCGACATCAGGGTACCAGGCTGTCTCTGCCAGAGCAGCCTGGGTGTGATCAATGTGAGTCCAAGCGTAGACGACTTTCCAGGATATAAAGGGAATAGAAGGCGACAGCACCTCCAGTAAGACCTCCTGTTTGATTCCATATAGATGATTTAAGTGTCCTTACAGTGAACTCTGTGTGCATGAGTCTCTGTTCCTCTGATAGACAATGGAGTATTGTTACTGGGAGATCACAGGGGAGATGATGACATTGAAGTTAGCGGGATAAAAATACTGAGACACAGTGGACAGTACGCACGCCCATGCACACACTAAGTTTTGTACGTGCACCAACACATACTCACTTGTGCAATGATACGTGCTGAGTAACATGAACACAGCAAATTGTAACTGTCAGAAACCAACCAAAAAATTATATATACAATGGCATAACTAAAAGGGCTCAGGAAATACGGAGAGACAGTTCATCTCTTATTTGATTCACATGTCACTTTTTGAATGTTGATAAAAAGGTTTGAGTGAGTTTTACAGCTGTCAAAGTGAACATGTGCAATCCACCAGCACAAACAAAGCTTATACACCCACTCAGACTTCATTAAATTTGAGATGATGAGAGATATTTTAAAAGTACTCTGAAGCTTTCCTGAACCTTCATTCCTCCAGTGAGGATATGTTTGGTCATTTTCACTTCACTCTATACATGGTATGATTATTTATTCATTCATTTTAAAGTTGTTCCACATGTACTTTCTTTTTTTGTTCCAAAATTGGAAGAAGTGCAGATTTGAAGACAATTTGCACTTGCTGACAAATCACTTGCCAGCAGAAAATGATGGCTCTTGTGCAGACACATTTCTTTAAACAATGGATATGTCCATGTATTGATATATAATGTTTTGTGAATGTGTTGTTTCTTCATTTCGTCATTCGGTAAACCTTTTCTCTCTTTTCTTCTCTGAAACTCATTGCTTTCATTCTCTCTCTGTCTCTCTCTCTCTCTCTCTCTCTCTCTCTCTCTCTCCTTTATCTTGAATTCCTGCTTATTTCCATCTGTTTTTTGCTCAACCTCAACCCCTCTGTCTTTGGGATTCGAGCACTTTCAGCTCACTCATTAGTCATCCTTATTCTTTCAGCACCTCTTCCCTCTCTTGTTACTGAAGTTAACGTCATTGCATCTCTGCATTTCTCATCTGTGTGTGTGTGTGTGTGTGTGTGTGTGTGTGTGTGTGTGTGTGTTTGATCTGGGTCGACTGACACACTGTAAGCGTCTATTTGTGTTTGTCCACTTCTGTGCCCCATTGCTCACCATCTTAAATGTGCAAGACACTGTGCAGTTTAGGGGTTGTGTGTGTGTGTGTGTGTGTGTGTGTGTGTGTGTGTGTGCATGAGTGTGTCTGTGTTATCTCATTATGATCCAGAGGAATGGTGCGGCTGCCTGTGCAGCTGATTAGACTGTCAGAGTCACTTTGGACAAACTCTGCCAAGATAAATACACACAAGTGCTGTGATACAGAGAGACAGACATTCAGGCCACTTTGTACTCAGCTGTGCCAACCAAAACACACCAGGACCCCCACTGCAAAACCATTGAGACAAGTGACTACTGAGACACATACATGCACAACTTTACCCTTTTCCAAAATCAAAACAACCATTGGCTTAAATCTCGACCTTAAATCAGTTTAAAATGACACAGTAAATTTGAAAAGATAGAATAGCGTTTTTTTCTTTTACAAGTGAAAAGGTGACATTTAAACCTTTTATTTTAATAGATTTACTTTTACCTGGCTTGTGCTCGTGTAACACTATGTTGACACACAGTTGGCATATTCCAACTGGAAAACACAAACACACAGATTATCTCAGAGCCCAGGAGAATTTATGACGTCCAATGCATTACTTAAACATGTGAAACAAAGTGCTATAAATTCTCAGTTTGGGTGCTGATAGTACAAATAATGAGCATGTATAACCTTTCATTCTTGAAATTTCATTTTTTGATTTAAAGCACCAAAGACACTAAAAACAGCTATTAAACAGTAATGGATGTTTTTGATATTACTTCTTAAGAATCCAAAATCTTCTTCAGGATTCTTTCCAGACTCTCTGTTACGAAACAATGATAAATCATAGAGGGAGAATCCACTGTAGAAAACCTGCAGATGCACGGACCAGATGCAGTGCGGCCACATAAACAAAGTTGCATTTAAACATAGGACTTGCTTTGCTTTGCCTCAGCAGCTCTCTCACTGTTGTTATTGAGACGACCGATTGGCTGGATTCAACCAGTTCAGTTTGTTTGTGTTTTAAAAGGTATTCAAAAAATAGGGAATTAACCAACAGAGGTAAAGAGCAGATGAGGTACAGGCTGAAATAAACCATAATTCAACACCTACAATACACCTAACATGACATGACAAATGCATTCTATTCCTGTCCTATTCCTCTTCCTCTGTCCTGCTGAGTTAAACAAAACAGATATCCACCTTTTGTACTCCTGGCGCCTTTCAGCCTCTCATCTTCTCCATCTTCCTCCCCTTGTCCTCCCTCCAGGTTAATGTTTTGATGAAGTAGAGGCTGATGCTACATTATTCACAGTTTAACACAGAATAAGAGTCAGCTCCACATTTAATCTAGTGCTCTGGTTTTAAAATATATCAAGTGTCCAAAAGTCTATAGTTTGGAGTCACTTCAAGCATCTTAAAAGCAATTTGGCCAACCGATAGACGTTATTAGAAGTACTGTTGTACTTGGCCTTTTCCTCACTGTACTGTCAAATAATGGCTGGACTCCTCTCTCACCACTCAACTCTCACTCTAGTGACAGCATGGGAACCTCGCTCTCTCATTTCATCATTCTTTGCTTTTCACTTTCTCCATTAAAATTCAGTGAAAGACAAAAAAGAAAAGACAGAGATTAAGTGGAGAAAGAGCGGGAGACAGAGCGTTACAGGACACGAGCAGATTAAGAGTTATTGTGATGATTACTGATATGAAATGCCAAGTAAAATGACTAGAAATGGAACAAAAAAAGGAGCAGGAGCAGTAAAATAAGAGGCTTCATTCATTCCCAGCTTGTGGGGCTTTTATCCAAAGGCAACATGGCAGAGGAAAAATTAAAGGGTGATTTATAAGCAATTAATTTTTTATTATGCTTTCATTCTCTTTAGTCCACTTTTCATCCATATTAATGTCGCACTATTGGCTCTGCTGAAGAGCTTTTTTCCCCACTGGGCATAAAAAGCGTCCCATGTGTTGCACTTACGGAGGTCATAGTGGAAATGTGCCATCATGGTGAGAGGAAGTGAGCTACTCAGCAAGTTGCATTCTAAGTAGAAAAAGCAGAACTGTGGAGTTAAAGTGGGCTTCTACTGAAAAATGGAGCACCTGAATTGCTTCAGTCTACAATATGGCTCCGCTGAGGAGGCCAGTCGGCTATTTGTGTGCTCTAATGTGTTCAATCTGTCAGTTGTTGTTGGTGCACAAACTGTAAATATCTGCCTCCCTGGGTGTGTTTGTGTGAGTGTGAACAATTTGTGTCTTTCTACACATTTGTTTCACTATATGTTTATTTATGTTTGAATGTGTATGTCTTTCATCATATTTGTGTGTGTCTGTCTGTTTCTCTACATATTTATATGTTCAAGTTTGTGTCATTTGTTTTGTTTGACTGTGTATGTTTGTGTGTGCGTGTGTGTGTGTGTGTGTGTGTGTGCGTGTGTGTGTGTGTGCGTGTGTGTGTGTGTGTGTGTGTGTGTGTGGTCCTCTGTATGTCGTCACTGTAATGTGGTGGTTTATTTTCACATGTATGACAGTGAGCTGTGCCACTCACCATGGGGACTCCAGTTGTGTGTGTGGTTGTGTGTGTGTGGTTTTGTGTGTGTGTGTGTGTGTGTGTGTGTGTGTGTGTGTGTGTGAGTGTACGCGTGTGCGCGTGTGTGTGTGTGTTTTAGATTATAGTCTCATATGTTTTAGGAATAAAGACGAACACCATGTGCTGAGAATTAATGAAAACATTGTTTTCACACCCAAAGAAAGAACAAAAATAAAGACATGGTGACACATTTGGTCAATAAACTATGAAGCTACAAATTAAATCTTATTGCACAACAATTTCAAAACAGTTTCGGTGGTTCTGAAATGTTATCTGAAAGATCTCTGTCCTTGACGACCTCCCAGGAATTTGTAAAGCACTGCCATACTCTTCATTATAGATGTACATGAATTGATTGTCATACTAGAATATTGCTAAATGAATTTCTTTGTTTTTCATTTTCCAATGAAAGCATGAAATGTAGTTATGATAAGCTGGCACTAAAAGAACAATAACTGCTTGTCCAGTACCAATACATTTTCAAACATTGTTTGACAGGAAGAGAGTCTGTTTCCTCACTTCAGCACGGCTGATGTAAAATGAGCCTAATTCACATTGGATTTCTTGCTACATTCATACGTTTAGCGTAAAATGTGTATGACAGATGTCAACACAAGGTCAAGACAGAGAGAGAGAAAGGTGCATGGGCATGAGAGAGACAGAAAGAGTATGTGTATGTCTGTTCCTAACTGAGATGAAACACCTAGAAGGTCAAAGGTCATCCCACCCAGAGTCCAGTCCAGGGGCTCGCAGCCTTGGTCCCTTCGAGGGGTCAGACAAACAGACGGGTGTGTGTTTTCCACCAGTTAACGATTGGTTAAATAAATGGACAGGCTCCCTGTGGTGTCGTCCGTCCAGACAGACGCTCCAACTAGCTGGAGGGATGCGGTTTTGGTCTGAATGATGCGGGACACACACACACCTACACACACACACACACACACAAATGAGGGCAGCTGGTATCTTAACATCTGTCGGGACAGCTGAGGTGGCCTGAATTTTAACACATATACAGCTGACACAACCTGGGAGTCATTTCATACACACCTGGGCAGTGGCCACAGATACAAACTCTATTTTTCTATGATAAGCACATACACACAATCCCTGAGGTACATAAACCAAATGCAGCAATGTTTGTGAAGAGATCTGCGCTACCTTCACCATCATAATGCAGTCAACGACGGAAGGTTTTACACACTTTAAACTCCTTTATTTATGAAGATTATGGGATGTCTAAGCAAATTTGCTTCGTATTGTGCTTGCCAGCCAGTCTAGTCTTTTCCTCCTGACATTTGTGAGTGAAATGCACTGCAAACCTTAAATTAAACCATTGAATCATATGAATCACTGCAATACAACAAATACACAAAGGGTTTGATTGGTTGGCAACAAATGATTGTTCCAAGTGCAACTCCTGTGCTCCCAGCTGGTCTGAGGATTTGAGCAGGTGACCTACTTTTCATAACATAGCTACTTTATTGTTTAGCCCAGTGCAACCCTTCAAGGATTCTGCTGATGTATTTGTATTTCTATCTCCAGTTTTTGTTTTCCCTGTTCTCAAGCATGCAGACCACTGTACAGTATATTGTTACCAGGCTCAAAGTTATTCAGCACAAGCAGAGGAAGAGGTGTGCTGTTTTTCATGATGTGCCATAAAATCCAGAGTCCAAAAACCACACTGAGGATGACAGATTTAGAGGGAGGCAGAAAATGGAGAACTAAGGCGAACACACACTGTGTCGAGCATCTACTGTAAATCCACTCGGGAGAAAAATGCTGCAATGCACCTTCTGCACTTTATACATACACACCAATCACACAGTGCACCACACACACCCTTCCCACTAAAAGGTTGGCAGTCTCCCACCCCAATGTCTCATTTCCCCTCTTTAGCTAGTTGCCAACATCCAGCTTTCCTCTCTCTTCATGCCCAGTTTGACCCCCTCCTGCTGGGCCTGACAGGGTGGCACACCGGGCGACAATCTGGAGGACCGCCGCGAAACAGCAAGCTATGAGTCCGTCTTAATAGCTCCATTCATTGATTCTTGTCTTTCAAATGGCTCCAACTGCAAGACTCTGCAGAGGGTCCCACTGAGCTAAGTGGCTCTGTTGAGAGGCAGCCAGTGCGGCTGAAAAGATGTATAGAGGGTCTAAAACTGCGGCTGAGTACCCCCACAGAAAGATCCACGGCGGAGCTGCTTGCTGAGGCTTAACCATGAACCCTGGGGATCTGAGCACAGAGCAGCGCTAGTCTGAGCTGTGTTTTTCTAAGAAAAAACACCTTTGCACCAACTATATTTGCTCCAAGAGCCTGGTTTCCTTCTTACAGGCCACCAATTGATTCCTTACTATCTCATATGTACAGCACTGATATATGTAGGTTGTTGGGTGGTCTGTGCCTTTAATGTTAGTCAGGGTCAGGTCTAGATGCTGTATGGTAGTAAAACATCTGTCCATTTAAATGACATGTTGGTAGTGTGTTTGGTTCTGGTACAGCATTTTGTGAGTCTGTGTTTGAGCAGGAGTGTGAGTGTGTGTTGGTCTCACTTGCTGGCTTTGCTACTTCGTCCTTAACCCCGAAATTGTCATTATTCACACTTTGAGTGACTCAGTAGGAAAATCAAACTTTAAGTCAAAGTAAGACTCCATTTTGAACAGTCTTTGTAATGGCTACACACAGGGGTTAAACAGGGCCAGGGCTGTGTGCTCCTGTGGCAGGGTGTGCCAGTGTTTTAGCATTGCATCGAGAGAATTTAAGAAATACCTTGAAACCAGAGCCTCACCACATAACAAGTTCCAATTAAACCCCTGGCTACACAGTGAATAAGAGGGGAATATAATTTACAGTTTACAAACATTTCCTTTAGGAAGCGGAGGCAGAGTGCGGGGGTTCAGTGTGCATACAGTAAAACATGGCCAGCTGTATATCACAGGGTTTTCCTCACAGGGTTATTTTTGCATTTAGTTATGTGTTTGTGTATTTTTTTTGTGGGTGTATACGTGTGTTTCTCTGTCTGTGCGTGCATGTGTTTTTGTGTATTACTGATGTGATGAGAAATTCTCCCTCCCTTGAAGGCCCCCACAGTTCTCCCCTGCAGCTTGCTGGGGCTGTGTATTCACACACACACACACACACACACACACCGCCTATCTTCACCCCAGCTTACCTCTCCTCTGTGCCCCACATTGATGAAGGCACACATGGGCTGGAAGGCACCCGTGCCACAGGCCAGAAGGTGGGTGCGATTGTAGGGCTGCAGGAGGCGAACAAAGTTGGCACACTCCGTCTGAAAAGCACAGATACACACAAACAGATTAAAACCAAAGAAATAGGTGAAGAAATAGGTGAACAGGTATAGTGTAATATATGTTGTATCAAATGTTTTGCAATGTGTCTGTACATAGAGTGAGATACAGCGTGAACTCGTTGTGCCCATACACTATTTGAACATGTGAGCCAAAGTGCTATAAGTTCTCAATTTGAGTACTGACAGTACAGACAAACAATCATGTTTGTTGAATTTTCATGGTATAGCGGGATATTTTTGCAAAGGTACAGCATTCCCTCTTGCAGACATGTTACACACACATACTGTACACACACACACACACACGCAGCAGGGAAGGGGCCCTTAAATAAATCAAATCATACTGTGCAACAGTAACTGTCATCCACATACAGATAAGCTGATTTTCAGGGTAAAACAAAAAAACATATTGATGCCACATGTTTGTAATGAGGGCCAAGAAAATAGCTTTATTAGATGAAATGCGATAGCCACGGCGTCCTGCGTAGGACTCCTATCTCTGATTTTTGGATTACAGCCAAAGTAGCATGCTGATGTTGTAGAACAGATTTCATCACGTTTGGGTCAATGGAACTTTGTCAGGATTTGTAAGACATCAGAAATGCTTGGGTGCCGAAATGAAAATGTAATGATGATGTGAAATGTGAGTTTTCAGTCGGAAGAGACAAGAAGATACCAATTATAACAACAATAACAAAAGACAGAAATCAATTACTACTGCTTCATGAGGCATTTGATAAACTGCCGCTGTGTATGTGGAGTGACAATGGGGACAGAAAGCCTGAAATGGAAATGAAGATTAAAAAATAGATTCAAGGGGACAATGTTAAAAGGCCAGACACTCAAACACACAAAAGAGAGAGAACAAAAGAAGTGGCGACTGAGGAAACAAATATCAAGTCGTTTGAGTACTACACAGAGGTCCAGAGGAAGTGGAGGGCACGAATGTTTCCTTCTTCCTGTCTGTAACAACAGCAGCTGACAAAACGGATGTCGGCTGAGGGGGAAGGGATCACCGCTGTCATGCTCTTAGGTTAACAAAGTCAAACTCATATCTGCACAACAAGTGTCTGGCACGTCTGTGCTCAAAATGGGCACATGCGTGGTGTGTATTATTGTCAGATGGTGCATGTTTTCTTTATATTTCAGCATTTGCATGTTGTATGTGAATGTCCAATTCTGATTTTGATGCCTGAACATTTAAGTGCCCGTGCAGGCTACGTTGTGCTTGAATGAGTATAATAAATCTGTTGTATTGCGTTTGCATTTGTGTGTGGCCCGTATCCCTCTCAAAGTTGTTGATCACGTCCTCGAGTGCTTTGTGGCACTGCAGACATGATGTAAACCATGTCACTGCAGTGAGGGACAGAGTTTACATCATCGTATCGTTCTTCCCCCGCTGGCTCATTTCTCTACCCAAACAAAACCAGACCAGTAATAAACTAAAAAGAAATACATTTGTGTTAAGAGTGCTTTTCAATAAATCTGAATTTGCTTGTAATTATTCAATCAGTGCAAAAAAGGAGCATCTGGGTTTCACACACGTTGATATATTCGACATGTTGTTTTCCCTCTTTATTCTAAATTAGTATTGGATAGCTTTACTCCTGACAAACCAGTGTAAAATTTATCTGCAGCCCGCTGGAGTCATCATCTTTAAGAGAGAATGTAAAGGACTTAACATTTCTTTCTCCATTCATTTAAGAAAATATATAAGGTTTAGGAGAGCCTACCAAGAGGACTGAGAATGAATAGAAATATGTCTCTCCTATGTTTCCATTCTACTACTCTGGGAGTCGTCTCAGAGATCTGTGTGGCCGACGAGAGCAAAGATTGGAATGAAACACTGAAAAGTGGAAATAGGTCTCTGCTCTCCCACCCTGGGAATTGGGGTTTCATGAATATGTGTGGTCTTACTGAGATTAAGTGGCAATAAAGGGAGTGGTGTTAAACAGAAAATGAAGTGGTTTGGTTGCTAAATCTGGTTTCATCTCCCTGGGAGATTCAAAGGGAGTAGTCTTAACAACTAGCCAGCACTGAAAATTGAGCGGTGTAATAGTTGCATAAATAGCCAAGGTCAGGACTATTT